>NW_004567120.1:22935420-23023487 GCF_000260355.1 Condylura cristata | reverse complement strand
GCCCAGTCCCCAGGCCCGGCGAACTTCCTCCACTGCGTCGCGGCCGGGTCCCCGCCCTTCGTGCGCTGGAGCGAGTCCGACCGGCCGGCGTCGGCGCGACGTGCAGACTGGCTGGGCCGCGGAGGTGCCAAGGTCTGTGCGTGGCGGGGTACCAGGGCTGGGCCAGTCTACGAAAGAACCTTGGCCTTGGCTCGGAAGTCCTGGAGAAGCAGCTTCCTCTGGAGTCCCAGCCTCTTAAACTCTGGCTCCAGGGTTAGTGATGCCAGCGGTGCCTCACTGGAAATCCGAAGGGGGGGACGGAAAGTAGGCGGAAAGCTAGCAAAACAAACTTGGGAGGGAGGGGCGGGGGAAGAGAGGAAAAAACATTTGATATCGGAGGAACAGAGCCTTTTTGTGTGCTTGAGCTTTTAAAAGCACACAACCAACTTTTTACATAGTTCTTTTTCTTGGATCTATATTGAGAGGATACCAGGTGAGTCAGAACAACACACATTGAAAACAGAAAGTGAGTGACTATGAGTCAAGGAGACTGGAGATGGAGGAAAACGGAACCCTCACTAGTTTCCTATTGCTGTAACAAATCACCACGCATTTAATGACTTAAAACAACACAAGTAGTATTATAATGCAGTTCTGAGGTCAGAAGTCACTCGGAGCTAAAATCAAGTTGCGCCTTCTGGAGGTTCTAAGGCAGAACGTGTTCTTGGCTTTTCCAGCTTCTAGATCCTGCCCACATTGCTTGGTTTGTTGCTGTACTACTCAGACCTCTGCTTCCGTTAGTGAGTGGCCTTCCCTGACTCTACTCCTGGTCTCCCCCTTTCTGCTTATAAAGATCCTTGTGATGAGATTGTTCCTACCACATAAAATAAAGCATGACAGTACCCCTGTTTTTAAGTCCTTTATTCAGTCACATCTGCAAAGTCTCTTTTGCCATATAAGGTGACATATGTATTCACCATTGCCTGCAATTAGGACATAAACATCATTGGAAGGGATCGTTACTCTTTCACCCCCGCCCCCAAAAGATTATGTTTGGAGGAATCATGAGTACTCAGTATCCACTAAAGTGTATTTTGATCAAAGTAAGCCAAGATATCACAAAACTGAAAATCAGTTGTCAAAATTAAAGCAATACAACTGCCAATTTTTATCAGCATCTAGTATAAAGCCTACCCAAAGGGCAAGGGGATGGTTAATCTATCCAAAACAAAGGCCCCACTCTTGGAATTATGGCCCTCAATTTCAATATTTACTGTCCTTCCAGAAACTGTAGCAAACACTCATTAATAGCCAGCCCTGCCAGCAAAGAGCTGCGACCAACATGAGGGGCTAGTGTGAAGTCAAGAACAAGAACTGGCACCATACAAATAAGGGCAACTTTATGGGAAGAAGGCACAAGGGAGGCTCCCAGGAGGCTTGCCTGCCTGAACTGAATCTTGAGATGATGAGTCTTGCCTTTCCAAGTTCAGAATAAAATCTGCCTCTAAATAATAGTGAGCAAAATTCTGTTTATGAAAACACTACAAACTCTCCAAGCCTGAAATTCTGAGAGGTATCACAGTTGTTTCTAAATACCCCCACAAATACTCTAGCCTCTGTCTAACCTAAGACCTCCCCTCACCATCACCACACCCACATATACTTGTTGACATTTGCTATAAACATTATACAACACGTTTATAATAACGTTTCCAAATGACTATGTCATCTGCCTTCTAAGGCATCTCCAACGAGAACAGGAGCCCCTAGGGACTGACTGAGAGCCATTGTAGGCACTGTCTGGCATAGTCTGAGGGAGTGCTTAATGACATTAAAGAGTAATGGGAATAAACGATTAAAAATGTAAAACTCAAGACCTCCCTAGTGGTGCAGCGGATTAGGACGCAGCACTGCAAGCCAGCCACAGCGGCTTCAGTGCCAGTTTGATCCCCTGACCCGGAGGTGACCCACATGTTGCAGCAGACCTCTCCTGACCCTCCCGCTGCTCCCCTCAGCAGTGTACTTTGTCCATCTGCCTATTCTGCTCCCTTCTCTGTCTCTGGTGAATCCTCTCACCACCCTTGCACCTCTGCACCTCTGGCCTGTACCTCAGTTCTGTATGCATAAATAAATAAATCTTTTTTTAAAGGGCCTATATTATTAAAAAAAAAAAAAAAAAAAACCTCAGGACCTGTCATTAATGGCTAGAAATGGCCCAGAGAATTTGAACATTGTGAGGAGAACATCTCTAAGGCTGTAAGTCAATTCCACTTCTTCTCTACCCTAAACATCAAGCAACTTAAAAAAAAAAAAGGTTTTTTAGAAGGAGATGAGGCATTTGGAATGTTGTTTCTTCAACATCAAACTTTTATTTGTAATTTCTGTGTGCTTTTACGCAAAGAGCATCTTGGATGGAATTAAGCCACTGCTCTGGTCTGCAGGAAGATGAAGAGAAATGGAAGGCTTTCCAGGAATTGCAATAAACAGAGAGCTCTCATTTTTGACTTAGTGTAATCAAACTCATGAGTCAACATCAATTGAGCTTTAACCCCTCATTCATTGAGCCCTGATGCCTTGGGTGTGAGTCAACCCAAGACCTGTCTCTTCTCCGTTTTTTGAGGTGGTTGGAGTTGAGACTGATAGCTGCTCTAGTTGGCTTCTCCCTAAGGCTTCCTCCTGTCTGTAAGTGGAACTAGAAAAGGGTACAAAAAGAAAATACCTGGGAAGAAAGAATGATGTCCTTCTATCCAAGGTCATATTTTCTCCCAGGCAATTAGAGATACCCTCTTGAATTCATAAAGGTCACAAACATCAGGTTTAGCTGAGAATTCTGGCACTTTAGGCAAAAATCTCACCAAGGGTCCTCTACCTTCTACTAAGCCAAACATTGACCAGCTCCACATAACACTGCAGTACAAAAAAGAAAAAGAAAAAGAAATAGGACACAGGGACTTCTCTCTTTCTGAATCCACAGCAGTAGTTCCCAACTGGCACAATTCTTCCTCCCTAGGTGATATTTGCCAACCTCTGGAGATATTTCAGATTGTCAAGACTCAGGGGTGGAGAGGCATTCTACTGGCAGAGAGCAGGCAGATGTCAGGGTTGTTGCTAACCATGCTACAGTGTGCAGGACAGCCCCCTGCAACAAAGCATTATCCAACTGATAATAACAATGGTGAAGTTGAGAAATCCTGGACCTGTGTGTTCGCTGTTATCTTTTGTACTTCGGTCCACACATCCATTGTCCTCATGCCCACCAAAAATTAGTGAGAGATTAGTGTTTATCCTTGACATCTCTCTTTCTTGTGCCTGGTGCCTACAGTTCCCTCACCCTGCCATCTATTCATGTAGTCACTCACTGTATCTTAAAATATCTCTTCGGGCCAGCCTGCTGGCTCAGGGGTTAAAGTCTCAGCTCTATCAAGCTATTACTGTGGCACGGCATGAGTTTGATCTTGACCAGGGAGGCGACCCACATGGCGCGGCAGACCTCTCTTGACCCACCCGCTGCTCCCCTCAGCAGTGTACTTCGTCAGTCAGCCTGTTCTGGTTCCCACTCTGACTCTGGTGAATCCTCTCATCCCCCACACCTCTGGCCTACACCCCAGTTCTGCATGCATAAATAAACAAAATAAATATTTAACGAGAAAATAAAATATCTCTTCTCTCCCATCCATACTGCCACCATTCTCTTTAGGTCTTTATGGCCTTTGCTTTATCTGGTTTATCACAAGATCTTCAAATTGACCCTAATACCCACCTTTGGAGACACAGATTTTGCCTATGAGTAAATTTGATCATTTTACTCCCAGTTTAAGCTTCTCACCACGCAACACCTCTCCCCTTAAAAGCCAGAAAGGCAATCCAAACACCGTTGCCAGCAGACTTGCTACTCTTCAGACAGATTCCCCAAACTTCCCAGCTTCGGCGCCAGTCAGGCTCCCCTAGTCCCGGGGAGTTCCAGCAATCCATCTGCAAGTTGAATGCTCCTTGAAGGCAATTCTGTTGGGCCCACCTTATGGTTATATTGATTTAGATTTAGATGCCCAAAATGGAGGGGTGTGTGTAAATCCAGAGATTTTACATGACACCCTAAATGTCCATCTTCCTTTAGGAAAACAGAAGTTCTGGTAACTTGGATCTGCATTCCAGTGTGTCAATGTCTGCTGTGCTAAGCGGGGCTACCACCATCTACAGGACGGTGCCACCCCCAACCCTCACAGGCCCCACTCTCCCTGCTTCCCTCGGCTATTACCTCCTGCTCCTCTGTGTAACCTATTACTCACTACATACCTTTTTTCTCTATCCAGAAAGCTCTTCCATTCCTCAGATATTGCCTTTTTTTTATAGCTGACTTAACCCCAAATGCAGGAATCTTGGCTCTGCACCATGTGTGAGCTCATAGTACTTGAGAAACTCCGCTGTCATGGTGGATACTACAGACGTGTGCCCCTGGATTCAAGCTCCTGGAGGCCAGTTCAAGGGCAGTAATTGCTCTGTGGGGCCCATGGTTGGGCTCATCCTGAAGACATGAGTACCAAGGACAACACGTAGCCCTTCCTTCTAGTCTGGAGGGATGGCTGTCCTAGTAGCACAAAGAATATAAATGGCTGGTACACGTGCAGTCACATACCAGTCCTCAGTGTTCGGGGTGCAGTGACTAGAAGTTTAATACTCTTCCTCAAAGAACATTCTTCCATGAGTTTGAGTGTGATTCACTGAAGGGGGTGCCGTTTGCTCCCAGTAGCCTGTGATGGGAGCTTTTGGGTGTGGCCTGAAGCAGAATAGCAGAGTGCTGGGTGCCTGTGGTAATGTCCAGAAGTCCATCCACCTCTAGGTCTCCAAACTTTATAGCCATTATTAAATTGCCTTTTTGGTTTATCAAGATCTCTCTACATGATTTATCACAAGGTCTTCAAATTGACCCTAATACCCACCTTCAGGGACACAGATCTTCCCTATGTGTAAATTTGATCATTTTACTCCCAGTTTAAGCTTCTCAAGCAACACCTCTCCCCTTAAATGCCAGAAAGGCAATCCAAACAATCCAGATCTCGCCTACTCACCTCTACCCTCCTCTCCAACTGCTCTCCCACTGAGAGCTCGACTCCACCAATCTGTTGCCCTTCTTCCTTGCCAGCCCTGTTTCCTCTGCTATTGGCCCCCACCTTACCAGACAGCTACGCATTTCATGCCCTCAGCTCTCCTGGCACTCGCTCGCTCAGGCCTGCCCCCGCCACCACTTTGTCAACTGCCAGTCCCATGGACATGCGCTTCCTATCCCCTTCCCTAGGTGATTCTACCTCTCTAGAATGTCAAATTTAAAGGGGAGGGGATTTCCCCCCCTCCAAATTGTTTCCTGCTGTATTCCCAACACTCAGGACCCCACCTGCTCAAGTACTAATATTATTCAATGAATGAATTGATTTCGTTTTGCTAGGTGCTATGGAAGATACCAACTGACAAACAAAAGACAACAGTGGTTCTTGTGGCTGCCCAGGGGAAACTTGCAAACTAAGTAGGTGCGTCAAACAGAAAGCGCAACAACCCAACGAAACCAGCACTTGTGCTCTGTCGTGGTACAGGTTTCAGAGACAGAAAAGACAGCCTTTGTGGCTGGAATGGCTTTTGAAGGCTTCTTGGCAAAATAGGAGTTAAACTAGACCTTGAAGGGTGACCAGAACAGTAGAGAGGAGATGGGGAAGGGTTGTGGAAGAGGGACTTGGGGGCAGCATTCTCTTTATGGCTAGATCTTGTAAGCATAAGGAGACAGGCAAGGTGGTGATTTAGTCAAGCTGGTATTTGGGAGATCTGGCTTTCCAAAGTGAATTACTAAGATTTCCTAAACTCTTGCCTGGAGAAATGAGGCTAGAAAAAAGCAATGTGAGGTCTCTGCAGTCAGGGAAAGGGCCAACCTTCAGGCAAAATACAGGCTCCTCCAGCCCTCCTAGGGTCAAACAACTTGGGGTGCTGCTTTATGAAACAATGTGCCCTTTGGAGGTGACACCCCTCCCCTCTCTTGCTACTCTTTAAAGCATTCGATAGCCCCTCTAGTCACTCCCAGGTCTCAGGCCCATCGGGCTGCAAATCCTTTCTTTCTAGAACTAGACCTGTTCTGCTTTCCAAAACTTTGGTCTTGGAAAGAGGAAGGGCCTCTACGTCAGCCTCCCAGGCTCCTTCTTTCACTTCTGGTGGGGTACTGTTGTTGCTGCCACTACCCCAGTGTCGCAGTCAGGATCCCCCACAACCTCTTCACTGCATCGTCTCCACTCGGGGTCTCCAAAACCCAACGTATGCTCTTTCCTTTCCCAGGGGAATCAGGATAGGTCCAATCTTGCGTGCTGTCCAGGGCAGCCTGAAACAGCCCACTCAGCTGCCTGGCTTTGGTCTGTCTCCTCCCCCCCCTCCTCCACCCTGCGCCTCCTCCACCTTATCTCACTCCTCCTCCCCTTCCTCCTCCTTTTGAGGATTCAAATATATCATTTGCATGCTTGTTGTCTGCATCTTTTGCCCTCAAAAGCCTCCATTGTTTTCTTGACTGGCCAGGTAATTAATACTTACATTTGTACTTAGAAGCCTTCAGTTAGCTCTCCCACAACCCACAAAAGTGTCTCTGAGGAGGGGATTCTTTGCATAGCTATGACTCAACACTCGAATTTGCACACGCCCAGAGATCACTTTTCCTGCCTGGCTGCTGCACAAGTCCCAGTGCAAGCAAGGAATTGAAGGCTCTTTTTCTTTTCATTTTTCCCCAAAGGCCTCACAGCTTTTTGCTGAGCCAATCTACTAATGCAGAACATGAAAAGAAAGAAAGTCATTTGCAAAACAAGCACATCCAAATAAATAGTAGTGATGCTTTCAGCGTGATATGGCAAAATGTTGGCAAACCCGATACAGCAGAAATAAGTGCACCATCACCTCCAGCTTGACACCTCATAGGCCCAGCTTGGTTCCTCTCCAATGTCTCCTCTTGGAGTGGTGCCTGGATTTATTACTAACTTTTATCGCAAGCCGTGGAGATTGGGGCAGTTCCGCTTTTGTTTCTGGGCCAGGAATCAATCCCATGATCCTGAAAGCCTTGGGAGAAGACTTGTTGAAATATATAGTCAACCACATGCAACGTAAAGGCGAAGAAAAGACAGGAAAATGAGGCCTCGTTTCACTAAGAAAGCACTAGGCAGGCTCGTGGGGAGAACAGCAAAATCCACCCCAATTCAGCCCCTGAATCACCCATTTCTCCCACACCCTGTCACCTGGATTTTCTTTCCTGGCTGTTAGAGTTATAGCAAGATGAATTCAGCACAGCCTCGGTGGTAGCACTCCTCGCAGCGATGTGGGTGCTCTGGGTAGGAGGCAGGGGCCAGCCCCACCACTTCTCAGCCACAAAAGCGAAGGCCAGTCATTGAATTTCTCTGTATCACCAGTCTCCAAGATGGTAGCAGCCTTGTGAAAATGGTGAGGCTTGTTGTATGACACCATGCGGAGATGATTCCTTAAGCGTTCCATGAGCGCGTGAGCAAGATGTGTATTTTCCAATTATTGGCCCCGTGTGCTACAGGTGCCCATTAAATCAAGTTTGTGGATCTTACTGATGAAATCAATATACTTGCTGACTTTTTTTTGGTCTGTTAGAACTACTAAGTGACATGTTAAAATCTCCATGGTGATGCTGTGATGGTCGATTTGTCAAATTCCTTTAAATCTGTAAATTTGTGCCACACACACACACGTGCACACACACGCATACCCCATATATATCAGCAAATGTACACACACACACACACACACACACATATATTTGAGGCTATTTCATGAGCTGTATGCAAATCTAGGATTGTTACAGTTTCACAGTGAACCAAGTCTTTGATCATCATAAAAGTTAACTTTCATTAATCTAGGAACGATGTTGACCTTAAAGTCAATTTGACAGATTTTATTACAACCTTGCAGGTACCTGGTGCATTTTCCCACACCCTTACTTTACCATGTGTGCCATAGTGCTTCAGATGTAAAGCACATAGTGAGAATTTGATTTTTCAAGCCAATAGACAATCAATGTCTCTTAACAGCAGGATTTGGTTCCGAGTGTAACAGGGTGGTCTCTAGGAAAAGGGGAAGTTCCAGGTTCCCTGCCCCACCCAGAAGGAGGGTGGAGCTGAGGAGAGAAAAAGGAGAAGAAGAGAAGGAAGCTGGATGGAGAACAAGAAGGAGACCTGAGGAAGCCACATGGAGCAGCAAGCATGTGATGAAGAAACCGTGCTTGTTTCCTGACTGTAACAGTTAAGGCAGATGTGGGTGAGATACCTGTAGGGAGGTGACTATGGCAGTGTTTATATTGATTTTGATTTTGCTCTTTTCCTCCCAGATTTGTCTGGCCATTTCTGACCCCTTTCCATGGCTCCCGGGCAGAAGGTGCTTTAGTCTTGTGGCGGCTTTCAGGCCTTGCTTTGGGCCAATCCCTTTTGGGTTGACTTTTGCCCACGAGGGGATGAGTAGCTTCAGGTGTTTGATTTAGACATTATTCTTTGTCTTCTGGATTGTACATTCACTGTGTTACAGTCCCTTTTTCATGAAAGTTTTATAGGTTTTGTCTTGATGCAGCAAATGGCAGAACCCACTTAGAGCAGGCAGGTGTGGGGGCTCAGTGCTGGGCCTCTCTCCCCGTTCTGTAACACAAGCTCTGTGCGTCTTTTTTATCACTGGATTCATGTTTTCTGTATGTCCCATTTTTCCTGCTTCTTTTTAGTCTTTCTTCTTTTGATTTCTTTGAAACGTTGTGGGGACTGTGGGGGTCTTTTTTCATGACAGGAACATGTTTTATCTTTGGTGAAAGTGACATAATAATATCTATCACAGGGTTTGTGATAAGGATTAAATGTGATGAAGAAACTCACATAAAACATTCATCCGCGCCTAGCCCAGAGTAAGCACCGATAAATGGGAACTATTATTAGATCTAGTACTCTTTCATCGTTAGCATTCCCTTGCCTCTTGTGGTTCTGCTTCTGTTGTTCTCCTTTTTGCTGATATTGTCCCATTTGTTCTCAGTCCTTTTTCTTTCATTTCTCCTTTACTGTCATTCAGTGTCCTGTTTCCTCTTACTCTTTCATCCCCAGTCCAGGTCCTTGGACGAGAGAGCAGAGAGAAAGAGAGCAGTGAGGCACGAGGCTCAGAGGCTCAGCAGGGGCAGGAAGACCTACTGATTCCCATTGCCCAAGGGGCCAAAGGTACCTCTCCACACACAGTCAGCTCTGGCGTCACTCTAGACTGTCCGTGGTAAAAATGGATCACCTGGAATCATCGGTTGCTGTGAGCTAGATAGAGAGCCACAGCTAGGATAGCCACCAGCTAGCAGTTTAATTCTCACTGTCCTCGATGACAGAGACCTGCAAATTCTCAGTCTCTATTTTCAAAAAGGAGTCCTGCTGTGGGAGTGTGGGTGTCACCTCACTAGGAATTTGTATATGTACAAACCAGAGTCTGGAAAGAGGAACCATTTGTACTCAAACACACTGTGGTCAGAGGAAAATTTTGTCATCATTGTTGTGAAAGACCTGCAACTAAATTTAGCAAGCTGTGTGTTTTATTTTTTCATGAGTCTTGGAGGAAACAACACATATTTCCAAAAGCAAAAACTCTCCAGGCCAAACAAGACACTCACTTCGAATTGTTATTTAATGGTCGTCTTACTTGCTACTTCTGATCTTGCCTTTTCTAAGGTCTTTTATACTGCGACGTTCTTTTAAGACAGTGTGTCATTGGAGGAACATCAGCCGTTAATGGAGTTTTGGGTGTTTTCTGTTCTCCGGTGGTTATCATCCTTGGAGTAAAATAAACAGGTGTCAAACTTCCATATTTTGAATGGGCCTCCCACAAATATGAGAGGCTTGTCTTTTGATAGCATTTAAGTGACGTAGTGTTTGGAGTCAGTTGGTTGAGTGTGGGGTCCTTGGGTTCACTCTGGGAAAGGTTTCTCCAGAGCTCCCCTTTCAGCAGCACGCAGCAACATTCCCCACAACAGAGAGACATCAGATATATTTAAGGAGAAGGTTTATTTTAAAAGGTCAGAAAAGAGGACACTTGCATAATGCAAACGAGTAGAAAGTGCTGCTCTGAAAGGGACTGGTTAGCTAAGAGAGAGGCCTGCAGGCAGGTGGCCTTGAGGAGAGCCACCTCTGCTGAGGGAGGTCAGTGCAGAGAAGCCCCAGCAGGTACAGGTCAGGTCACAGGCAGGCAGGGAAGAAGCACCTGCATAGGCACAGGCGGGCACAGCCCCCTCCCCTCTCCCCCTGGGGGGGATGTGCTGGGTTTCATTATCCTCTTTCGGTAGGGAGGGAATCATCTTTGTGAGTGGATGATTTGCTCCTTAATCCCCATTTCTTCACCTTCAGGTCTGTGCTCTTGATGCTCCCTACAGCCATCTGATAGTTTTCATAGCTGGATTAATGTCTACACTAATCCTTTCTACCCCATCACCTTGTATGAGACAGGGTTCCTGACCTTGTAGCACACTTTCCAGTTTTCCTATTCTTATCCTTCATCATAAGAACGCATGTATTCTTCACAATACATTGTAAATTGATGTTGGGGGTGGCTTTTGAAATTTCTTTATTGTAAAAGTACTATTCCAACTTACCATGGTAGGTGAAAATGTAATACCTGCCCCACATGTTAGCATATCCAACTTGTGTGATTCAACGGGTGTGAAAAACAAACTATATATAAAGTATTGCACTCATCTTCAGCAAAAAGAATGCTACCACCCACAGTTTAATTTCTTGCAATTCACAAAAAGGATATGGAGTAAGAGGTGAGGGAGCCATATGCAGGAGCCCGGATGTAGCCATGCAGAATGAAACACATCTAGGGGGATGAGCTGAGGGCTCTTAGCAGCGTTGGGGGAAGGAGGGATTGTGGAGAGAGAGGGAGGCTGGAGAGAGACTGATAAGAAGTGGCAGAGGGGCTTCCAATTTTAGCAGTCAGATAAATATTTGACTGAGAGTGGGGGCCACCCTCCCTAGTATGCTCTAGGCCAGTGGTACTCAAGTATTTTGAATCTCAGAACCCTGATCCTACTTTCTTCTCTGTCATGGGTATTCTTCCCAAGGACATTCCTTACTTAACGAAAGAAAGTCTACACACTCAAGAGGCTCGCAGAGGACCCTGCTTGGAGGACCAAACCCATGACAAGTATTCGGGTACAGTCTCTCCCACACTGATGCTGAAAGTATTGAAGCAGCTCAGCTTCCCAGTTACAGGTATAATTCACTGTAAACAAACTAAATGTATTAACTTTAGTCTACATGGGGAGTATTCATTTTGTAAATGGATTCTTTAAATTCCTTAATGTATTTAACACATAATAGGATTTGTTAAACATAGGTAAAATAGACAAAAACTAAGGCATTATCAATTGGGAAAACAAAGCAAAATCATAAGCTACCACTCCACACAGACTAGGATAGCTATTATTATTATTATTATTATTATTATTATTATTATTATTTTGAGGAAGAAAATAACAAGTGTTGGTGAGGGTGAGGAGAAGTTGGAACAATTGTGCATTGCTGGCTGGAATGTGAAATGGTGCTGGCACTGTGGAAAATAGTTTGACAGTTCCTCAAAAAATTGAATATTGACTTATATGATACAGCAATTCTTCTATGTCTACATCTAAAGAATGGAAAGCAGTGTCTTGAACATATATGTGTACATTCATGTGCATATCAGTCTTATTCCCAGTAGTTACGACCTAGAATCACCTCTGGTGAACATCAATGGCTAAATGGCTAAGCAGACGTGGTATACATATACCATGAAATATTTTTCAGTTACGCAAAGGAAGGGAAGTGTGACACAGGCTACTACATGGATGAACACCGCAGACATTATTCAAAGTGAATTAGACCTATAAGAAAAAGATAAATATTGTGTGACTCCTGTCAGATGAGGTATCTAGAGCGGCCAAATTCAGAGAGACAATGTAGGTGGCTGCCAGAGGCAAGAGTATGGGAGAGTTGCAGTCTGGGGAGATGAAGAGTTCTGGAGATGGAGGAAGATGGTCGTTGCACAAATGTGAATGTACATAATGCCACTGAATTGTATATCTATAGTTCTATGTTATGTGTACTTTATGATAGTAAAAACATGCAAGATTTAAAAAGTAAGTATGCATGTATGAAATATTTTAATACATTAATAAATGGTTTGTGCAAAAATGTTAATCAATCACTTCCTTTTACTACCAAATAATAGTTCATGGCATAAATATACCAAGTTAAAAACATTACGCTAAATGAAAGAGGCCAGTCACCAGAGACCACGAGCTGTGGAAGCTTTGCAGGGAAGTGAAGGAAGTCAGGTGAGGGATTAAGGGTTGTGAGGTGCGCTGGGGCCCCAAGGGGAGAAGTCCAACATGTGGCTGGGCGTATGGTTCTAGAGCTCAGGAGAGAGAGAGTGAGCTGAACTCCCACTTGCTGAATGTTGGTCATCTTCCTTTTTCCAGAATTGAATTTCCATATTTTTGTAGTCTCTTTCCACTATTTTGGTGGTGGGCTTAGAGCTTTACTTTTATCACCACTTTCAGTGCTTATGTTAATCATAAAACTTCAGTTTTTTATAGGATCCTAAGGATCCGATACAATGTGGTTAACGACGAGAGGGAGGAGAGGGCATCGAAGAATGAGAGATAGGAGTTATCTCCGTTCATTTTCTGTCTTCTTAGGGTGTAAGGCTGTTTTACATCCTAGGAAGGAAAAATTAAACATCTTCTTGTTTAAATTATGGTTAAATGGTGGGGAGAGAGACAGAGTGCATTTTTTTTTTTTAATTTGTTGCTCTAAGTTGTGCCTAGGCAAAGGGGAGAAAAAAACAAAACCAAAAAGGCATTAACCAGCATTCGCATGGGTTCCTTCTGAACAGTTGTTTATCACAATGTAAAAATAACGTCGATTCCTGGCCCTCCCTGGTGGCGCAGAGGGTTAAAGCACAGCACTGAGAAGCTAAAGCCACTTCAGTATGAGTTCGATCCCCGCCTGCCCAGGAGGTGAACCACATGGTGTGGCAGACCTCTCCTGACCCCACCACTGCTCCCCTCAGCAGTGTACTTCGTCGATCTGCCTGTTATGCTCTCCACTCTGTCTCTGGTGAATCTGCTCACCGCCCCTGCACGTCTGGCCTGTACCCCAGTTCTGTATGCAAAAATAAATAAATTAAAAAAGAATAGCGTTGATTCCTTTGGACTCCTTTTGTTGGTTCATGCCCCCTTTCCCAAATCAAAGATCTTAAAACTTAGTAACAGACACGGTGATTGCAAGGACCTGAAAGTGGAGTTTTCCTTCCTCCTGTTCTTCCTTTTTTCTTTTCCCTTTTTTTGTTTTCCTGGATCTCTGCCAGCTGCACATCTATTCCTCTTGGTGTGGTGGCTCAGAGAGTGAACTTTTCTTTTTATTAGAAAAAAAAAAAACAACAACTATGTATGCATCCAGAACTGAGTTACAGGCCAGAAGTTCAGGAGGTGAGAGGATTCACGAGAGGCGAGTGGGGAGCAGTTTAGGCAGAATTACAGAAATACACTGCTGAGGGGAGCAGCAGGTGAGACAGAAGAGGTCTGCTGTGCCATGTGGGTCACCTCCCTGGTCAGGGATCACACTCTGACTGTTGTGGTGGGCCTTTACAGTGGGAGTGCTCAGACTTAAGCTCTAGGCTACTAGGGAGGATCTCAAAGAGTGAAGTTTTACACCAGATTCTCTGGGTTAAAATTCTAGGTCTGACACTTATTGAGTGATTATAAACAAATTTTCTTTTTTTTAAAAAAAAAATATTTATACATACAAGAACTGGGGTACAAGCCAGAGATTGGGGAGTGAGATGATTCACCAGAGACAAAGTGGGGAACAGAACAGGTGGACTGACTGAAATACACTTGATTACCCTAGTCATAAAATAGGGGATAATATTAATAATTACCTTCGCAATTTGTAGTGAGCATTAAATGAGTTAATTTATGCAAACCACTGATGCCAGTGCCAAGCACACAAGTAATAGATAAGTTGTGAGCATCATTATTCCTTCCATAATTCCCCTCCGCATTTCTTATTATGGGTACATTTCAAAGATATTGTAGGTTTGGTTCTTGAACACCACAATAAAGTAAATAGCGAAATAAAGCAAACTGCGTGAAGGTTTGGATCCCTAGTGCATGGAATAGTGATGTTTACACTATCCTGTAGTCGCTAGGTATGCAATAGGATTATGTCTTCTAAAAAAGCACTGTACGGGGCTTCCTTAGTGGCGACGGGGTTAAGTCTAGGCATTATTACGCTAGCAACACTGGCTGCATCCTGATTTAGATCCCTGGCAGGGAGGTGACCCACATACAGTGCAGCAGACCTCTCCTGTCTCACCTGCTGCTCCCCTCAGCAGTGTATTTCAGTAAATTTGCCCGTTCTGCTCCCCACTCTGTCTCTGGTGAGTCTTCTCACCTCTGGCCTACACTCCAGTTCTTCTGTGCATAAATAAATAAATCTTAAAAAAAAAAACACTATATGTACCTTAATTTAAAGGTGATACCCAGACACACAATGAACACATGTTTTTGGGGAAAAAAAATAGCACCTATGGACTTGCTGGAGGAAGGGTTGACACAAAACTAAGTGTGGAGGGAAAAAATGCAATATTTGTGAAGCATCATGAAGGAACTCAATAGAAGGAGGTATGCCTATATTTACCATTCTGCAATTATCCCAATTCTGTTACTGCCTCAGTCTGAGTCATGTTTTATGAAAGCTGTGTTTGTTCTTTGCTTAATTGTGACTCTGTGTTGGACCAAGCAGAATAAAGTGGAATGTTTGTGACCCAGGGAGGTTTTACCTGGAGGAGACAGGTGTCACCTTGGTAAAATGTCTGTGTCTCAAGCCAGCAACAACAACCAACCTTTATTACTCTACCTAGTGGGACACTGACTCTCCATCTCACCAGGAAGACAGCAAGAGGGCTAGCGGGTTATTGTTGGTGAAAAAAAGCAGGGGAAAGCCAAGACACCAGGTAATGTGTCTCTGAAGTCGTGCTTGTCTTTCTAAAGACTTGCTATCTCCACTGTTTACTTTTCTTTTGGTCCCTCTTGGTGGTAATGAAGGTGTCTCCTCCTTTGACTATTACTGTTTTAATTTACATCGTTTTTAATAGAACATTGAACATTTGGTTATGTCTATCAACCATTTACATGTTCCTTTTTGACTTTCATGTCCTTTACTTGTTTTCCAATTGGCAAATTTATCTTACTGACTTGTAAGAGCTCTTTATATAAAGGATATTTATCATTACTGTGTACACATATTTCCGGTTTTTTTTTACTTTACTTATAATGCTTTCAATTTAAATTTTATGTCATGAAATTTAGTAATTGGTTTTCTTTTTTCACATTTGGATCCTGAGTCTTTCTTAGAAACACCTTCTGGAAGTCAAGGCTGTACATACAGTAATTCATGTTCAATTCTATTTAAGGGCTTTATTTTATATTTAAATCGCTGATCAAATTGGAATCTATTTTTGTGTAAATAGAAATTAAGATATCTTATATCTTGTACAATTACCTAGCCTCGTATTTCAACACAATTTATTGATTAATTTATTGCAAGTCCAGTTTGCCATACAGATTTTATATACACATTCTTCTATTTCCATTAGTACATGTTTATGTATGTTTGTAATGAAGACTTTATTTTTAAGAGCAATTTAATGTACATATCAACATTGAGAGGAAGGTACAGAGATGTCCCATATCTCCCTGCCCTTGTATGCATAATAAATAAATCTTTAAAAAGAAACAGCATCCACTAGTAGGAAAGGGCTGTCTTCCAGTTGACTGAGCAGTAGGGTGACCAGCAAAAGGGTCCTTGATGCCAAAGCAGCTGGTGAAGTTGCCATGGAGTTCGGGGAGGCTGGAGACCCTTAGCATTTCTCAACTCCTGAACAACTGACAATAGGCACCAGGTAAATTCTGGTGGTAGGGAGCTGCCAGTATAGGATGTTTGGCCAGTAGCTCTCCCACCCCAGTTGTAACAATCACACAGGTCTCCAGGAATTGCCCAAAGGCCCCTGGTTGCCGGGACTGAGGGGTAAAATCACTCTTGATTAAGAACCATTGCAATTGCTCTAAGATCTGAAGGACCACGAGCAATTGAATGACCAAAGAAATGAGCCTGTGAGCTCAGTCAGCAGGGTGCTAGTTGTTCTAGGCAATTTAGTGGTGACCAGCTGACTTCCTGGAAAGAGGAAGTGTAAAAACCCCACCCCTGTTCTGACACAGCCTGTTAGAGGGGCAGAACGGTGGAATGGCTGACTCTTAGGGATGTCCCAACATGGGAGCAAGAAGAGGAAGCGGCAGAGCAGGGCTAGAAACTGTTTTGCCCATGGTCATCTGAAGAACCCTCTTTGGTGGGAAATACCCTGCAGGCAGGGAGGCTAAGGGCAGAGAGGCACTCACGTTGGAGAAAAATTTCAGACTTTAGGTGGGAAGAGGGACATTATAGTCAGTTCCTTCTCAAGATGTGTACCTAGTGGAGACTTGTCAGATCCTGACTAAAGTCGGTTTCCCTGACTTGTGGCAGCTGCAGAGATGCTGAAATGCTCTTCAGTGAGCTGAGCTTGACTCATGGGCCATATGGTGGAAGTGGGTTCACCCAGACAGCAGGCATTGGGAACCTAGTGTGAGGAGAGCGCACAGCATGGGGCAATGGAATGCTCCATCCCTGTCCCTGTAAATGAAAGGACAGAGTGGGAGGCAGGCAGGGTCTATGAAGAGGATTGGGAAGAGGTAAGGAAGAGGCAGTAGGCCTCAGCTCCAAGTCCCATCACCTAAAGCGACAATGAAATAGCTTTAAACAAGATCCATTGCACAAAGTTTGCTCTCAAGAGTTTCTACAGCTATGGAGATATGGATAGGAGATAGGAAGGGGACTCTGAAGACCTTTCTGGTCTATTTCAACAGAGCCGTGCAATATGGTTATCTGTGAGGACTGATAGTGGAACTCCAAATAAGAGGCATTATTTATTTAGTTATTATTAAAAATTTATTTATGGAAACCAGAGCTGGGATGTAGGGCAGAGGTGTGTGTGTGGGGGTGGGGGGGTTGGTTGGAGGATTCACCAGAGACAGAGTTGGGGGCAGAATAGACAGACCCATTGAAACACACTGCTGAGAGGAGCAATGGGTGAGACAGTAGAGGTCTATTGCACCGTGTGGGTCAGCTCCCTGGTTGGGGATGGAATTTGTGCTGCAGTGGCTGTGGATAGCTTCATAGTGCTGAGACAACCCCTTGCACCATCAGGGAGGGCCCTCGGAGGTATTATTTAAACTCACTGAAGGAAGCTGTGTACTAGAGACTCTCCATAGAGGGAATACTGAAGCAGCAAGTTCCAAGTTCAATCTCAAATCCAAAGCTACTTCTGTATAGATTTGATAGTAGAAGGAAGTCAGAGGAAGTGCCAGTAAGCAGAGGCTCCAGGTTGGGGAGCATAAGGGATCTCATCAATGTTCCAGTGTAAAGATACACCATTGGTTTCCATTCAGGAAGGCAGAGGGCAGGGCTGATATTTAGCTAGGATGCACCAGTATGGTGGCACTGCTGGCGAACAGTCAGCATTTGCATGTATTTGTTGTGCCCATAACAGGTAATAGTATCCCTGTTTGGGGCACAGACTGCCTCACACAGTGGTCTGTCAATAGTAAGAGCAGAGATGTGATCTATGGAATATAAAATGTCAGAAAAATGGCCTAATCTTGACTCACCCATTGCCCCTACCCACTTCTACCTGGTTCCAAAGACATAGAAAGTGTGGTGGCTGGCAAAATCCTGGTATCCTCTTGGGAAAAGATACATTGAGTTATAGCTAATACATGTAATTACGTACATGTACCAGGCTTTATTCTTTAAGATTTTCACACTTCGTTGAATTTTCACAGCAACATTGAAAGATATGTATAATTAATATGCCCATTTTACAGATGAGGAAACAAGGGCATAGAGGGGCTAAATAACACACCCAAGGTCTTATATCAGAGCTGGTTTTTCTCCCACCCAGCCAGTTGGGCTTCAGAATCTGTGTACTTAACATCCCTATATATTATATGAAACCTGTCAAAATGAAAGGGAGCACTAGAGAGTAGCCAAAGGCCCCTGGTTGGTTATGGAAACCATCACTATTTTGGCCCCTTAAAATATTTCATCTGGAAGCACAGAGTTCTAATAAACACCCCTGGGAGCCACCACAGTGGTGGTGGTAGTTCATGGAGATATATCACTAGCTGTTTATCCAGTGTGAATAGCCCTGGAAGTTTCCCTTCTGAAGATTCCTTGGGAAGGGCTAAAACTTGAATTTTGTTTCTGTAAGAGGAGACTTTTATTTCCATGAAAATAATACTTTTACATGACTTGAATTGTATTCAGCTGACCCTGTAGCTACTTGAGGTGTCATGGTGGAACAGTGTGAGTTATCCTGGAAGTCTTTCATTTTCACAGTACTTGTTCTAATACTTTTCTCAACTCAGCCCTTTTATTTTTGTCCCTCATCCTCTTTTGTGTTTGTGTGTGAGGATTGAGGCTGGAATGACAGAGTGAGGGCACAGTATTATTAAAATGCTGTTACAGCAGCTTCGGATGCATCTCAAATCCTGACTAGGCCATGGGGGAATTTTGACCTCAGAACTGTGTGACTAGAGGGCCTGACTGGTTCTTCACAGAACATCATGCCACATCTCTACTGACTTTACTTTTATTTCTCAATATTAAATGTTCAAATGTATTGGCATTAGGCACCATTAGCTTACTTCAGAGATGTCAGGTGTTTCTCTACAGGTACATAGAGCTCAGAATCTGACTCGTTAGGGAAAGACCACTTTTAGGTATCTGACTATAATATCCATCTGCGTAACTGCCCATTGAACACTGCCTCTTCCATTCTTATTCCTGGCTCACAACTCAGGGCTGATACATGTGATAAAAGGCTGGCAATTCTGATGGCAGTCCTCACCTACTCATGATAATGTCCATTGTGGGAACATGCAGTCAACATGCAGGATGAGGAGCCCAGAATCTTTACGATTCAACCTGAGCAAATCTACTGAAGCAGTGATTATTACGAAATGCTACAGGGCATAAAGAATGAGACTAGCAGATCAGAAGTCTGCTGAGGTTGGCTCGAAATGTTTGCTAACAGGGGAATGAAGGAAATTGAGCCTACGTTTTCTGGACAAGAAGAAAGGTTGGTTGACTCAGTTTGAGTTTACAGAGTAAAGGGAATCTCAGAGAAATGGGTTAATGAATGTTAATGTGATTTTGTTTGACTCTGTTATTTTGGCATTGTATGTCCCTTGGAGTAATGATGGGTTTTAGTGGTCTGAGTTCATACAATTAAAATGAAGAAGTTAATTTAACTTCCTGTTTGATCATTTTGTTTAAAATACTTCAACACAAACATGCTAGTTCCAATCCACCTTCAAGGCTACGCTCATGCCCTGTCTCCTCCCACGATCGCTTTTTTGCTGTACATCTAGAAAGGTTTGGCCTATTCAAGTTCTTGTCATTACCATTTATTTGCTATGACCAGATAGCTTCATATTATCTTTCTCTGTGACAGTTTTATTTCCATCAACCACAGTCTCCCTGAGGTGGAGATATCTGTTCGCATTTCCTTGCACATAATGAAGTCTCCAGAACTATAGCCTACAATGCCTTTATCTTCTTAAGGTTGTTCAAGCACTTAACCTGTATCAGTTACTTTTTTTTTTTTTAATAAAAATCAGACTTCTACCCCTATGGAGCTTAGCTTTTTAGGAAAAAAAAAAGTGTATAAGACAACCTCTCTGGCATCTCTAGAAAGATATAGGGAGTTGCAATAGAAATATAGTACAGAGTAGTTGAAAACACTCTGGTCCATGAGTCAGGATTCCCTGGACTCATTTCTAATTTGATATGCATCTTGAGTACATATCTTAACTATTTGTCATCCATTTCCCTAGATATCACTGAGGGATTATAAGGTTACTGTGAGAATTGAATTAGAAAACAGATGAAAATTATGCTGGAGGGAAAGTCCTCAATCTAATAAAAAGCATCTGTGAGAAACCTGCAGCTCACACCATATTGAAAGGTGAAAGACAGAATTCTTTCTCCAAAGATCACTAGCAAGATAAGCCTGCTCCACCACAGCTATTGAACATTCTACTAAAAGTTCTAGCTAGCCTGTAAGAAAATGAAATAAAAAGAATAAAGATTTGAGGGGAAGAAATAAATCTATCTCTATTTTTAGATGACATGCTCTTAAATAGGAAACACTTAAGAATTCACAAAAAACTATTAAAGCTAATACATGAATTCAGCAGCTTCAGGATACAAGGTCAATACACAAAGCTCAGTTCTATTTCTATATGCTAGCAGTGAATAATTAAAAAAAGTTAAAAACCCATCTATAGTAGGTTAGAAAAACATACAAGGGACTCAATTTAACTCAAGTGCAAGACTTTACACCAGGAATTATATAAAACATTGTTGAAAGAAATTAAAGCCAACCTAAGCAAATGGAAGACATTCTGTATTTGTGGACTGGAACACTTAATATTGTTGAAATGGCAGTACTCCCTAAATTGATTTATAGGTTCATAGCAAATTCTACCAAAATCACAGCTACCTTTTTTTCTCCAGCAACTGACATGCTAATTCTAAAATTCACATGGAGATGGAAGGTACCCAGAATGTCCAAATCAATCTTTAAAAAGAATGGATTGGAGAACTTGTACTTTCCACCTGAAACACTTGCTATACACTCTCAGTAATCAGAATTATGTGGTCCTGGTATAATGGCAGACAAGGAACAATGGAAAAGAACCAAAAGCCCAGAATACTCATATATTTATGGTCAACTGATTTTTGATGAGTGCCAAGACAATTCAATGGAGGAAAAGAGTAGTTTCCTAAACCCCCCCCCCCCAATAGTGCAAGGACAACTGGCTATCCACATTAAAGAATGATTTTAAGCTCTACTCTATAATTAAAAAAAAATACCAAAATGGATCCATGACCTAAGAGTGAGGTAAAACTATAAAAATCAAAGAAATTGTAGGTAGATCTCCATGACCTTAGAATAGGCTGTCTTATTAGATACATCATCAAAACAAAAACAAGAGAAAAACACGGGTAAATTGTACTGCATCAAATTTAAAAACTTTTGTGCTTCACAGCACATCACAAAGGTGAAAAGACAACCAACAGAATTATATGTAAACTACCTATCTTATAAGGGACTTGCGACTAGAATGTAGAATGCTTGCCACTCATTAAGACAAGCGAATTTTAAAAAGTGGGCAAAGAATCTCAATAGACTTTCTCCAAAGAAGATACAAAAAGGCCACATACTGTATAATTTTATTTACTGGAAATGTCCAGAATAGGCTAATCCATGGAAACAGAAAGCAGATTAGTGATTGTCAGGACTTGGGTGGGGGGTTGTTTGTGGGGAATAAGGAATGATTGCCAGTGTGTATGGGCTGTCTTTTTGGGGTTAATAAAAATGTTCTAAAATCAACTGTGGTGATGGTTTGCACAACTCTGAATATATTGAAAATAACTGAGTTGTGCATTTTAAATAGATGAGTTATATGGTATGTGAATTATAGCTCATTGAAAAGGAAAACCAAGTAAAAAGCATGTTGGAAAAAAATTTAAGAGCCTTACACAGAGGTAAACTCTTTGAAAAATGTGGATACAACTTCTATCAGAAATTGGATATACTTTTAAGAGAGTAACCATAAAGTGGTTAGGGAGTAGAAGAGATCATTTCTTGTAACTGGAACTTGATCAACGGAGTATTCTTACTGGCCAGCTCCTAGATAGGGAAATAACCTTGTTATACAAATCCGTACCTCACCCCCAACCAACTTTTATTTCCTTCCTTTCCCTTTGCGTTTGATAGCTGAAGTAGTATACTGTTTGAACAAGACTAAGCGTGAAGGTAGCTTGACATTTTGTGGGTCAGAAACCTAAGATAGAGATGTTTGATTAACATTTTGTAGAGTTCGTAAATTCCTACTATTCTAATCCATTGCTGCTTGGGTTCTGCATCTCAGATACAACCAGCCTTTACAATAAAAAGCTTGGGTTGTTACAGTGACCTATTCAGTTTATTCATTGAGCAGTGTGGCATCTCCAGTTCTAATATGTTGGTCAGCAGACCAAGGCTGTTGCTGCTACAGCTGCATTATATTTCATTTTTGGGAAGAAGTTTCCAATATTTATAGCAGCAGTCCAATCAGATAAATACGGTAACAGTTAACTCCACCTACAGACATGATGCCATTGGTGACAACTGGTTACTAGGAAGATCTCTATAGACCGACACTACCGATGATGACATATTCACATTTTATGTGGCTCCAAGACTATCTAATAGCTTCCAAGAGAAATTGGGTTCAAGTTGCACTACAAAATAATCAGTACAGTAGAAATGTATTCTTTGGTGTGGATTTGTAGATGCCGTATCACTTCATGAACGCATATGAAACTATTTAATACCAAAATGTGCAATGTTTCTAAATGCATGTACCTGGCATTCCCTTGTCTAGAGCACCTTGATCTCTCATGGTTTGCTACCCATCATCTGGAAGTCAGCAAACTCAATCCAGTTAAGTTGTGTCATGACCGGAAGAAACCATCGGCCATAGGACACAAAATCATCTTCATCTTCTGCCTTGTCCTTCAGAGCATCAGTAAGTCATGTCCAGTCTTTTCACATAATGTCTTAGTTTTCACTTTTTTCTCCACTCTTGCTCATATCCAGGGATTTATGGATTCATACTTAAGATTACTGCAATAGCTATCTAAATGGTGTTCATCTCTCTTTACCTCCAGTATGTCTGGGCAGCAAAAAATAAGGATTACATTTCTAAAAATAACATTTAATCAAGTAGTCTTTCTGTTTAAAAAAAAAAAAAAACCAACCTTGACTGTTTTCCCCGTGTTTGAGTAAAGTCCTAATGCTATTATTAGCATGGCATTCAAGACCTTCCAAAACTTGGGTCCAAATGTTATTTCTAGATTTATCATTTACCAGTCTCTTGAACAAAACTGGTCTCCTCACTCTCCCTTGAAATTCTAAGTCTTTTGTACCTTTGTTCGTGATGCATCTCCTGTTATTATCCCCTCATGTTTGAAAGCCTGTTTGAAGGTTAGTTACTTTTGTTCTTGAAACCATCCCTGAATATGACATTGACCTCTCCTTCTTTGAATGTGATGAGTAATGATAGTGTCATTCATTTAGCAATGCTCACAGACAACTACTCTTGCCTTATACCGTTAACTCTTACATTATCTAATTTTGTATATCTTGCCTCCCCAAGTAGATTAGGCAGCTCGTTCCCTGAAAGCAGGAATCATTTATTCTACTTTTTCAAATTATCCACAGTGCACAACAGTGTGCTGGGGACATGATAGGCAGTAGTTGTTGACAAAAGAGCACTGTATTAATCCAAGATGTTTCAGTCTCAGAAGCCAGCACCGACTCTAGGTGACAGTTCCTTGTACATACACACCAAATATAATCAATTTAAAGCTGAACCTAATTCTGTAGGCTACTCCCTGATATTAAGGAACTACAAACTGCCTCTGAAACATTTGTGAATCCCCTATTAAAATAAATAAAAAATTTACCTTCAACAAGCAATTTCATGCTCTCCTGAAAGCTTAAAAATAACTTATAAAGAAAAATGGCTAAGCTCTAAGATTTACTTAATCACAAAGTATTAAAAAACACCAAAGTTCCTTGCAATCCATTTCTACTTCAGTGTCTCTGTTAGTAAAAGAGACTAACCTACAAAAGGAAAGTGTATACAAAATTTTTATCACAAGCAGTCAAATTCTATGACTAATTCAATTTTATAAGTTCTTCTAACTTGTTTTTCCTAGATTACTTAAGTAGTCTGAGGCGTCTTCATATGTAGAAATGTAACCCCTTGCAAGCACCTGCTAATCTGCAGTGACTATGTAGACTGGCCCAAGAAAGGCCATAAACATTGACTTGTATCGAGTTGCTTGTGAACCTTGTAAAATGAAGATGTCCACCTCAGATGCTGCTGCTAAAGCTCTGAAGTTGCGTTAGATGTCCTGACTACAATGAAACTTTGGCAAAAATGCCGTTTACTAGGGAAACCACACGTAAATGCCTTGTCTTGGGTGTCAGTGAGAGACTGACCGTTATCGAGACTTGAATTGATAGTATGTGTGGTGTTTTTCTACATAATCTTTCTCTTGTGAAATTTCCCTTTCAAATACAGGTTTTGCTTCCCTTACCTCAACCTTGACTACTCATAGGAAAGACCTCACATCTTTTCCCAATTTGAAATATCCTTGTTTTATGGAAATTTCATCAATCTTTTCTGCAAAGGTTACTGTGATAATGCATTGAACTTCCCATAAGAAAAATGCTAAGTCCAAGGTATTATTTCTTCACTTCTAATTACAAACAGGATTTACCTTTTATTGTGTTCCATTATACAATTTTACATAGTACCATTGTTATTTTAAGCAATAATTAAGCAAATGGAACTAATGTTTTTGAGCTCTACTTCTCAGTATATAGATTTACCTAAAAAAGTACAAACCAAGCACAGTGGCGCAATTTTCCAGGCACTTTCAAGTTGCTTAAATATTTACAAATATGTAAGCACCCTGTTTGAAAGCATGAAAATTTTGGTGTCAGGGAGAAACACTTCATGTATCAAATCTTCAAATTGTAACATTTGCACAGCTCCGAATATTCCTGAGAAAGGTCAGTCTCATCACGATACTTCTGCATATCCTCATACTTCAGCAGCGATACTTCTGCATATCCTTATACTTCAGCAGCGTATCTTGGGGAACCGTAACCTCTGTCACTTGATGTACCACTAATTGCACAAAATACATGTAATGTGTTGTTCATCCACGGAGAATGCATTGTATCTTCTTGTAATATCTAAAGCAAAACAAATCAGCACATTTATCATGAAGCAAAATAGTTAATGCCACAAAAGAATGTGTATTTGAAACTACAGGCATAGTTCAATGAATCACTGACACTCAGCAATTTAAAATGACACAAAACAGAAAGAGCAAAGAATAACTTTACCGACTTAAGTCTTCAAAGCTGTATTACAAAGGCAGCATATCAAAAAAGCAGAAAAGATCTGGTTACTCATCAAGATGGACAAAAGATTGTAAAATGCAGAATTCAATAAAAAGCAAGAGATAATGCAGTTTTTTCCCCCTCTTTTTTAACATGGTCATAATAAGAGCTCTAAATAACGGCCTCCTTGGCATGGATTTAAGGATCATCGTCTAACACAGTGGTTCTCAGGGTCACTTGTAGGACTTTTTAAATATACAAATACTTATGATTCCTTCCCTGGAGATTTGGAAAATAATATTAAGTGAAAAAGCATTTTTCTAAAGATACATACCCTATAATTATGTAACTATAAGCCAACTAACACAGATTCTTCTTAGAAATGAGTAACTTCATATGAATAAAATTTTTATATCCTATAAGTGTACAAACATATATATTCATGCTCACATTTAAAAAATTACCAGTTTTGTGTGATCTAACGCAACAGACATCTGAATTTTTAATAGAAGGAAGAAAAGAGCATACACATCACATTCAACCTCTTTGCCATATATGCTCATGGTTTTAATACTTGGTTCTCAAGGCAGCTCTGAAACCTTCAAAATGAAGTCTGCAAACTGGTTTGTGGTACCAGTAATAAGATGTATCATTTACTTTATAAACTCCGTAACAGAGAAATTTCCTCTTACATAAATCATAACTTCTGGCCCTAATCTGAAAGCACAGCAGAGGTGTAAGAGACAACTAATTGATCATGCATGCCTATCAGATATCACAAGTGAACAGGGTACTTACTGTGAAGAAAACAAAATAGAACAGACACTACCATGCCCACTACCATTTCGAATCAATCTGCAATTAATAGCTTTAAATCCCTTTTCAAAAAGTCAAAAGCTTAAAGCAGCTTTAAAAAGAACCAAGGGTTATATATCCAGGCTCTATCTTTCTGTTAGGTAATCATTCAGTGTACACAGTTTATGTTCGTTATTATTAGACTTTCCTTTGAGGAAATAATGTGTCTCAAAGCATGACTAAAATAAGCCTCTTTTGTAAATGTGAGAATCTAATGAGAGTAACTTATAAAAATTCACCATAAAGTTAACAGTTAGTCACCCAAAGTATGACCCACTTGAATATCATGCATTATGACTGGAGAGCTTACATAAGTATAAACCAATGGAAACTAGGATTTTGCTTGGTTAGTTATCAATAAACACTACCAAGGGTCTCACATGTGTTTCTACAACTAAAGGAAATAGCCATGGTTTGGGGGAATTAACTGAGAGAGGCAGATGGGAAATATGACAGCAGGTGTGTAGGCCCATGCTTCAAGCGAAAAAATAACTTTCTAAACTGACGGCTATGAATACTCGGCCCACAGTAATAGCAGTGCACTGAATACTTTGCCTTCAACTTCAATAATTTAGAACTCAAGGTTAGGCCCTGTAATTGTATGCATGTTAAATGACTGTAATATCATCGACATTGGCTTAAGACATGTATGTAATTGTTTTATATCTTTTGTGGGGGAGTTTTTGCTGTTTTTTTTTTCCTATAGATTTCTTAGAAGAGAAGCCTACAGAGACACGATGCAGTCCACTTGATAACAGTACACTTCAAACAGTGATGGTGAAGAAAGGGGGATCCCACCGAGCTCATGGGTTGAATCTAACCTGCAGACAATACAGGAAGTGAAATGGTTCCCTACCTTCCTAGTTGTGAACATCTGGCTGCTTCAGGGACAGAAAAGGGCCTCTGAAAGCTAGCAGCCAAGGGATGCCTGGCAAGTTTGTACTGCCCCTAAGTGGGCTGACAGAAGATGGCAAAAAGAAGAAACAGAACACTGATTGTAGTCTTCCTTAAGCCAACAGTCATACAGAATATGGGAGCAGGAGACCAGACTACCTAAACTTGTTGAACACACGGAGTGATAAAAGTCTGGCTGGTGGGCCTCCCTTGTGGCACAGGATTTAAGACTTATTTCTAGTAATCTGCTGCCAGTCACAGCAGCACGAGTTCGATCCCCAGCCAGGGAGCTGACCCATATGGCACAGCCAGACCTCTCCTGTCCCGCCCACTACACCATCAGCACTGGATTTCAGTCAATCCACCTGTTCTGATCCCCACTCTGTCTCTGGTGAGTCCTCTCAGCCCCCTGCACCTCTGGCCTAGACCCTAGTTCTTGTATGCATAAATAAATAAAATAAATTTTAAAAAAGAAAAAGCCTGGTTGCTGGGATTCTCCACACAGAGAAGCTGACAATAGTTGGAAAATTAGACTTCTGGTCACTCAATACAACCTTGACCTAAATCTACTAAATCTTTCAGAGCTTTTTGTTACAAAAAGCACTCAATAAATTCAGAGAGATAGATAGCCTGACTTAAATCCAAGTAGTTTGTATTTTTCTAGAAGTATGTTTCCTCTTCTTTCCCCCATCATTACACTGAAGTGTTCCAGGTAAAGCCACTGTCAGCCTATATGTCAGGATTCCTTTTATGTGAAAGTCTCACACCAGGGCGTGACTGACCAGTGACATGTAGACAGCAGAAAAAACGAAGCTCCTCTTCTGGAGCCAGCTTTTAGAATGTGTGCTCCAAAAGGTTGTAGGTATTCTGGTTTCTTTTGACCTCAATTTATTAAAATAGGAGAGCTTGAAGAGCATCTGAGGCAAATACTTATCTTACTGGTCGTTTTCATTATAAGGACATGAAGGCGATTTTACCATAAGCCAAGGAGCCTAGTCACTGGGGGACAAGGCCACCAGGCCGCAACTTGTACACATGTGATTAGAGGTTAAAATACATACGTGACAAATTTTAGGACTCCAGTACAGGACTGAAGTTTAGCAGCATAATCTGGTTTTCTAAAGGTAAGTGAGCATAGGTAGTTACTACCTAACTATGATATAGTTAGTCTATGAAGGGTGAACGGATCTTTGTTTCTATTATTTATCAGGTTGTTTTACTAACATAGTTCCAACTGTCACTCAGTCAAGATGAAAATGCTAAAAAGTTTTGTGAAAACAGAAAGCTTTGCAGGCTGTGCAAGGATTGAGACAATTCCCACATTTTGGAAATCACCCAGGATCTTACCTAAAAGACAGTACTTAGTTTCTTACAGCCAAGAGAGGGAGATTCATTTAGGGACTTGGTTACCGAGCCCATCATTTCAACTCTTTAGGGCCCTTTTGAAGGGACTCTCATCCATGTGCACAGTAGATAAATTTAGCCATGTGCAGCTAGTTGGACTAATGGCACCGTGGCACAAAGAATCAAATAGCTTATTACTGATAATTGCTTTGATAATTGCTTCGAATTTGATTTGCGTTATGTCATTTAAGTGATCAAGCACAGTATGAGCAAATTTAAAATAGTGACCAAGTAATTTCAAGTGAATGCCTTTCAAAGAAATAGATTTGGCTAAGTAAATTATTTTGGGACCCCTAGATCAGGTTTTTATTTTCCACCACCCTAATACTTGCCTGCTCATGGATAATGTCAGATAATTCTTTCACCATTTCTCTGAAATTTGACTTTAGCCCTTCATGGTACTCAACTTGGTCCTCTTTAATTAACCGCTCATTTAGTTCCAGGGCAATGCTGCATGCTTGTATGAACTTCCTGTGGAGGAAGAGCAAGACGCAGGTTTTACTATTTATTCCTAGAAGGTCTTATTGGCAATCAGCTTGATATTTACTGTAAACACAGCTGGCCTAGAAGCAAGATCAGAATCCTCTATTTCTCTCACTGTGCTTTTGCTTCTGCCCCTCCCTAAGTCTGAAATAGTTTTTCATTTCTTTTCCCTCTGGTTTCTTCCCCCTTCAAAACCTGGCTCTAAACATATACCCTCTAGAAAGCTCAGTTATTTACTTGGTATTACATCAGCTGAAGTTGTGCTAATATTAATTTGCACGTGCAGATAAGAAATCATTAGCAAAAGATAACTTATTTGGGGCTTATTATATACCCAGTATAGAGCTAGGCACTGTAGTTGTGAAGTATCTGCCTTGGGCTGCTAATAGTTGGGACGTGAGGTGATGACTTATCATCAAAGTATTTTTCCATCTTTTCATGTGTTTATTATTCAAAGTCTGTAATTAGAGGTAGGTCTTAGGGGATAAGCTACCTCACTGTCCACTTGTTACATACCCCCTCATAGCAACTAGCAGGATTTTTTCGGTACATGTCAGGTTAATAAGCAGTAGTGAATGAATGACTACTGATTAGTCTGTAACTTGGAAAAGCTGGTAGTACACCAACAGGAACATGAACGAAGTGGGAAGCATCTGGGTGGTAAGTTACTATCTTTCTTGTTGTTCTCTTTTACTCAACTCTCTTGTTCAGAATGTAAACTTTTTTTACATATTAAACAGATTTGTTCTTCTCACACCAGACTACATGGCTATGCCTTCACTAACAGGTGTCCCAGACTGACAGAATGCAGGGGAGTTAAGACCACATGATAGAAGGAGGCCTAGCCAGTGCCTCAAGCACTAAATTTCTTCCTACATCCTACTGGTCTGAAATGCCCTGTGACGTGAGGCCAAGAGGGTAAAGGAGGCAATTCCATAATGACTGTAGCCCTGCCTTTGTGCCACGGTATCTGAAGCAGCAAAGTAAACTGGTAGATTTAACCTCTTGGGTCACTAGACATTGTTACCCTGCAGCAAGAGTGAGATCTCACAGCACCTCACCACTTAATGTACCATCAGGAGGTCACTTAAATATTGTAAGGAAGACAAAGTCCTTTTGGGTAGGGATATTATTTGATGAGTATTTCAGTTTCTTTTAAAAATGGAAATGGAATCAAGAATAGAAGTCTAATCTGAAAACTACGAAGTACTTACCTAAACATGTCTTTCAATTCATTCACTTCCTTACGTGAATACTTGCTGGCTTGACTGTCATTTAAGAATGCCCGTGCATATGCTAGCGGACCAGCATTTACCTAAATTGCAGGGAGAATTTGGGGCAGTAAACAGGAGTCATCACAATGCATCGAAACAGTAAATTGTTCATTTCTGTTTTTTAAAAAACCCCATACAACCAGGGGAGAAAATAGTAATAATAGTGATGAACAACTATGTACCAGAGACATTTTACGGGGTGGAGTGGGGAATGGGATCAAAAATGGCGGCGGGGGAAGGGGAGTGCACTGGACTATGGTGACGGCACACGGGTGACAGGAAACCCACAGGGATTACAACTGAGATGGAAAAAGGCACAAAATGATGTAAAAATAAACATATTATTAAAAAAATATATACATTTAAAAAATTCACATCTGAGAAGAATATTTAATATTTTTACCATAGGTTGCTTTGAAAATGATTAAAACAAATAGTATGCAAAGATTATATTGTAGTAAGTTAATGATTCCTTTTGTGTAAATACAGAGTGTGGCTACGGTCAGCGGGGATTTAGTTAAAGCCCTCTGATATAACATAAAATTTCTCAAAATTCAACATAAATTCTTTATTGAGCCAATCAAAACTAATGCACAGGGTTTTGTACTCACTAAGCATGTAACACCCAGTTATCATCAATGCTTGCTTGGTACCTGTATGTAAGCAAGAGGAACAGCAAGAAACACCGAACACGAGTCTGGGAGCCAACATACCTGCACTGAAACACAGCCCTGCAATTTCAGTTGGAGCTGAATCATGTCCACGTCAGCAGAAGAGCAAAGTTTTTGCAGCTCTGCAGTTTTATCTTTTATTTCATCAGTAGCAACATCAATTGGCTTTAAATGAATCTGCTGTTCAGAGTTTATAGGGATCCTCTTCTTCACATATGGAAACGAGTTTGATGCTATTAAAACATTAAGATGGATTTAGTACTTTAAAAAAGCATTTGTTCAAACAGTCAAAGTGAAGAAAAAAAAATCCATTATGCTTAACTCTACCCATGCTTTCTCTAGAAAATACCTTAGGGTACCATATAGCACCTTATTGCTTTAGGACTGAGGGGAAAATTCTCTTTATGAGGCTCCCTAGAGCAATCATGGGAAAACTGGTTTATAACAGCCATATTTGTACAAGCTAGTCACTGACCAGCAGAACAATGAATGATTAAAAGTTCAGTTACATTTTTCTGCTGGCCAGCTGTTACTTAGTGTGTATCCAAGAGGACCAAGTCAAACAAGAAGTTACACAGAGTCCAACTTACTGGTCAAAATTGTACGGCGTTTGCACTGTTCTTCCACACAGCCTTGCTTCTTGCCTGACAATGTATAAGGAGCCTCAAACATAAATCTGTTGATATTATGGTTTCTTTCAAACTCAGTCTTTCTTTCCGTAAGTTCTTTATCATCAAAGTAGGGCTTCACATAAGTGACTTGGATGTGAGCATATTTTGGATCAAGCTCTTTGGCATTTACCTATAAAGTAAGAAAGTTTTGTTTTTCTTCAAACAAAAGGAAAAGGGGGCACAGGTAAGCTTCCACCTCAGTTAAGATGGCTGAAGATCACTACCATTAGCAGTTTCCCTCCTGAAGGCAGTCTTTGTTCTTTTTTTTAAGTTCATTTCCTTCTGATTATACAGTTGCTCCAGAAACCTATTTGGAGATTCCAGAAATGTAGGATGAAAATAAAAACTAATCCTACAACTCAGCAATGACCACTCCGCACACATATTTACTAAAATGAGATCTCATTAGACATTATTTTATAACGTGATTTCTCAAAAACATTAATATGGTTAAGTGTACATCTGAAAGTCATTAGAGAGAGGATTCTGAGAAAATCATCGAGCACCAGAAATCTATCTTCCTCTCTAGACAACATTTAGGCTGACAGAACCTTGTCTGATGTAACTTTTAGAGCTGTGAAGTCTATTCAACACTTGCAATTTCCATGGCAAGGCTTGGGTACAAAAGAGCAGTTTATTTCCAAACCAGTCAATTTCAGCTCTGGGTACAATACAGCTATAACATCCCACCACTCATGACGGTGGCAGGCACTGTGCAGGTATTCCTGGAACAGTTTGTGGGAGTTAAGGTGGGTAAGAAGGAGTACCTTGCAAATATTGGGGATTTGAACTGATTCTTTCTTTAAAAAGGTATTTATTTATTTCTGCATACAAGAACTGGGGTACAGGCCAGAGGTGTGGGGGTGGTGCGAGACCGAGTGGGGAGCAGAACAGGTGCATCTGCTAAAATATACTGCTAAGGAGAGCAGTGGGCAACACAGGAGAGGTCTGCTAGGCCATGTGGGTCACCTCCCTGGCCAGGATCGAACTTGTGCTGCAGTGGCTCCAGAGAGATACATAGTGCTGTGCTTTAACCCCTTGCATCACCAGGGTGGGCCCCTGATTGTTTCTTTTTTAATCAATACTCACACTCACTTTATCTTCAGAGGCATGTGCCCAAAGAGAAATAGGACTAAGAACCACCCTGGGGGCTGTTCAAAGTGATCTCCCTCAGTCATCTGACCTCAGAATTCCTCATGACTCAACAGCCATGGGAATGGAACTGACCCTTGATGGCACACAGATTTGAAGGATCAAGTACCCTATTCCACAAAGGGAGGGAACAAAGGGGGCCAAAAGTCAATGAATTCCCAGAATGCTGTCCTCGAATCCTCCAGGGATGATCTATGACCACCAGCCCACAAATGTGAGTGGGAGGGAATCTAAGTAGAATGGACAGTGTTGGAAAGAGCACAATTCTTGATATCAGGAATCACCTTTCCCTAGAATGAAGTGAGTGGACACAGCCCTCAGCCAAGATGCATAGTCAAAGAGCACAGTGATCAGACCATTATCCCATAACTGAGCCATTATCTACCATTCTTGTAAAATGAATGTAACTAATCAAAAACACATATACTAGACAACTTTAATAAAGTTCATAAAACTAAGACAGACTGGGAATCAGAGTTAGGGGTAACATTCCCACAAACAAAAATTGGCAGAAAAGGATAGTGATGCAAACAGGGCTTTATGTGCCACTTTAGGTTCTAAGCAAAGAGCCCTAGCCCAGAAATGAAAGCAAATTCCCAGGATCCCAATATTGGGCTGAAGCAGGAAGCCAAACTGAGCCAAGATACAGGTATCTAGAATGTTCTCCACATCCAAGGATTATAATCACTACTCCAGATCACAGCAGCTGTGGCCACTGTTACTGCACTGCCCCTATTGTTACACATGACCCTGCTAGGTGAAATGACTTCCATGGGGTCAAAGGACTAGTGCACCCTCCCCTCTTTGCTCTTTACTCCCTCTTGAGAACTAGACAGACTAGGTATTAAAAAAAAAAAAAAACACTGCATATATGAGGGAAATTAAAAGTCAATGTGCATGAACAGGGTAGGAGGTTCCAGGATCAAAAAAGACCTGAGAAAATTAAGTTTACCCCTCAGGCTGATCCTTGCCTATAATGGCCTATACCAACTAAAATCATCAAAAACAAACCCATCAAACTCTAAAAGGGAGGACTATATGATTTCCAGAGTGAGTACATTATTTGATTTAAATGTTCATTTTGCAACAACAACAAAAATAATACGGGGGCCTCCCTGGTGGCATATGGAGTTAAGTCTCAGGGCTGTGAAGCTATCAGCAGCCACTGCAGCACCAGTTTAATCCCCAGCCCTGGAGGTGACCCACATGGTGCAGCAGATCTCTCCTGTCTCACCTGCTGCTCCCCTCAGCTCTGTACTTCATCAGTCGGCCTGTTCTGCTCCCCACTCTATCTCTGGTGAATCCTGTCACCCCCTGCACCTCTGGCCAACACCCTAGTTCTGTATGCATAAATAAATAAATCTTAAAAAAAAAAAAACAACTCTCATCCTGTGGCTCCTACAGAAGGCCTATTACGAACCATTGGTTGCTCTGAAACATTCCTACTGTGCTTTCCCTAACTTCTGTCTAGAGGCAAGTATGCACTCCCTAGGAAGAGTTTGGTTGGTGGAACCTTTCCCATGCAGCCTCGGCAATGCCTGGAGAGATGCATAACCTCTAGAGCAAGGCCTAAGGCATCACTGTTCAACTGACTTCGTTGCAATGTAACTTGTAACTGTGGAAGTTCGGCTATCTCCACACGAAATGAGCGTCCCCAAGATGATTTTAATCAGACACAACAAACTGAGAAGCATGATGCATCACAGCATTCACACTAATGACTTCTTTTTAGTGAGCACACTAGCTTATAACTAGGGAATCCCTTTTCTGTATCAGGAACTCGAATTATTTTCTAGATATTTAATCCATACAACTCCATGACGAAGGCACTATTATTGTCTCCATTTTATTGATGAGAAAAAAATTGTGACAGAGAGGGTGAAGTAACTCCCCCAGGGTCATACTGCTAGCCAGTGGCAGAGAATGGAGATCTGAATCCTGCTCTCTCTGACTCCAAAGTCCCTGTTCTCTCTTTTACCACCTGGAAAGGCTCAATTTCCATGCTTCTCCATCATCTAGAAAGGTAAAAATTAGGAGCAACATACCATTTTTAGAGTAACATGATTTCGAAATGCAGGGGGTGTTACCTTGTCTGAATCCTGAATTATTTTGACATTCTCTGTACCAAATTTTTCACCATACAGTTTAACAAGTCTCAGGGAAATCTCTGAGAGGCCGGTGAGTTTTGGCTCCTTATAGATGTACTCTTTTCCATCCTCTTCTTCAAAAAAAGACTATTGTAAAGTAACACAATATTTTTAAAATCATGGGAGCAAACAGCATTTAAAGAAAATCTACTAAGTAAGCAGCAATGATATGTTTGATAGACAAATAATAGCATGAAATGTCAAAGGCATATACTCAAGCTTTTAACTTCAAAGAATTGGGAATTTTCCAATTCTGTCCCATAACATGATTGGTCTGAAGATTTCTGCACTAGAATTTTCTCGTTATCTGTATACTTCCTTGCTTTTTATTTGAAAGCTTTGACTACTGGGTATTAAACATATACTTTAAGAAACTTAGCAGAAATTGAAAGTAAGGGGAATTCAAGTTTTATATGATATGGACTCTGACCGAATGGATTTAGATATGGGAACCAAGTGAACTTTACACTTATAAAAAAAATCTTCTGTTGTTGTGATAGTCACTCTATCAAGGCAGAATCATAGAACCAACAAATGCTGCTACAGTAATCTCTTAATTCAAAAGTGAATTGTTAAAAAGGACAACTTCATGAAGTATACTTACTTGGCCATAAAAGGCAACTCTGAAGAAAGTACCTAGAAGTCTTTTTTTGGTGTGCATAACCTCCAGGATTTTTGTGTAAGCTCCATGAAGAGTTCTATAAACTTGAGTAAGTTTCTGAAAAATAAGAATAAGCAAATTGGCTTTGTCTTTTGGTTAATTACAAAATGTCTTAAAGATAAATCCATGGAGTTGGGAGGAGAAAATGATCGTTCCCTTTTCAAAATCATTTTGTTGGGGGCCTCCCTGGTGGTACAAGGGTTAAAGTCTCAGCGCTGTCATGCAATTCGCAGCTATTACAGCAAGAGTTCGATCCCTGATCCAGGAGTTAGCCCACATGGTGCAGCAGACCTCTCCTGTCTTGGCCGCTGCTCCCCCTCAACACTGTATTTTCATCAATCCACCTGTTCTGCTCTCCACTGTCTCTGATGAATCCTCTCACCCCTCCTCCTACACCTCTGACCTACACCCCAGCTCTTGGATGCATAAATAAACGCATCTTAAAAAAAAAGAAAAAAAATCATTTTGTTGAGGTCATTCACACTCAGTTTTTTTAACTGTCACAATTAAACGTATGTCCTCAACAATTTTAATTTTTAAAGATTTATTTATCTCTGCATATAAGAACTGGGGTGCAGGCCAGATGTGCGGAGGCGGGTGGTGGTGAGAGGATTCACCAGAGACAGAGTGGGGAGCAGACTAGGCAGATTGACTCAAATACACATATGAGGGGAGCTGTGGGCAAGACAGGAGAAGTCTGCTGCACCATGTGGGTCACCCCCTTGGCCAGCAATTGAACTTGTGCTGCAGTGACTGCAGATAGCCTCAGTGCTATGCTTTAACTCTATGGCCCACCAGGGAGGGCCCTCCTCAGCAATTGTAGATCTGAGGGTAGTGCTTAAAATGCCCCAATAATGCTTTGTATCTCATGTTTTGTATCTCAATGGCAATGTAAACTTTTTTAAAAAAATACTGTATTGTTGACTACTGTTTTCTATGTCTTAATTACTCTAACTGAAAGAGAAACAAAATACTTGAGCACTTAGGTGAATAGATAAGAATCAACATTTCATGCAAAATCTTTTGGGGATAAAAGCAAAATACAAATACAAATATAAGCAATAGTACAAGTTCAGATGTTTTCTACTTTTATACAAATGCACAGATGTTTTCAAGAATATATCTTGCCTACTCATATAAAGGGAGCAGGTAGTGCAAAGAACATTATAAAAAAGGTGAAATGACAACTATCGGATGGAGAAAATATTTGCAAGATCACAGATCAGCTAAAGGCTTTATATGCAAAAAATTATAAAGAACTCTACAACAAAATGACACACAACCCAATATAAAAGGGGCAAGGAACATGAACTTGCATTTTCCCAAAGAAGATATCTAAATGGCCAACAAGCACATAAAAAAAACGTACAAAAATCACTGGTTGTGGCCCTCCCTGGTGGCGCAGCGGGTTAAAGCACAGCACTGAGAAGCTAAAGCCACTTCTGCATGAGTTCAATTCCCGCCTGCCCCGGAGGAGACCACATGGCGCTGCAGACCTCTTCTGACCCGCCTGCTGCTCCCCTCAGCAGTGTGTGTCAGTTGATCTGCCTGTTCTGTTCCCCACTCTGTCTCTGGTGAAGCCTCTTACCACCCCTGAGCCTCTGGCCTGTACCCCAGTTCTGTATGCACAAATAAATAAATCTTTAAAAAAAATCACTGGTTGTTAAGGAATAGAAATGAAATTCATAAAGTGGTATTGCTTCATGTCTACTAGGCTGGCTTTAATAAAAAACAAAAGCAAGTGTTGGTTGGTGGGAAGGTAAAAGGGAAAACAGTTTGATGGTTACCCAGCAAGTTAGGATCAGGATCACCATAAACCCCAGGAATTCCACTGCTAGGTACATACACAAGAGAAGTGAAAACACTTGTTCATACAGAAGCTTGTATACAAATGCACAGAACAGAACTATTCCTGAGAGCCCAAAGGCAGAAACAAGACACATGTCTGTCAGTGGATAAATGGATAAACTGTGGCAAACCCATACTATGGAATATTGTGCAGCTATGGAAAAGAATGAAGTGTGGATACATGCCACAACTCGGATGAACTTCCAAACATTAGCCTAAGTGAAAGAAACCAGACACAAAAGGTCACATCTTGTATAAATTTGTTTCTAATGACATACTCAGAATTGGAAAATCCATAGACAGAAAGCAGATTAGTAGTTACCAGGCAATAGGGAGTATGATATGGAGAGATTATGTCATAGGAAGAGAATGTTTTTTGGGGGTTCTGGAAACTAGAGAGATGTGGTAAGTACAAAGGCATCTTGTGTGAATTTCACTTCAAGAAAAGAAAAGGGGAGCACAGGTGCAGGTATTTCTCTAAAATTCTCCCCAAATTACCTGCAGTTGAGCTCCACATGAGGAAAATTTCCCTTACTTTTACACCTCTATGTCTCAATTTTCAGTCTATCCCATAAAGAAATGCTGAAAAATCATATATTGGTATCCCAGAAGCAGTTACTTCATCTCATGCAGCATTCTAAAGGATTTATACAAAACCTTACATCCCTACAAGGAAGTAGCAGTAGCTCCCCTCTAGAAAATACTGTATGGAGGAAAAAAGCATGTGTATATATATTTCTCCTATTAGTTGATTTAGTAACAAAATGCTTTCTGGGATTCTAACATCTGATGTTCAACTTTTGAGTCAAAATATGGGGCATTCAGTTTGCAAGTTTTATAAAGATTCTTAAGATGTAATGTTTTGAGAAAAAGGGTAATGCCAATTCTTGACTAGTCTCCTATTCTTTGCTATCTATCAATATATGACCTAGATTTTATTATTTAATTCTGTTTACTAATATAACCACTTGAACTCCAATATAATTTTCAGACATGCCTCACATATACCAAAGGGATAGTAAAGAGAAAAGTACCCGGGACATGCAAAGAAAAAGTGAGCTTGATCAGAGCCACTTTGGAGCAAATATTGAGGTATTGCCCAGATGACACTAAATATGTTTTCACTCGTGAAACTTCTCCAACAGTGAAAAGTTACCTACTATATGTTTCTTTAAAATTATTTATTTATTTTGACAAGAACTGGGTAGTGTAGGCCAGAGGTGTGGGGGTTGACAGGATTCATCAGAGAGAGTGGGGAGCAGAACAGGTGGATCTACTTAAATAGACTGCTGAAGGGAGCAGGGGCGAGACAGGAGAGGTCTGTTGTGCCAGATGTGGGTCACCTTCCTGGCTGGGGATCGAACTCAGGCAATAGCAGTGACAGTGTGATACTGCTGAGACTTAACTTCTATGCCACCAGAGAGGCCCTTCGTATGGTGTTTTGATAACTATGTGCTATGTTAAAGGATAAATTGCTTTGCTTTAAAAAAAAAAAAAAAGAGCTGCGCCATGGTGGCACAAGGGATTAAGTCTCAGCTAGCAGGAGGTTAAGTATCATGCTATCAGGAGTCACTGCTGCACAGAATTCAATCCCTCACCAGGGAGCTGACCCATGTGGCACAGCAGACCTCTTGTCTCGCCCACTGTTACCCTCAGCAGTGCAACTCAGTCAATCTTCCTGTTCTCCCCACTCTGTCTCTGGTGAATCCTCTCACCCCCATATGCACCTCAGCTCTTAGATGAGTAACAAAATAAATCTTAAATAACTAAATAAAATTACTGTACTCCTAAGTCACTGTTTCCCAGCACAGGATGTTTAGAAATGATGGTACAGATTCGGAGACCTGAATATAAAAAAATTACTGTTCAGTGCCAGTGGTCATAGCTGTTCATTGTGCTACTATTTTTACTATCGATCCTTTTATCAACAGTGTTGGCTGGGAGACTAAACTGGAAACACTCCTCACGGTAGATCTCTTGTTGGTATTTTATTACCTGCACCACTGTCCTCCGCTACTACCTTTAGTCTCCCCACTGAATTGTGAAGAAGAGCAGCACGTCTGTACTCTTCCTGGGGCAACTGGAAATTCAATTGGATTTTTAAAAAAATATTTATTTATTCATATGGAACTGGGGTACAGGCCAGAGATGTGGAGGGTGAGAGGATTCACCAGAGACAGAGTAGATAGCAGAACAGGCAGATCAACGATGTACACTGCTGAGGGGAGCAGCGGGCGGGTCAGGAGAGGTCTGCCACACCATGTGGTCACCTCCGGGGCAGGCGGGAATCGAACTCATGCGGAAGTGGCTTTAGCTTCTTTAGTGCTGTGCTTTAACCCACTGCGCCACCAGGGAGAGCCCTCAGTTGGGTTTTAAATGAACGTTTAATGTTTAGTGAAGATAATACTGATTTTCAAAAATGCCTCAAAGGGAGGAGGGAAGATGACTAGATAAAAAATGTCTTCAGAATTGCTGGCATAATCTGCATTTCCATTTATATTTTATCCTTAATTTCCTTTGGAAAGTTTATATGAATATAAGGTACTATTGCTAAGCTGAGAGCTTAACAAGATTTGTATGGATTGCAATTGGACAAATATGTCAAAATGATACCCTAATTATCTATACTTCATGATAAACTATAAATGCCATCATATAATTAACATTCTACCCACGGGAGGGCACACAGTAAAATAATAGTAAGACAACTCTCTATGTAGTAAGACAATATATGACAGTAACACAAATGTTTAAATGACTTACCTCAAATTCACGACGCTTCTCATAAATTGGAATGATCAACTTGGAAATCTCAGAAATTATTTCATAACGCTCTGCCTTCCATAAGCCATCCACACACTGTTCTAGCAACTCCAGCAGAACTTCCTGCATTAAGAGGAAAATGCCGTTAGGAAGTATACATAGCTGTAGTGTTCTGGGCATGTAAATTTTAAACCATTTCAATAAGGAACAGAAGGTATTATAGTTAATAATAGATTTACATGACTATTTCCTCAATAAAATACCTGGAGCACCTGAAATTGAAACCACTCTTACAAACAGGAAATTACTGTTGACAATAGTAAACACTACCTATTTGTTTATTCACATAATGAAGATCAATTGTACTCATAAATAAATGGTACATATTGAGTAGGAGTCATCTTTTAAAGGGGATATAGTATCCATTCCAAACTGAGGAAGTCTGACTAGACCTCTAACAGTAAATTCCACTAAATAACAGAATTCCTATAAACACAATTATTTTTCCTTTTATTGTAATTACATTCACACACAGTAGAAGACTCTTAACTCGAAAATTAACATCTTAATTTTCAAGCTGTTGCACTAGTGATTAGGTGTTTATTAAAATGATGTGATTTTGCATGTTTTTTTGCAGCCACTTGGATGGAGCTGGAAAAGATCATGCTTAGTGAGATAAGCCAGAAAGAGAAAGAAAAATAGCGGATGGTTTCACTCATACATAACAGGAGTATAATGGACCAGGTGAGAAAATAATAAGAATAATGAATAGCCATATACCAGAGACATTTTGGCAGCTAGGAAGAAGCAAGGAATGTACCCAGAGTCTCAGGGGGAGCATGAGCATCTTCATTTCAGAGTTCCAGACTCTAGAACTGTAAGAGATACCTTACAATACCATGTTTCTGTTGTCTTAAGCCATTCGGATTGTGGTATTTTGCTATGCCAGCCCTAGGAAACAAATATACTCTCTTTGTTTACTCATTCTCTCTCTCTTTTAAAAGATTTATTTATTTATGCATACAGAATTGGGGTACAGGCCAGAGGTGCAGGGGCGGTGAGAGGATTCACCAGACACAGAATGGGGAGCAGAACAGGCAGAATGATGAAGTACACTGCTGAGGGAGCAGTGGGCGGGTCAGGAGAGGTCTGCTGCGCCATGTGGATTAGAACTTGCACTGAAGCAGCTTCAGCAAGCTTGCAGTGCTGTGTCCCAACCAGTTGCACCACTCGGGAGAGCCTGTTTACTCAATCTCTAGTCAGTTTAATACCAAGTCCTACCAGTTTTACTTCCTAGATATTTCTCAACTCTTCCATTTCTACTGTCATAGCTAAGATTCAAGACCTCACCTCATTGTTTTTTACTTAACCCATCTTCCTACCTCCAGCCTTGGTACTTTCAAATCTATTCTTCACCAATCTGCCATAGGGTTCTGATTTAAATGTAAACCAGACTGTGACCTTCTCTCCTCCTTAAAATTTTGTGACGGGGCCCTCCCTGGGGGGATAGTAAAGACAACGGGTTAGAACACAGTACTATGTATCTCTCTGCAGCCACTGCAGCACAAGTTCAACCCCCAGCCAGAGAGGTGACCCACATGGCGTGTAGACCTCCTCCTGTCCCCCAATGCTCCCCGTAGCAGTATATTTCAATAGATCTGCCTGTTGTGCTCCTCAGTCTCTGGTGAATCCTCTCACCGCCCCCCATACCTCTGGCCTGTACCCCAGTTCTTGTATACATAAGAAAATTAATCTTTAAAAAAATTTTGGAGGGCTCCCATCATTCACAGGCCACAGGACAAGCTCTTTCATTTGGCATATAAGCTCTGTAATGATCTGGCCAATACTTCTATAATGTCATCACCCATCATGCCCAGTCTTATTTAATGCTCCAACAACAATAAACTCCCATGAAGCACCATGTTGCTGACTTAACCTTGTGCCTTCACTCATGCTGTGCTTCCTTTTATTTGACTAACCCCTTTCAAAGAACTTAGGTAGTACCTTTTCCAGGATCTTTCTCCTAATCAAGCAAGACACGAGAAACTTTTTATCCTACACTCTGATGACTCAGTAGGCAGAAATTTATCACTACTACTTGACTATTATCCATGTATCTGACTTTGCACAAAGACTGTGACTGTTCAAGAGTAAAGACAATATCTTGTTTATATTGATTTCTACATTGACTAGTATAGTGGCAGTGTATGGGAGATGTTCACTGAATAAATAATCTGTGTATTAACATATAATAGCCAAATTAAAATGTCCAGCAACAGTCGGAAGGAAGAAATTAAAAACTGGTTACAGACAGTCAAACCCTCGCCCCCTTTTCTGCAGCCCAAATCTTTACTTATTTTTTTTTAAATATAAGACTGTAATATCTCAATAATCTTGTAGTAAGCAAAGATTTCTCAGACCAAACACAAGAACAAACACAAGAACAATAAAATGGGATATGAAGCAACCAACAATCTCATTTACTGCAGCTGACACTATAAAATGGTTAAACCACTTTGAAAAGCTCTAGCAATTTCTTATACAGTTAATATGTAACTTCCCCTGGGTTCAGTAATTTTACTCCTATGTATTTATCTAAGAAAACTGAAAGCCTATGTTAATAAAAGGCCATAAGATGATAGGTAAAGCAGCCTTATTCGTAACAGTCCCAATCTGGAAATAATCCAAACCCACCAACAGGAGAATGGACTAGAAAAATCATGTATCGTTGCAATGGAGTATTATTTTGAAATGAGTAACTTTTGATATACTCAACAACATGGATACATCTCAAAAACATTAGGCTAAGCAAGAATCCTGATTTAAAAGGGTAGGAGTTAAATGAGCTTAATATTATGGCACTAAAATGCTAAAGATTAAAGACCAAACTGAAAGATAAAGCTAATCTATTATGATAGAAATCAAATGGTGGAGGTGGGGAGGTTGACTGGAAATGGCTATGTTCTATTTCTTGTTAGTGGTGGTAGCTTACATGGGTACATACAAAATTCACGAGACTTTGTTTAACGAGGATATGGAAACAACCCAAATGCCCCCAAAAGGACATGGATCAAAAATCTGTGGTACATTTGTACAATAGAATATTATTCAGTGACCAAAAAGACAAACTCATGCCATTAGCGACAACCTGGATGGAACTGGAATGGATTATGCTAGCCGAAATGAGTCAGAAGGTAAAAGATGGTCTCATTTATATGTGGAATATAGAGAAACCAAACCAGAGATCAAGAAAAAGTAAAAACTAGCAACTGACCACACAAAGGAGGCATATAACAAAGGAGGGGTGCAAAACAAAAGCAGGATGAACATGAGGTGATATGATGATGGTTCACAATGACATGGTGGTGGGGAAACTATGGGGACTAAAACAATGTAAGGGAAAAGTTAATTAATAATAATAAAATAGGAAGAGATTAATAAACTTTGCTTAAGATATGAGTATTTTATTGTATGCTAATTGTATCTTTAAAAACCACTGCAAATCAGGCCCTCCCTGGTGGTGCAACAGGTTAAAGTGCAGCACTGTGAAGATCGCCGCAGCCTCTTCAGCTTGAGTTCAATCCCTGACTGGAGAGGTGACCCACATGGCGCGGCAGACCTCTCCTGTCTCGCCTGCTGCTCCCCTCAGCAGTGTGCTTCGTCCATTTGCCTGTTCTGCTCCCCACTCTGACTCTGGTGAATCCTCTCACCATCCCTGTGCCTCTGACCTGTACCCCAGTTCTGTATGCATAAATAAATAAATCTTAAAAAAATTGGAAACCAAAAGCCAAAAATTCAATTTTAAAGACAAAATAGATACTATTATCATTGGTTTAACTCACATATTTAAATACAGACATTAAACAGACAGCTTGTGTTTTTAATTTCAATAAAACTTGTAAGTCCGTATCACCTGTTTTCTACTGGCATGAAGAAGTCTTATTATGTAAATAAAGGAAACATAAAATGCTACTTCATAGAACAAAATTCTAATCTGTGTACATCATGTAAAATGCAGAATTTATTACTATGGAACACAAAAGAGTTCCCCAAAATGTGTTTACACAGAAAACTCATTATAGCTCTTGACTAATAAACATCACTGTGCCTCTTGAGAAAACAAAAAGGGGTCAGGTTCCAGGCCATTTCTATGAATAAGGTGAAGCTGCTGTTTGGGAGGCGAGGATAGAACCCGAATTGCAACCAGCTATTTACCTTCCATGATTTCCCCTTAATCTTTCTTTCCACTGTCAGAGTGCAAAAACTGGAGATCTCTGGAAAACCATCTAAGTTTAACTAAAATTTTTTTAAAAAATGAATTGAGCTACCCAAAGGCTTCAAACTCAAAAACTGAGCTGAGATCACAATTGAGTATCTTGATTCTATTTGGAGTCATTCATTCAACAAGCATGTTTTAAATATCTACTCTTCTATGTTAAATGAAATTTTCAAGTCAGGATTAAAATCTGACATTTATGTAGTACTTAATGATTCCCAGAGAGTTTTCATATTTATTGTGCAATGACCACAGTTGTATTACTGTCTATATTTCACTGATGAGGACTGAGATCCATACACAGGGTTACTTTAACCTGGTTCTTTGATGTTTATTAATACAACTTAAAAATGTATTTCTGTGGACTACAAGCCCTTAAGCTCTCTGGCTTTGTCGTTTCAATTTTTGCACAGTGGTCATTCCATTCTTTGTGAATCTTCCTATGGTTTAGCTCATGGTTCTCTAGTCTTGCCATATCATTTCCTGTCCTCACTCTGCTTTGGTTCTCACACAGTTGTGACTTCCAGATGTGGATTTGCAACTCTGATCTCTCTTAGAATCAGCTAGGAATGTTGAACGATCTGACAGTTATTTCTATGTTCATAATCTTTTCCTTCAAATTCAACGCATATCAAACCTGAATTCATCATCTTCCCTGGAAAGTGGTCCATCTGTTATTTTCCTGTAATATCTAAACTTGAAATCTCAGCATTACCTTTGATTCTTCCCCTTCCACAGTCAGCGAGTCTTGCTCCTTTCTTCAAAACATCTCCTTAACCTATCACCACCCTGAGGTTTGGGCCCTGACTACCTCACATGTGGACTCTCTAGCCTCTGCTCCCAGCGAAGCAGGAAGTTTCTCAAGTCTGCTTAGGTTCTGCTACTTTCCTAGGCCTGCTGCTTGGGGGAGGCTGTTGTTTGGATTCTGCTGCTTGTTGGAGCAGAATGTTCCTGCAGCATACTGCTTGTAAATATTAGTAGCTATGGCTACTTAGACCCCCATTCTGAAATAAAGAATGCTATGCTCGGATGGCTGGGATGACAAGGTTCCTCATACAACCTATATAAAACAGAGCCACTCCTGTAATTTGGGGCTCAGCTTTTTGGGACTGATCCCACTGAACCCGCCGGTGTGACAGGTAAGTCTCTCTCTCTCCACCTCTCTGAGTGCCCTCTGATTTCTCTGGGAAATGGCAGTGCCTACCTATCTACTCCTGCACCCCCACATTCCACCAAACTAGCCTTCCCTCTATATTCATTCTATATGTCATTCCCTCTATTCTGCTACAAAGCCATTGATAATACTTGAAATTTCTATTGAACAAAGCCCAGACATTCAGCCTCTCAGGTATGCCTTCAACTGCCAGTCTTCTCTATATGAACCCATCAGGTTAGTCAAAAGGACCCTCCTACTATACTCCAAATATGCCTTATATTTTCCTACCTCTTTAATTTTACCCCCATTCTCCTCCGTTAGAATGCCTTCAGGGTATCCTCATTCTTCAAAGCCTTCTCTGATCAAACTTCCTGCTCTACCTCAGCTCAAAGGCTCTTGTTTTTGATGCCTCATGGACCATACAATCTATATTATTCAAATGACATTCTCATGGGTTTTCTTCCCATTTCATGGAGATGGATTGTCTCTTCAGGTAGACTCTGGTGGTGAGGGACTAGTCACGTCTAACTATCTTATAGCTCCTGTATCACCAAGCCTTGCTCCTCAGTCAGTATACAGTAAATACGTGTTGACTGGTTGAAGCTCTTTCCCATTCAAATGAAGTTTAGAACAGAAAATTTTCATTTTTAAAAGACTTTTATGCATATTGTGCTTAGCTGTTATACTGATCACCGTATTTTTAATGGAAATTTTCCCCAAGGTATTCCTTATTTTTTGTAGACCCTGATCTGGTTAGTGGAATGGTGATTTGAGTATTATAAATGTTTGCATTTCTAAAGCCAGACAGTAGGAACAGTTCCAGAGTCAGGGCTCCACATTCCAAACAAGGAAATCTTGCCCATGGCAGTTAAAATGCTTAAGAACTCATCAACCTTAGTTACCTTCCAAATTAAGTTCGCTATAATAACTTTTTAATATAAATAAATTTTAAGAAGTCAAATTTATATAACTGGCAATGCAGGTCCAGGAATCTTACTTCACTATAATGGACATCCATCATCCCAGCATCTTCTTTCATTGCTCCTTCTTCATCTATATTGGGAGTAATTTTCTTGAAGGCTGAGCATCCATTAGGGAATAATTCTGTGTGAATACAAAGCAGTAAACTTATTTTTAAAATGTTTCATAAATAACAGGTAACCTTATAGGGTTTGGTTATCCATAAAAACAAAAACAGGAATCAGTGTAAGGATCAAGGTCATAAGTACAATTTTCAGTTACCAAAAAGAGTTCTAGAAATTATTTCCATCTGGGCTCTCCCTTGTGGCACAATGGGTTAAAGCACAGCACTGTGAAGCTATCTTCAGCCACTACAGCACAAGTTTGATCTCTGGCCAGGGAGGTGACCCACATGGTGCAGCAGACCTCTCCTGACCTGCCCGCTGCTCTCCTCAGCAGTGTACTTTGTCAGTCTGCCTGTTCTGCTCCCCACTCTGTCTCTGGTAAATCCTCTCACCGCCCCTGCATCTCTGGCTTGTATCCCAGTTCTGTGTGCATAAGTAAATAAATCTTGAAAAAAAATATTTCCTTCGATTGTACACTCTACGAATCTTCTTCCCCAAAAGGGAGCTCAAGTTATTTATAAATTTCATTCTGATTATGCATCATCTTCATTGGTAGGTACAGATGATTCCCTAATGTGATCTAAAAACTGTCCTTAACCCTTTGATCCTATGTCCATTTGTTATCTGTCACCTAATCAAGTGGGGCATGTACTTTTCAGGTAACCATGGGATGATCTTTGGTAACCATCTTTAGTTCCTAATTTCACTCTCCAGTGAAACTGGAAAAGGAAGTGGGTTTTTGGAAAGGCTAGCCTAGGACTTCTAAGAATGCAGGATACTGAACAGATGGCAGGGATGAAACATCCTTGGAGAAACAGGAAGGGGCCTTGAAAGAGCCACATTTTGGAGTCAGACCCAGTCTATCACTAATTGTGTGACTTTTAGACATGTTTATCTCTCTGGGATTGTAGAAAGTTACATCATGGGTACTAGAGATAATAATAGCTACCTTATGAGAATTAAATGAAAACTGAAGTGTTTAGAACAAACAGAACCTAGCATATAAGTGCTCAATGAATTATTACTACCAAATAAACACATCAATAGATACATTAGTTTTCCCAAGACAGAAATACAAATAATCGCTGTCAGCTGTATAGTAAGTGACTCTGCAGCTGGACCCCTGGGAAGCAGGAGTTGAGGTCCAGCTGCCAGCAGCTGCTGGACTGTAGACCAAGTTGCTATTGTCAGGCAAGAGTCTAGGTAGAGAAAGCAATATGGTCGCCTTACAGATTCTGCACTAACATGTCCAAACACTTAGGAGTGAAGGAAAATTCAGCTCCTCACAACAGAATCTGCTAGCCAATGAAAAGGAGCTGTTCACAGAAGGCACACATTCTGATAGTGGTTGTAATCTAATTGTGAAGATTAGGCTTACTCACAACTAAATATGTGGTGGGAGGCTTCCTGGAGTGGGAGTCTGGGGAGGGAAGAGGGGAGGTTTGAGAAAGTCAGACATTGAGGTATTTTAGAATTCTTATGGAACAAAAGGTCATGTCAGAGCTTAGAGTTTGCCAACTTTTGTCTAAATGAAAGCTCACTAGCCACAAATATTCAGGTAAGACGTTTGATAGGACATTGGTTATCACGTAGGACCACACTTCTATGAGAGACGGAGTTGGGTCATGGAAGATGGAGCTTTTTTCAAGTACATTTTCCAAAAGGGAGAAATAGCTGGGGAGTAGTTAGTGGCTATTTATTCAGGAAGCAGTAAAAGCAAAAATGACAGTGAGGTTTACTTTTTTCATATTACTTTTTTATTGAGGCCACATTGGTTTACAACATTGTATAGGATTTTGAGGTAGAGGCTCACCCCTCAGATATGATTACCACACCACACCCCCTCAATAAGGCACCCATAACCTTCTACCAAAGTCCATTGTGATCCTTCTCCACTCAACCTCTGGTAGCGTCTGTTCTACAGTCAGACTTCTAGGGCTTGCTACTGGTTTGGTCTGATCTGTTTTTGTTTTGTTTCTAAAGTCCACATATAAGTAACACCATCGGGTATTTGTCTTTCTCCTACTGACTTATTTCCCTTTGCATAGTCTCCTTCAGAGACATGCCATGTTGTTGCACATGACAAGTATCTATATGCCACAGCTTCCTATACCTCTCATTTGCCTTTGGGCGCCCAAGTTGTTTCCATAGCCCGGTTATTGTAAATAGCATTGCAGTGGATGCAGGAGTGTATATAATCTTTTTTAAAAAAAAGGTTTATTTATGCACACAGAACTGGGGTACAGACCAGAGATGCAGAGTGGTGAGAAGATTCACCAGAGACAGAGTGGGGAGCAGAACAGGCAAGTCAGGAGAGGTCTGCTGCGCCATGCAGGACATTGCCCTGGCTGGGGATTGAACTCGTTCTGCAGTGACTGTGCTTTAACTCACTGTGCCACCAGGGAGGGCCCCAGGAATGTATATATTCTTTTGATACATACATTTGCATTTTTGGGTGCATACCTAGGAGCGAACTGCTAGATCATACATTAGCTTATTTTTATTATTTTGAGAAATTGAGATTCACCCAGTGGACTTTAGAGCAAATTTTAAAATTTTTTAAATTTTAGTGATTTATTTTTATTTTTTAGATTTATTTTCTATTTTAAAGATTAATTTATTTATGTATTCCAGAGCTGGGGTGCAAGCCAGAGGTGTGTGTGGGGGGTAGTGAGAATATTCAACTGAGATAGAAATCCCTTCACCACCAGGAGGCCCACAGGGCTATATTTTGTTCAGAGAGGTTAGATAAAGACAATGACGATAAGAGTATGACATACTTCATTTCTGAGGCTAAGCATGCCTAAAACGGTCATTGCAGAGCTCTAGGAGAGTTCTATTCAGACTGTTGGGCCACAAGATAAGGAGCTTTCATCAGAATGCAAATCCATTCACTTCCTTCTTCAACAAAGTTTTTGTATGAAAAATAAATCAGTTGAACTAAACATTGTCTCGCGTGACATAGTTGATTGATATTCAGGATAATACTCCTTACTTTGTTGTGGACCAATAACAAACAGTTCTCAAACCTCAGCTGGTCCACAAGATGCTCTGTGAGTAGCAGTGCCTCAGAAGAACCTTGTGAAATCTAGAAGAAAGCATTCCAGTTGGTCACCTCTATGCGATCAAGAGCTAGGCAGTATGGAGGGGCCCAAGACCCCAATGAGAATACAAAAAATGTAGTCAACTCCTGAAGGCCTCAGGCAGACAGGTCCACTGATGAGGGAAAATTCCTATCTGCTCTAAGGGAATGATTATTATAAGTGATTCCCAAATCTAGGGTTTTTCAAGAATGCCATGATTTACAGGAAGAGAAACCTGACTAAAATTGAGGCTACTAAAATTGACGAGTGGAGGGGGACAGTGGAAAGCAGAGTACCGAGGACTATGGGTACCTTGGTGGTGGATATGGTGTGGTAATCAACCTCTGAAGAGACGGGATCCTATATCTCTGAATCATAGCCAGTGTTGTGAAAAAAAAAAAAAATCCAAAGGACAAAAAAATCTTGATTAAAATACAACACCAAATTAAAATTTAAAAAGAAAGGCACACACATACTTGTAGGTCCCAGATCAGATGTGGTTAAAACATCTTGGGAGAATCTTCTGGGGTTATCATATAAAAAGAGGGTAATTACACTCCCACTGAGGTCAACAGCCATTTTGGAGTGCACTGTCTACCCATGAGGGGTGTGGACAGCTGTTGTGGATTTTCAGCTCCAGGGGCCACTACTCGTAGTGCTTTGCCTTGCTTATTACTCTGTGTGATGACATGTCTCTACCTTGGGGAGATGACAACCCCCTGTTGTCAATACCAACCACAGGAGGATCCTTTTGTTGGGAGGGCCTTTAAACCACTTGGGGTCCCCCCAAAAAGATTTTTTTTCAGGTGAAACAAGCTGCTGAATCAAGATGTGGCCAATGGGTAGATCTCAACAGAAGGAGGTGTGCTACAAAGTAGTCTTGGAGTCCGTTTTCGACCTTTCTGGTGTTGACCTTAGTTCCTGACTCTGTCCTCTTCACAGCTGTAGCTTCTGTGTTCCTGACTGCTATCTGAAAGAGCCAAACTGTCCTCACGGAGACCACTACCTCCCACTACCTCGAACACAAATTATCTAGTGGGGAAGAGTCTGGAGGATGGGAAACAAACCACTGCTAGTCAGAAAAAGGGTAGTGGCAGGAGTTTTGAGTTCAGAGTTCAGAGTTCTGAGGCAAGGGGGGAAAAGGGGGAAAAGCTGTGAATGAGAAGGAATTGGGGAAGAAAGAGCTTTGTAGAATTTAAGTTATCAGATCCTGGGCCCAAAGACTTGGGAAAGGGAACCGTATTACCCTAAAAGGAATTAAAAGAGCAAACATGGGAAAGGAAATTGCTTTCCTGTACTATGGGGGAAGCCTGACAGGCCTGCAATTTTGCTGAATGTCCAATGAGAAGCGGTGGTAGAAGAATGTAGAGATTTCACTCTGGTGTTCCCTGGGGGAGAAGAGTTGTGCTGTCTCTCAGGAAGAGAAACAGGATAGATACATAAAGTCTAGCCTCCAGAGAACGAGGTTTAGGACATGTTGAGGTTCTCGGACAAAATAAAAGTAAACGCAGATCTGTTTTCTATTTTGTATTTGGGAGGACAGAAGTAACTGACACCCAGTATCATCACTTAGGAAATGAGAAGGGAATGGTAGTCCCTATGGTCCCAGTGGAAAGAGCAAGAGCATGGGCGGCCTGAAAGAAGACAGAGGGTGTGGGGAGGGCAAGGACCAGCATCCCTTTCATCCTTCCCTCCCTCTCCCAGTTCACTGCCTGAAACATGAAAAAGGACCCAGAACGGTCCCTCACGGTGCTTCACAGTCACCCCTGGGGGAAAGAGGGCCCAAGTTCTAGCTTGCTTAGGCAACCACCCAATAGGACAAACTATTGTCTTTTCTTAAAAATTCTAAACAGGAAACATCTGTCTCCAATGTGTCAGCTGTTTAGTATTTCATTCCATCCTGACTTTGAAAAAACATTTTATGATAACTTGAGGAGAAATACACAGGACTTTGAGAAAACAAATTTTTGGCAATTGATAAATCAGGGATTTAAACTTTACCCTAAATTTCCTTCTGTCTTCATTATCAAAAGACATAAAGAAAATGAGATTCTGGAGTTGCTCACTTGTTTTTGTTAAATACGTTTGTCTTAAGTGTACATAATTTTTTTTCAGTTCCGTATCCAAGTGTATTTTACTCTGGAGTTATCAAGCCTTATATGTAGATCACAGAGTTCTTAGACTGGATGACAGGTTAACAGGTTAAGTTAACAGACTAAGATTAACAAATTAAGTTGTGTTTAAATGAGCAGTCTTTATGGCAAAACTATCAGAGTTCAATAATCAATTAATAAAAGAAGGCATTATGGATCATGCGAATGAAGCTGCCACCTTTTTTGAATAAAATTTTTTAGTTTATGCAAGTAGAATATCCTAGGTTTAAAAAATAGACAAGTCCTATCAATAAACATGTAAACTTCTCTTAAATTTGACATTTTTTTGGTTTAAAATGGAAAAACATTTTTTTCCCTACACAAGGACTCATATCTATAAAAAATATATTCTAAAAAGTCTTGAGGTTTTTATGAAATATTGAAATAATTAGGTAACAAAACACTATTTCCACTTTGTTGAAACAGGTCACATTTCATGAACACAGTGTCGAGGCAAGCTGCTTCAAACTAATATCCAAAGATTTTAGTTGCTTATTTTATCTAAATCCTATAACCATAAGGCTTAAGGACCGGTGACAAGGATAAATCCTAATTTTTGCTCAGTATTAAGGTCTTTGCACTCATGAAATATTCTAGGGAGTATTTTTTAACATTTTAAACTATTTTCTACATCAAAATAATATAGTCCTATACTTAATGAATGTAAAACTCTATTTCAGATATCTATTCATTAAAAAGATGAGATCGTATCAACCTAATTTATCAGACAGATACACATAAAATTTTATTGCATACCATATTTATGCTTCTTGTGTCTGCCAGTCTGTTTGGAAATGTAGGGGTGCAATTTCAATATTTTTTACTATAATTTCACAGGGCAACCAGTGATGTAGGGGGAAAAAAAAAGACGTAAAAGAGGCCTGCCTTCTTTTGATAACTAAAGCCATTTTCTCTAATTTAAATCCATGTAGGGGTCCCTGGTGGTACAACAGGTTAAAGTACAGCACTGTGAAGCTATCTTCAGCCACTGCAGCACGAGTTTGATCTCTGGCCAGGGAGGTGACCCACATGGCGCAGCAGACCTCTCCTGACCCACCTGCTGCTCCCCTCCCCTCAGCAATGTACTTCAGTCAATCTGCCCATTCTGTTCCCCGTTTTGTCTCTGGTGAATTCTCCCACTCCCTGTACCTCTGGCCTGTACACCAGCTCTTGTATGCATAAATAATCATTTTTAAAAATCCATATAGATGCTAAAAGAAAGCCAGAATGTACCAATTTCAAACAAATAATGGGTTGTTCAAAATAATTTCAGTATCCCAGGCATGTTCAAACATGAGGCAGTGAGACAGAAAGCCTTACACATAAATGAAGATTATTTAGTTAACTGTGGGAATTGTGGAATTAAAAAACAAAAACATAGTTGTGTTCTCATACAGTGATATGACTCTCACAAGATGGTTTCATTTTGCCCTAATTTACCGTTAAAGGAGGCAGTTGGCCATCCTGGCAGATAGTGGGAGATCTCTTTGCAATCTCTGTTGACAGTAAATTCTGAACTCTAATTCAATTGTTGTGCGATTTGAGTAATTGTTGGGGTAGTCAACAACATTGTATTTGGAAAGGGAAGCTTTCACACAGATTCCTGAATTAGACCTGTTGAAACCAGAAGTCATCAGAACCACGACTCCTTTAATTTTTCAGTTCCTTCCCCACCCCTAGCTCTTCTGAGAGTAACTCTTGTGTAAGAGTAATAGGTATATATTGATTTGATACATGTATATTCTGTAAAGTGAGGGATACAGCAGTATGGCAGTTAGCCATGGGTGTGTGTGACAGAGAGCATTTACACTGTTAACGATGGGGGGGGGGATTTAATATCTACTCAGTGAATTTCAAGCATATAATACAATGTTATAATTATCTTCAACATGCTACACACTAGATTCCCAGAATTTACTCATGGTATAATTCCAAGTTTCTATATTTTGAACATCTTCCCATAATCCTTTTCCCTCCCAGTCCTGGCAAACAACATCCTACTCTCTGCATCTCTGACTTTTTATTTTCCATGTATCAGTGTAATCATATAGTGTGTCTTTCTCTGTTGGACTTTTTCCCTTCAAGCTCTATTTGTGTCATCATAAATGGCAGGATTTCCTTTTTCTCGTGGCTGTATAATAGTCCATTGTATATATGTGTCCCACCTATATCCATTTTATATGTGTTCACATTACTAATTAGTGTCCTTTTATTTCAGCTTGAAGATCTTTGTTCAGCATTTGCCTGTAAGAAAGTCTAGGTCTTGCAATCCCTCAACATGTTTGCCTGGTAAAGTCTATCTGTTTTTGTGAAGGTCAACTTTGCTAGACTGACTATTCTTGGCTGGCAGTTTCTTTATATTTATCATCTCTGTTGAAATACACTAACAGGCTTATGGGGAGGGGGCTCCCCTTGTAAGTTTCAAGCTTCTTTTCTCTATTCCCACAAAGGCAGGTAGTAGTCTCTAACTTTGGGATTCTTCTGGCTTTTTTCTTTTATTTAAAAACAAATTACTGAGAAATAATTGACATAATAAAACCACAGTGGTTTCAGGTGTACAACACAATGACTTATGTTTCCATATGTTGTACAATGATCACCACAATAATTCCAGTTACCATTTATGATACTTTTGATTTTTGATAGTCTTACTAGAATGTATCATAGAGATTGCTTTTCATTGTGTTTGTCTGGGGACCTACCAGCTTCCTGAGCTTGGATGTCCAAGCTTTTCCCTAGATTTGGGACATTCTTAGTCATTATTTCATTAAAATAGGCTTCCTGTCCTTTTTTTGCTCTTCCCTTCTGGGACTCCATAATTTCAGATTCTTATAATGAACACGTATCCCATAAACTGTGTAGGCTTTCCTACTTTTTGGTTCTTTTTAATGATTTTTAGCTCTAAACATTCTCATTTTGTTTGTGCATTGTTTTCCTGATTTACTGAACTATCTTTATCTGTTTTTATTGCAGTTCATTGAGCTTCCCTGAAACAGCTATTTTGAATTCTGTACTAGGTACATTGCATATCTCCATATCTCTGGGGTTGGTTACTGGACAGTACTGTGATCCTATGGTAGAAGCACGTTTGCTTCAATTTTCATCTTTTTTTCGTCTTGCATAGCTGCCTTCACATTTAAAGCAGTCGTCACCTCCAGCCATCTCTACTGAACAACTTTTGAGAGATATGCTGTCTATGTGCCCTGGATCCTGATCTTTTTTGGGGGGATTCTGATTTTTTAATGTATGTGTCTGCGCCACAGACACATACATCCTCTTTTGTGGCAGAATCCCTAAATCTTGCATGCCTTTCTTGATTACAGCACCATGAAGCTGGATGCCGATAGCCTCTCTTTTACTTTCCCACCGGTGGCGCTGAACTCAAGTTTGTAGTCATTCCCTTCACCACAGACTCAGGTCGGCTTTCTCCGTGGACACACCAGTTGTCTACCCATGCTTGCCCTCACCAATGTGAGCAGCACACAGTGGGAGCTGGCTAGAGGGTGGGGAAGAATGTGTTTGAGGTGCAGAGGCACTGGGGGGGACAGTTGGGGGGGTCCTCAGGTGATGGGTCCCGGTGACTTGTGGGCAGGCTCCTTGATGGAGCTGGAGATGGGGTGAGTAGGATTTGTGTGTCTTTACTACCCTCCAAGGGTCCTGTCTGTGGCTCTCACAGCCTCTTGCCACCTCCAGCCATACAGCTCATGACCCAATAATATGTGGGTGGCAAGAGAGGGGAAGTGGGTACTCAGGCTCTGCCATGTGTACCTGGGAAAGGTGCTCTTTCACGTGCTCTCACTTTTCCCCACGGGAGAAATCATAGATCAAGTCTCTTTTGGCACTGAGCTGGGTCACCTTGGGGAAGAGGTAAGTTGGGTAGAGTCAAACGATTCTTATTCAGATTTATGATTTTCTTGTTTTTGTTCCAGTACTAGGCTGGAGCTTTTCCACTGGATTCTGTGATTTCTAGCAAGGTTCACTTTCCTGAGGGAATCATCTAAAACAGTGTTCACAGAGGAGACTAGACTACAGCCAAAAGGGGCTGGAGCTGTTTATGAGCCACTGCAGGGTCCATAGCCAGGACCGAGGTCTGTACACCTATGTACAGACAGGCCTCGGCGTGAGAGCTGCATCCACTGCTCCCAAGTAGGCACGTCTGTCTGTGGACCGGTGCTAAATTGTTGTTCAGGGGTTATTTAAATGAGGGCTTTCTTATTCAGCCACTGTGCTGCCATTTGGTCTCTCCATTAATACCAAGGCACTGTTCAATTAACGTAGTTATTAGAAACAGCGTGTGGGCAGCTGTTGGTGAAGTTGAGGCAGATGAGAGGAAAATAACTGATCTGTATTTTCCAGAGCTTCTCATGAGCTCTGAGAAGAATTTAATTTGTGGCAGTCTTCCAGGGAGACAGTCTTAGAAAATAAACACTGGGCACCAGGCCTGGCCAAGGAGTATTTAACTTATACTCTCAGTGCAAACAGAAGGCAAAATGAACAATTGAGACTTTAAAAAAAATTACAACTTTAGTTGAACAATGAATGAAGCTAAAGGTGAAGCTATTCTATAGGGCTCAATTAAATCCCATTGACAGTTGAATCCTACAAAGACAAGTATCGTGGTAGCCGAAAAGTTCCCCATTTTTTAAGAACAAAAATAGCTTACTTCAGGGGGGGTGGGATGGGAGTAAAAAGAAAAGCTTACTTTTTCGATGAAGAAACTCTGCCACCAAAGCTGCCACATGGACGTAACACATTGCTGCCTGAAGAAGAGTGAGAAAGAAAGGAATGTCAGAACATCGTTCCAGGGGCTCTGCAAGCCTGTGATGACGACATGCCCTAAAGTAGTCACCTCTGAAAAATCTCCATTTTTTATATGAATCTTGGCCATGCTGTCAAGCCAGGTTTTCCTGAGCTCCGGGGTGCTTGCGTAGGACTTGGCTAAACTATACTGGAGATCAATTAGCATTTCAGGGTCTTTCTCGTGCTCCTTCATTTGAGCCGTGGCCATAAGAACAGTCCGGATTCTCTTGGTCAAGTCTTTGACTTCTGAGGGAAATGCAGTTGTCTAGTTTTCAAACAAACATAAAGGACATGTTTAACAGAATTATGGATGTGTTGGAAACACTGGCATATAATCCTGAGAATATACAGTTTCTACTTAGAGACAGTTTGGTATTTAGTTCTGGTGTGAAATATGTCTTCAAGCTTTCCATGAATTCTAAGAATATTCAACTAGCTCAGGCATCGAAGGTTCCCAATGGGATAGCAGTAGACACACAGTTCCTACAAGCTCAGACTCGAGACAGACTACTAAACTTTGAGCTCCAGTCTTCCACCATGAGTTCTTCAGTCACAACAATAACCTGTTTTTGCCATAACTGTGTCATTTTAGTTATGAGGAAATAAAAACTGCTGAGCACTGCCTATGTACCAGCTAGCAGCCTAATGGCGACGCTGGCAGAGCTCTTGCATGGCCTTGACTGGCATCTGGACTTGGATATCTAAAGACATGTGAAAACTCTATGTCTGGCGTTCTAATGCTTGGAACACCCTGTCCAGACCCAGATGGCTGAGCCCTTGCACTCACCCAGACACTTCTCCTGAAATGCTCTTTTGCTATCTTCCTCAGACACGGCTGCTTGCTCGCATGGCCTATTTTCTCACATTCTTGGAGCTCAGACCCAGAACTCGAGAGCCTTCCCCCAAGGTGCATGTGCTTCACATGCTTTTTGGTTTCCAAGTCCAGATGCCAGTCGAGGTCATGTCAGAGCTCTGCCAGCATGGCTTCCCATGTTTTAAGTTTTACAACTGCCCTATGAATTAAGAGCTACTGTAATTTACTCTGCCAAGAGGAAAACTGAGGTAGACAGCAGTAAAGTGACTGCCTAAGTCCCGAGGTTGGGAAGTAGTAGATGGGATTTAGACCCAGGCTGTCAGGCCCCTGAGTAGGTGCTCAGCCACACTTGATGCTGACAAGCACCCCTATTCCTGCCCACTGACTACTCTATACCCAGGTGAACCCATAAAACAAACAATTTAACACAAAGAGGGTATGAATCATAAAACACTCTGAAGAGTTTAAAGAGATCATTAACCTTGCTTAAAGTGTTGTTCTTGTCCCTCCAAACACTAACAGGTTTCTCCTTATCCTGGCCACTATTAAGAAAGCCCAATCACCTTCTTCATCCCACTGGAGTCATCACAATGACCTGCCTTAGGGAAGATGAGTAAGGAAGATGTGGGGAGAGCTAGAAAGGCTTTCATGCACAAGAAATGGTTTTAGAAAGTGGCCTCTTGATTCTTTTAAAACTAATAATGCTAAACAAAGGCCTTTCTTATACAGTTATAAAGATTCCACCTACCAGTGGAATGCATACACTTGGCTTCTTTTTGATTTTGATTTTTAATTGCGGTAACACTGGCTTACAACACTGTATGTGATTTAGAGATACAGGATCACACCCGCACACACCTTGTAATTGGGTTTACTGGTAATGACTGCCCTACCAGAATAAAACGAAGTCATTCAGAAATGAGTCATGAAAGAGATTTCCGATCAAGGAGAACCAAAACAAGCCCATTTACTTTGAAAAAGTTGTTAATCAAACTTTTATGTAACATGGCATTAAAGACAGTAACAACTGATAAAAGGAATTCTATGTGTGACTAAAAGAATCTAAATGACCTAAGTGGTTTCTGTGCTCATGGGATTAATTGAAATATATACTGATCCCCTGGGAAACCAGTAAAACTGGCTGAAAAGCAAACTTTCCCAGCCTGAAAATGGCTGGCACTACTCAGTGTTTTTTTAGTCTCAGGCACGTTCCTATGGGAATATTTTTTGGTACATAAATTCTACACGTCCCAAACATTAAGGATGTTGTGACTGAGAGGCTTTGAGTTGTCTTTTTCCAGATTTTACACAATATTGTCAAATTATTCTGGAAAATGACCTTTCCCAAGAATGGGAATGATTCCTCTGGGAGGAAAAATCCTCTATTGGCAAAGGACCTTCTTCCTTTGTAACACACGTAGCTGATCAGAACCTGCTTTCTGTGCAACGAAACACCAATCAAACTTTTACAAAATTCTAAGACCTGAGCACATAGGTGAGAAAGAGGAGTGGTGGCTTGGGCTTTGGGCTTGGTCTCGTCCAACTGACGTGGAAAAATGAGAGCCTAGGGCTTGGAATTGCCAGTCAGTATCTCTGGCAAGCCACCATCCATTAAAAGATGATTCTTGAGGGCCCTCCCTGGTGGCGCAGCAGGTCAAAGCACAACACTAAGAAAGTTAAAGCCAGTTCTGCATGAATTCAATCCCCACCTGCCCCGGAGGTGACCACATGGCGCGGCAGACCTCTCCTGACCCGCCCGCTGCTCCCCTCAGCAGTGTGCTTCATCCTTTGGCCTGTTCTGCTCCCCACTCTGTCTCTGGTGAATCCTCTCACCGCCCCTGCACCTCTGGCCTGTACCCCAGTTCTGTATGAACAAATAAATGAATCTTTTAAAAAAATAAGATGATTCCTGAAACAGGAAATCATCAAATAATGAATTCCTTCTGTACCATTCTTCATCTTCTAGCAATGAATCAGCCTGCTGTTAGCTATTCCAAGAAGTGAGGTTTTGTGAAATTCCAAATTCAGTGCTTAATTAACCAATATAATAACTGGAAAAAGCTATTAGAACAGCATCCATTCAATGTCTTCTGAGCAAGTTTGAACTCAAGCCCAGAAAAAATTCAAACCCTACTAGTCTAACAACCATGTATACACTAAAACTGAACACTAAAACTACACAACTATGTAGATGTTGTGTGCCAGAGGTACAGAGGTGTGCAGACAAAGTTGTGGTTCACAAAGATTCCATTCTATACACTCAATACTGCTGACTGTTGTAAATTTGATAGTTTAATTCTAGGAGTGTAAACTTTCCTGACAGTGAACATGGCTCTAATTTATAACTTGAAATGAAAACATACCTTCATAGGTCTATCACTATTTGCAAAATTATTGATAATAAATAAAGACTCCTGAAACCTTGATCCTCCGCTTAGGGCTACATCAGCTATCAGCTGGCTTACAGCAATTATTATCTGTGGGAAAAAGCAAATATTATTTTACAAATGTCTTTTGAACAAAGGCTGTTATTTTAATTATTACCCATATCCTACTACAACATATAATATGTCCTATATATAACATATAATAATGTTATTTAGAATAATGTACTATTAATAATAAAGTTAACTCTTTATTGAGCACTTTCTAGGTGCCAGATATGTTAAATCTTCACATATATAAATTCACTGACATTGAAGTAAGGGACTTTAGAGAACTGATGCTTTGATCCAGAATAAAGGGCCCTATGGGGAATTCAGGCATCCAATATACTAATTTAAGAAATGGTTTAGGAGAAGGTAGTATTCAAGTGAAATGTCATATAAGAGTGAACAGTAAAAACCCTAACATGTAACACTGGCCCTAGTATCTGAAAGTAACTACACAGAAAATTTACACCAGAAACATATGTTTCGGTCAGTGGTTTGCATTGTGATGATACTTTTAAAAAGCATTTTATGGCTGTTTCCCCATTTGGAATCCAGTCTACAATGAAAAATACAATGGCACAGACCATGGCAGTGAAGCTAGAAACACAACCTAGGTTTTCCCATATTAAAAAGAAGTCTACTGAGCCCAGAATTTCCAAATGTGGTTTAGTTCAGATCTATTTCATCAAATAAGCACAAGAACATGGAGATGCAGAATACCAACAACCGTGCACTAAGTATCAATTACATGCTATGCATTGGGCCTGGCACTAACACACACTTTATTTTTGATACTCAGAATAACTCTGCTAAGGCCTCGTTTTAATGAGGAGGAAAACCATTAGGACAGATTGAACAACTTGGCTAGGGTCAAAAAGTAAATAAGGAGTGAGCTATACTTTAAGCCCAGGTAGATCTGATTTCTAAGTCCATGCTTTCCACTGTAACTTGAGACCTCTCATTTTTTTAGTAACTAGGGATGCTGGAATGTAGAAAACACAAAGCTTTTTATCTGTTCCAGATTATCTAGTAAGTGTTTTATCATCTTGTTTATTCTTCACAATCACCCTATGATGTAGGTATGAATGTTTGCCACTATGTTACATAGAAGACAGTGAGAGACAAGAGAAGTAATTTATTCAAGGCCACGGTGTATAGTAGCCCTGGAACCAACTGGCATCTGTTCTTCACACCTGTGCTCCACAATAGAGCTGTTCGATAGAAATATGACAGAGCCACGTATGGAATTTTAAATCCTCTAGCTGCCATTATAAAGGAAAGAGACACAGGTGAATTTTAATTTATGTTGCTTAATCCAATATATCATTTTAACATAGTTAACCATAAAACAATTGAGACAGTATACTCCTATGAGCCCATGTGTACTCTGTATTTACAGCATATGTCAATTCGGACTAGTCATACCCCAAATACCAGTGGTCACATGCAGCCAATAGCTACCTGACTGGACTGGGTATTCCTCGTTCTTGATCTAGAGGCTAAAGATTACAGAGAGCTTTGATTTTTACTGACCTGCAGATGTGTCCTCAAAAAGGTTTTCCTTTTGGTATACTCGAAGTTGTTTCTCATCAGAAGATACAAAAGAGCAGAGGCTTCGTTCCTGGTCGAACTAATCTTTGAGGTACAGCACTTTAAAACCTCATAGCAAAATGCAGCACACATGTTCACCCTACCTTTGAAAAAGGCTGAGGGAAACTAAAAAACAGTAAAAACATTAAGTAAGTGCCCGAAAACCCAGCCAAAGAATCGGCCAACTTTGAAGTGTCTACTGTAGCCTCCCTAACACCATGATGGGTAAGTCGAAGCTACACAGTCAACCGAAGGCTAGCACTGTGTGCTCCAGAGAACCTGACCCAGCTAACACGAGGACTGGAATGTGTCAAGGACAGAATGATTTAAGTCAAAATACAAGTCACTACAAAAAAGTGAGGCCCTGACGTTAAGCTACAGTTCTGAGAATAGTCTGCGATGGGCTGGAACAAACAGCTAGCAGATTCTCGATAGTATGTGTTAGATTAATGAATGACTAAAATGAATGAATGGTCGATGGGTTTAATTGGGGCCTTAAACATGGGAGGCCAGGGCCCTCCCTGGTGGCACAACGGGTTAAAGCACCGCATTATGAAGCTCTCCAAAGCCACAGCAGCACGAGTTCCCTGGCCAGGGAACTGACCCACCTGGCGCAGCAGACCTCTCCTGACCTGCCCGCTGCTCCACTCAGCAGTGTATTTCAGTCAGTCCTCCTGTTCTGCTCCCCACTCTCTCTCTCTGGTGAATCTTCTTACTGTCCCTGCACCTCTGGCCTGTACCCCAGTTCTGTATGCCTAAATAAATCTTTTTTAAAAAAATGGAAGGATATTCTGTATTACTTACTCTTTTGGCCTATCTTCAAACAGTTCCTTAACTACAAATGCTCAAATGCTGAAAAAATTATTGTGGGACTCTATTCAGCAAGTAAAACTGAACACGGCACAAAATGGGGTAGAGATGAAGTGTACACACCCAAACATATATGCACACATCCTCCATGCATAAAGGGTTGAGATACGGTTTTGAAATAGTTGTCATTCCCTTGCACTTATTTAAATAAATGAGTTTTGCCATTGGGGCTGGGTGGAGGGGTTGGGGATACATGTTGACTCTCATCAGCATAAACTTAGTACATTTACTGGCTTCTGTTGCTTGGTATTTTATGTTTAGACTGCTGCCCACCTTTGTTAAAACAAATTTTGCATTAAAAAATAAAGATACATTTTTGGCAGAGAAAAATAGCACAAAAGTGACTATCTAATCCTCAAAACAGCCAACTGGCTGTTATTTTGAGATTGTATTCAGTCTGTTTGGTGGAAGATAAACTTTGCATATGACAGAAGATTGTTATGATCTCCATGCTTACATCTAAGCAAAGAGTAAGCTGCTTCTGAGCACACAATGATGAATGTGTCCTAGGGAGTGTGAAGCTAGAAGGCCCGTTTTCTAAATTGTTCCCTGGGAATCTTGAATTTAAACTCAAATCACAGGAATCTATCTTCTTTTTATCACCCTGACAGCATAAGCAATGCTAATTAGATAGCATTTTAGAAGTGTCTTCTCAATGGCAATTGGGAAGTCCTATTAATAGTTTCACCAGATTAAACAAAATCTTGCTGGTCAAGATACTAGAGTAGGAAAGGTTTAAGGGAGAACATGACTATTATATAGTTAATTCACTATGCTATACTGTATCATGTACTTAATTCTGTCTCCATCACTCCTCTGAGCAGGCCAATGGACAAAATGAATGACCACAGACTCCTGTTTTCCCTTCTACTTATTAGACTACTCTGGGCCTCGTAATAACAGTGGAGCTCTTTTTTCTTTTGGCTGACACTAGCCTTCTTCCTTGCCTTTCTTCCTATTCCTGTGGCTGCTCTCTCTCATCTCCTCTACAGACTTTTCTTTCAGTTGCTCCTATATTGTTTTTCTCCAACATTCTGCTCATGACCTTTCTTGGGTTCTACATCCACATGCTCTCTAGGGGAATTTAAGCCACTCTTATGGCTTCAACTGCCATGTGTATGTTGACGATCCCTAAATGGCTAAACTCTAACTAAACTGGGCCTGTTAATTCCCAGAATTTCAAGCTCTTTCCTATGCATATGAACATCCTTCTCCCTAGGGTATTCTTCCTTGAGCTTACCAAATGAGCTTTCATATTTCAGGTCTCACTGTAAAAGTGACAAACCTATCTAAAGTAAGATATCACCCATAAATCACTGCACTCTATTTCAGCACCTTGACTCCTTCCTAGTACTTATCAAATATGACTAAGTTTATTTTCATTCTCTCTCCCGCTATAAGACTGAGAGCTTCATGAGGAGAGAGATTAGACATCTTTTGTGTCTCCCTATATATCACATCAGCCATCATATTCCACTATCTAACCAGTGAATTAATGACCAAATCCTAAAAAATTCTATTTCCTTACCATTGTTGCCTTTGGCTCCTCAAGTCCACTATCACTATCTTACGTTAGGCCCTCATCTCTTATCTAGATTATGATAACAAATCTTCTTATGGCCTTAAGCATTGCCATTAATCCATCTTCCACACTACTTTTAAGAGCTTTTTCCCCTGCCTGCACCAATTCACCCTTAATAGAAATCTAATTGCTACTGCCACCCTCCCTGATGTCTATATTGAAATATGACTCAAGATAAGTACTCAATTATTTGGTTCTCATTTACCTCCTCAATCTCTTGCTGATTCTATACTAAATTCTGGCTCCACTGCTACAGAGAAATGTTTGCTAAATTAGAGCAATTCCCTTCCTTTCTCCAGTCTACCCTCAGTTCTCTGTATGAACTTCTTTTATCCTAGTGCTGTGTGCATGTCAGTCTATTGGCTAACAAGCCTCAGGAATTATATCCTTAATAATTCTAGCACCAGTAACCACCTAACTAGTAACTGTCTGTTAAAGGAATTATTCTAGAATCTTTTCCCCTTAGTGTCCTGCACCATTATTATTTTGAACTTAGTTTTCTACATACAAATTGTATTGAAGAGTGGCAGTAAAATAAAAACCAAGCTTCAAATGCACCCAATTTCTCTATCAATTGAATACAATGAGCTACCACACAAATAAAATAAAAGGTCTTCATGTTTAGACACGCAGGTAAGTTGTGAACTGATTATGTTTTTCGGTCTGATTATGTTATACACAGATTCTGAGTGTGTGTGACTGGTACAGACTATGTATTTCCATAATCTTAAGTCCTTCTGAGTTCATGATCCTTGTTCTCTAAGTTTAAAAGCTTAGAGACTACACCTGAGAGCTCAGGACTACACCTGAGAGGAGAAAGCAAACATTGTACAAAAATGAACAATGATGTAAATATCTATATAAATAAACTAGTTTTTAAAAAGCTACCAGAAACAAATCGTTGCTATCTCTTTTAATTATATTTATTCCTTAAACCTAGTCTGAGGCTCTCCCTGGTGGCACAGCTGGTTGGAAAAATGCACTGTGGAGCCAATGCATGGCTGCTTCAGTGTGAGTTCGATCCCCAGCCCCAGAGGTGACCCACATGCCGAGGCAGACCTCTCATCTCTTGCCCGTTGCTTCCCCTCAGCAGTGTACTTCGTCAATCTGCCTATTCTGCTCCGTACTTTGTCTCTGGTGAATCCTCTCACTGCCACTGCATCTCTGGCTTGTACCCCAGTTCTGTATGAATAAGTAAATGTTAAAAAAAACCTAGTCTGATTTTCTAGATTAGATGAGGTAAGGGGTCCAAAAATGTAGAGCCCAGAGATACAAATAACAACCAAATGAAGGATTGAATCATCTGAACATGCATCAAAGGCCTACCATTTGCAAAGTATCGCGTAACACCCTAGGGTTATGAAACTTGGTCTCTGCTTTTAAGTGCTTATTCACACGTGTATACACAATTTATATATTTTTAGCATAATACTTTTAAAAGCAGCAGAAAAGAAGAAAAACTGGCAAAGCTTGTCATTAGAAAATGACACTCTTCAAAGGAGCCTACTGAAAGCGAGAAAGGAGGACAAGGTGAAATAAAAACGTATGTCCTGATTTGAGGGGACTCTTGGGCAAGCCCCTTCGTGCATTTTGCTGTTCTGTATTTATGTTTACAGTAGAAGTACTTAATGGCTTCACTATGGACACTTGCAGATGTCAGCTCAATGATCCTGTCCTCCCCCCTTGGCTTCATGCCAAGGGCATCTGCTGGCAGCCCACAGCTTCTTCCCTTACCTTACTAATGAAAGCTCGAAGTGAGGCAAAGACATGTTTCAGTGACACTTCTGATTGTCCATTTTTAAGAAAAGCAAGATGAATATCAAATACTTTTTTCATTAATGGGTTGTGGCCATCATTATTTAAAAGTTGGCTCTATAAAACATGGAAGAAAAAAAAGTTGTAGACATAGGTTAGGCCACCCTCCCTCCACACCCTGAATGAGAACTGACTTTATCAATATCTGTTTATCAGACCACTGTTTAAAGTTGCAGAAAGTTTAACTTAAAAGCATGTGTCTTCCCAAACTACCACACAAACTACATCTAAACTTAAATTCCATTGTTCTAAACAGGTGAAAAAAATTATATTTACAACATAATGAAGAAAATAGGGACCTAGCATGGAAAGAGTATTTTCTATTAACCTAGCCATATTGCCTCTCAATTAAAAAATCATAAACTCAAAATGGATATAAGGCCTTTGTATTTTCCTGAGGGTGACTAATAACATAGGAATTAAGGAAAAAACCAATTTTATTTTAAATGCCTATTCCCTAATTTACTTTTTAAAGTATGTTTTCTTTTAAAGACATTTAAGTATGTTTTTCTAAAAAAGAGGATGTTTAGTATAAGTATGTTTAGATACTGGTGACAAATTAAACCTTCTATGAGTAGAGATAAGAATGGTATCACAACTGAACAGGCTAACATAAACTGTTTAAATGCTCTTTGCGGAGCTGTAAAAAAAATGTAGAGAAATAGCTACTGGTTTGTGAAGCTTTTTTTGAAAAAGCACTGGTTAACTTCTTCAGCCATACTGTCCTACTGCTCAAAAAACTAATTTGCTAACTTGGCTATAAAGGAGAAAAAAGCCCCAAAGTATATGCAAGGTTGTGACAGGTCTAAATGGTTAACATCAACAGCCAGAATCCCTTAATGACATGAGATTCTGGGGGCTGTTTCTTTAACCTACATCCAAGCCTGCAGTAGTAGTTGTAAGCGTGGGCTCTTATGCTAACCGGCCTGGATCTGAATCCTGATATCACTAACCAGCTACGTGACATTAACACCCCCGTGAGCTTCAGTTCCTCCTTTTAAAATGAGAGTAATAACAGTATCTACATCATAAAGCTAGTAGGAGAAAAAGTAAGTTCATACTTGTATTTTATTCATAGATACATTACATATATCCAGTTTACCTCTTTCACATGTAAGATTCAATTATTTTAAGTAAATTTACAGTTGGGTAATCATGATTCAATTTTCAAGCATTTCCACCTGCCGCCCCCCCATGATCTCTGGTACCCAAATGCAGCCATTGTCCTTACCCACACACAGCCCCACAACAAACACGAGTTAATATTTGCAGAGTACTTAAAATGGTACTTGACTGACATCTACCAAGAGATAGGGTTGTTAAATAAATAAGAAGTATTTGAATGGGGGGAAAGAATACATGGTAAACCTTGAGACCAAATATCCTCCTTATTACTTGGTACGATGAAAAAAGAATCTGCAGTACCTTTAAATCAGAACACACTTAATACTTCATGAAGGGGTTCTGCAGTCTATTTCTTATTAGTATATAATGGGCTTTTCCCTTAAAATCCTCTTTGAAAAGCACAAGCCAGGTTTCCATTATAAATGTGGGGGTCTGAAGCAATTAAGTAAATTGCTCAGAGAAGGAAGGGAAAAGGGAAAAATGATGTGTAACTCAAATGAAAGCAAGATTTTTCATTTCTGCATTCTCCCTCTAATGTTACCTTCCATTGTAGTTAGATAATTTTTACTTTTCAAAGCACTCTCACATCCATTATCCCATTTTCCTCCTTCAATCACCCTGCAAGATAATTGCTTTTACCTCCTTTTTTTTTTTAATCATAGCAATGATGATCTGTACTAAGAGACAAACATTTGAGGAAAAACACTAAGTACCTGTCTAGGGAAGCCGGCCAGGCTGCCTGGGCATCATCTAGCCTGATGTCCCAGTGATGGCATCAGAAACGGATATTTGGGCAAACCAATTCATAATCTGGACTAGAAGTGATCAGCTATTTTAATACAAGTGCAAGTGAAAACGGTTTTTAAACACGAAATGAAGTACAAGTCAAGAGGAACAAAAGAGGACATGAAGGGCCACTGTGTAGAATCCCCTCACTTTCTGGATGTGGCATGTGTGTCTCGGTGACCTCCCAAGGTCACAGCCAAACAGGTCAGCCATCCAAGGGAAGGGAGGACTGCTCACTCGGGACTTTTTCACTATTCTAGGCTGCCTCTGACTGCTTAATTTTTGTGTGATGCTGTCTTCACAATTATGCCAAATAAATTTTAACTCTTCATCATTACCTTGAAGCACTGGGTGAAATAGGAGATGGTATCTAGTACTGTTAGGGAGACTTCGGTAGCAGTGTTGCCTTCCAAAAGTGCCTGGTGGAAAATGTCTGCTTCCGTTGTTGCCGAGCCTAGGATTAAAAAAGGCAATGAATACTGCCGACCACAAAGATTCACACAACAGTTTTGAATGATTTTCCCTCTGAAGACTCAGAGACCTGAGTCAGAAGAAAGGAGGCTCTCAATGTGTACAGACCAAATGAGTTTCAGCGTATTTATTTCTTAGTGAAATAGGGCCTTTGTTAATCAGGTCTATGGATTTTCACTTCGGCTCTGTATCAATAGCTCTGCAACATGTAATTAGGTGCTCACGTCTATGGAGACAAGATTTCAGTGATGAACTATGGTGATGTAACTAGGAAATAACGTGGGAGGCATTTTAGGGCATGCTAATTATGTGTGCAAAGATGAGAAACCCACAGATATTCATTACATATGGTGGTGCCCTCTGGCCAGATGTTCTCAATTATGCCAATGATATGAGGCTGGTTTCTAAATAAGAAGGAAAACAAAGCATCGAGCCAAATGGAGAAAGCAGGTTCATTATATTTTTACAAGTGACAAGAGCAAAGTTGAAAGCTCGAAGACTTGCATTTTTTTTTAAAGGTCCTGCATCTATTAGCTCTGGATCCATCTGCTCAAGACATTTATTTTTATTATTAGTCCTCTTGACAAAGTCTGTTCTCTGGCTTGCTTTTCTGCAGCCTCCAGAGGGCTGTATGGAAATGAAAGTTTTCTCACTGACTTTTTATTAATATTTGCTTTTCAGAGGACAGCTGCCATTTATAAGCCCTTAGTTGCCCCAGCTGGGCAAGAGTTCTTTCCTTGTCTTATTCACCATGTCAATATGTCAACATGTGTGAAATACACCCTTGTCAAAACCGTATTTACAATTCTATGATTTCTGCAGTCAACACAGAATGTGTAATCTCTTCAAATTACTGAGTAAACAACAGTAACTCTAAACAAATATTGTATTAAGATGCTTATTATATGTGTTAAGTTTTTATAGTAAAAATGAAAACTAGCCAATGTAAAAAAAATACGATCAGAACAATAATTCAGTAGGGGAAAATTAACTTCTGAACTAAGAAAGCAATTACTTAAAATTGATAAGAAAACCATGCCATGTTTTTTTTTTTTGGGGGGGGTTATATGTTCCTGTATGATGAAATAAATACATACATACAAATATACAAATGTCTATGCATGTGATAATAATTTCCATTCATATTGGTGATTCTTGGAGGTTTAATAGCTTTATGTGTCTGTAGATGGGTATCCGACAAACAACTTCACTTACTGTGATTAAGTGTAAATGAACTTTCCAGACTACTAAGATGCTGAAGCCGGGCCTGCATGACTCCTGATCTGTTTCGAAGAGCTGGCATGGTTTGTGATTTTCGGTCTATTCCAACGTGTTTTGGCAGCCAGGCATCATGCACCCTAAAATACAGTTTAAAGTTAGGAAATGGAGTACTAAAAGACTAGATCTCAATGTTAGATTTTTTTAATTAATAAAGGATTAGATTCCCACATAAAAACTGTGTACTATGCTCAATATTCTACCAGTTATTACTAGGCTAACATGAGGTGTCACTGGAAGTTATTATGTTTTAATGTACATGTGAAGTAGTTTATACTGAAAGAACATAATTAAGGAAGTGAGAAAGCTTCACTCTTTTTTTCCTCCTCCTCCAGACCATCACTTAAGATTCAGGCAAGACTGAGGGCAAGCAATACTACGGATACTCAGAGATACAATGAGATGGGGGAGAACTTCTGGACTTAATGCTTAACAACAAGTGCCAATCTAGTGTTTCTGGACTCGAGTTAAACTTGGATCAGAAATTTTTATACTGTAAACATGTTAATTGTTAGGATTTACACATTTGTCTTTGTTCTCTTTCATTTTATGATTCCATTTTAAAAAATTACAACTAGACCATAAGGAAATAATGAAGAGAAAGAGTTTGTGTACACTCTAGTAAACAGAGTGGGAAGGCCAGCACAGTCCTAGACCGAGGCTCATCGTAGCAGTTACCATACCACTCCCAGTCCTGGGGAAAGGCTAGAAATCACCACTTGAATTAGTGATTATTAGGATGTTTCACAGACTCATCCATAAACCCCATCTAAATGGCTGGAGTTTTTCAAAATGCTATTGAACAACTTTATAAAGAGTTCTACTTGAAATTGTTCAAGATTTACTCTACCTGTAAGATATATCTAATTGAAATAAGGGAGCATTTTTTTCCTCAAATATTTTCTTAAGTATTTATTTTACTAAGATTTAAACAGCAAAAATTAGAAATAGATAATATATAATGCTATGCCCTAATTGTTGGGGATTTCTACATACCTTAGTAATTGAGTTTTGACAGACTGTAGATGAAAATACAGACCTCAAAGTAATCCTCAATTTCCTATCTCACCTACTTTGCAAAAGCATTTGTTCAAGGATTAGAACTGAAAACCTGTTTATCACACTAACTAATACCCTTTGGAAGACTTTTAAATATTTATCACAGTTTAAACTGTGATTTGACACAAGTCAAATAAGTCATGGCTGTCTTATTGTTAACTCAAAATTCATAATTTAGGTTTTTAACTGGCCTGATTAAGACTGCCCTCTGTGGGAAGTGAAAGAAGAAAGTAGAAATTGCAGTACAATGGAAATTACCTTGCTATGTTTCTTTTCCCCATATATCTAAAGTGAAACAAACATACTCTAGGAAAAAGAAAAAACCAGATTAGTAACATTATCACACTCAAAAATTTATCAAGTAATAATTTGAAAAGGCATGTGTTACAAGAACAGCCTATTTAAATATTAGGATATAATTTTTGGTATACAAAAATAAATATATACATAATTACTTGTAGGCTTGCCATATTACACCTATTTTTTATTCATTTGCTATAATTTATTTGCCACAATTACATCAACACCAAAAAGTCCCAACTTAATCCAATATGAAAGACCTATTAATGCAAATCATCCTTTGAGCTTGATAACATATTGTAGTGAACATCACTAGCACAGTCATTAAAACCTGAATAAGACTCTTAAGTCCTAGAAATTGGGGCGATTATTGTTTTATTTTACAACAGCATGACAGTGGTTTCTATGATTGTAAATTATAAACACAAACTACAAAATTAGTGGGGAAAGCAAACTAAACTCCAAAGAGCTTCCACAATGATCGCCTGTTGGCCATTCTTAGCTTCTGCCCTGAACAGGTCTCCTGCTCTTCCTCCATCCTCCCTACCTCTTGTATTTTTGGAGATAAATCCCCAACATATTATATTCATTAGTAAATATTTCAGTACAGTGTAGTTTCTTTAAAACCAAATCTTAACTACTGTTTAGTTTATTAATATTTTCTGCAAAAATTTTAATACTTTAATAAAAATTTTCTGTGATTTTTCTCTTTGTGTTGGTAAACATGTATATATAACGCCATGTATGAGTACTATTTATTTTTTAATTTCACATTTCTACTAGTTTTTCTTTTAGCTTTCAATGATGATATCAAAGTAGCTCAGCATACAACATAGGACAACTTCCTAGCACCTTCTAGGAAAAGACTATTGGGTTTCTCCTCAGGTGTCTTGAAATGAAGAATATGTATATATGGTGGACAGAGCTGCTTAACTCTCCATAAGAGTACAAATTCTAAATTCCAACCATTTAATCTACTTCATTGTGAATGTTTTTATTCTACTATAAAGAACCTACTGCCAGCTTCTATATTATCAAAGTACGGGTTAAAGTGCAGCACTATGAAGCTATCCACAGCCATTGCAGCATGAGTTCAATCCCCCACCAGGGAGCTGACCCACGTGGCACAGCAGACCTCTCCTGTCTTGCCCACTGCTCCCCTCAGCAGTGTATTTCAGGCATTGTGCCTGTTCACTGTCTCTGGTAAAGCCTCTCACCCCCAAAATCTCTGGCCTGTACCCCAGTTCTTGTATGTATAAATCTTTTTTTAATAGCTTAATATTTCCTGATTTATCAGCAAATAGAAGTAATATTTGATGTATAAATTAAGTTTCCCTCAAATAATTAGAAATTTTTAAAAATAAGTTAATATAACTTACTCCAGAAGTATGAGAATGTTTATAAGCTCCTGAGGAGATACTTTGTTCCAGTAAGTAAGAAGAGTATCTGAAAATGGAATAAATTAAGTGTTAGAGCTTGAGAAATAGAGCAAATAGCACAGTGAACCCCAAAGTACCAATAACCTAGTTTCCACAACCATCAACTCAGGTCTAATTCTCTTTCTGTTTCATTTATGTCCTCTTCTACCAGGTTACTACTGAATATACACACTGTATTCTTTTGAATAAATTCCAAATGTATCATTAAAACTGCAATTATTTCTATTTGAAATTATTTTTATTTACTTTATATTCTTTTGGCTGTCTTATCCCAATCTTCATATCATCCCAGAAGATGAAAATAGGAAAGCTGACCTGCAGTTTTTAATGAACTTCCCGAAATTTTATGCAAAATAATGGGCTTATTTGCGTTTTCTCAGAGGGGGGGTTAAGTACTTATGCCTGCTATGCAAGGGGCTTTGTGAACCAAAAAGTTTGAGAACTTTAAACCTTATCTAGGGGAAAATACAGATAAGTTTTTTTCTTCTTTGCCTTTAGGCTATAAACTTCAAAATTCTACTAATACACAAATATATGAAATAACATTTTCAGATGTAAAAGTCTCTTAGATCTATCCCATCACTCTTTTCCCCAACATAATATTTACTGAGAGTAAAAGAACAACACTGTTACCACTAACTTGCCATTCCTTCTTTATCCTGCCTAGATACAGCAAGTGGATGACGTCACTCAAACGTAAGAATCTCGAAGGTTCGGCAATTGTGAACGACCAACTGCCAAAGAAGCTAGAGCCTCAGTCACGTGATGGGGATGGACGCCTGGACAGTGTTGGTTACTCGCAGGGGTGAACTAACGCGTTACGTAGGTGGCTTTTGACTTAACTACTTTCAATCTTCTTTAAAACCAAGCGTATTGAGAATTTCTCTGATTACAAAATATTGATCAAGGTAAAAATTGCCAAATTAAAGTAAAATTTGATTTGTTTTTCAAATATAGGTCTATCAGTGACTTCCAGTTACCCCCCCCCCCTGCGTCTGGGTACTTTCTGCTCGGTGGTTGGGGCTACCCCAGAAGTCACTGGGTTTCCGGCCTCTCGTCGAAGGACCGTTGCCAGAAGCCTTGGTCCTCCTTCTCCGATCCTGTTTTTCCGTCAAAAATTCGGCGCCTTCTCTCCACCAAAAAAAGCCACGCCCTTCCACCCATCTCTGAACAATCGTGCCCTCCCTGTGCCCTGAGACAGCTTCTGAGGAGATCTGTAGAGGCGGTAAGGTGCCCATCCCTACCGCGGTCAAGTTCTAGTCAGCAGCCCGTCCGCCATCTTGTGGAGGGCACTGTCCAACTCGCGGCTTATCCCAACCGCTTCTCTATCAGATAGACATGATGCAGTCCGGGAGCGAGGGTGGAGGCGGCAGTGGAGGCAGTGGAGGAGGCATGGGAGGTGGCAAGAAACCCTCAGATAAAGAGAAACTGCAGCTTAGTAGTTGTGATTTGTCCTCTAATGAGTTTAAAAAGACCTGGCTAACACTTAAAGAGCTCCATGACAAAGAGCTACAGCGCTTGCAGGCAAAGTTAACCAGCCTGAGAAAAGAGCGATTGGCAGATGGAAGGTGGACGGGCTCCATAGCCAAAATTAAAGAGTTGACAGAACAACAGAAAGTCCTCAGTGGCACCATTCATGACTTGCGAGATCAGTTAAGTACAAAAATATGTGACCGCTGTTCAATGAATGAAACATACAGAAATACACTGCAGCAAGAATTTTACGAAATCCAACAACAAAATCTTCAGTTTATTGCTGAGCTTACTGCAGAAAGAAATAAACTAAGAGAGGAAAATAAAAGGCTTTCTGAAAAACTAAAATTGAATCAAAAACAGCTTCGCAAGTCTCTTACTGATACCGATGAGGACTCTGTTCCTACTACTCGAACAATGCCCGATTATTTGCTCCGGGACCCCAGACAGGGAACTCCGATGCATTTGCCTAGCAAACTGATCAAGCAACCACACACTGAACAAATGAAATCTGGAGGCAAAAAGGAGCCCCCACAAAGTTCAAGCTTTCCAATTCCACTATGTAGTCAGAATGTCTTTGATATACCAGAGACTTCTTTTGAGAAAACTCTCCATACCAGTAAACCGACCAGAGGGGGTGGCGGTAACCAGAAATTAACTACCAATTTTCCTTTATCATCTACATTTAGTTCTCAAAGGGGATTTGGTTTTCAGGGAGCCTCAAGTCTTCCTGAAGACAAACTAACAAGGAAACCGAGCTCCACACAAAACCCCTCCATGCAAAAGTCTGACACTCAATCTGAATTCTCTTGGAATCTTTCTAGTGTTTCTACTGGGGAAACCCCAGCTACTCAAGTAGCATCTGAAACATCTGAGGAAACTATGCCCGATTATAACAGAGGCTTGTTTCCCCCTTTTACACGGAGAAGGGAAAGAACCTCTTTAAATGTATTTCCACTCGACTATACTTTAAGATCTAGTGGGAAAAGAAGATCATTAATTAATCTTGCTCGTCCCAGCACTGGGTTTTCAATGAGAGATGATAGTAGCCAGCCACAGCCACCTTCCAAAGAGCAAACAACTTTGAGGAAGAATACTAATGAATCTTCAAGTGAGGTATATACTAAGCCTCAGGGTGAAACCCAGAGTTGCACTTTGGGGTCTACACTAAAGAGAAAGGCCAGGGTGCAGATAGAAAAAAGGGGGAAGTAGCTTTCCTCCCAAGGAAAAGGCTTTTTTTTTCTTTTAACAAGAGGACAGTCTTCCTGTCAACTTAGACTATAACTACTAATGCCTGACTCCTATTCCATTTCTCAAGATACAGTAAACAAGGCAATAAAACCAAAAACTGCTTGACAAATGACTGTGAATCTGAAACAGCAAATGACTGCCATATTAATAAAATACAGCTACAAATAGAGAAGGAAACCCAATCTTCAGAATATTTCCACTTCCGTATTAAAGTGTAAAAATCTACCATCCTGTTGAAATTAAGCTGCTATCCATGAAAAAGAGAACAAGAGAAGACTTACAAGGTATAGACTCAGTATTTAAACACATTCACTACTTAAAAACATAGTGTCTAAAATATTCACCAGACAAGACAGCCATTGACAATGACCCAAAAGCCATTATTTTTCAGAATAAAATGAACATGACTTTATAGACTGTGACTTTGAAGGTATCATACAGAATGACTTTAAATGCTTTTAAAAATCAAAAAAGCAAGAGCAAGAGCAAGACAAATATTTAGCAAGTGAAGTCAACATTTACAAGAGGAAGACAAACTACGGAAGTTCTCAAGAAACAAAGCAGTCATGGTTTTAACCTACAACATTAAAAAAGGAGTCAGAGACCTGTCTGTTGCTGGTTACCACAGTATATATAAAGTAGATTGTGTGCAAGCGTGAGAGTATTTGTGTGTGCGTGCATGTGTGCTGGAGTGGAAGAGTGGAAAACCAGTCAGCAAAACATCTCCCCTTCTTTTCTTCTACTCCTCTGCACCCCCCCCATCTTATTTCCATTCAGTTTTTTTTTTTTTCAGTGTGGTGGGCCTCTTTTTTTTAAACAAATTTATTGAGAGTTCATATACTATAAAAACTCAACCTATTTAAATGATGCACAATAGTTTGCAATATATTTAATGGCTTCTAGAATCACCCCTACAATTTTAGAATACTTTCATCACCCTAAAATGAAACCCCAGACACATTAGCAGTTACTTTCTACAGTCCCCCGCTTTTTACCTTGTTGAAAAACAAAATTAGTGAGCTGAGTTGTTAAATGCACCATTTTTTCCTGGAAGGAAATACCACTATGGCTTGAAAATTATCTCCCTTTACTAACTTTTCTTCCCAAAATACAGAAGTGAGGCCTATCACATTAGCTTTAATATAATCTTTAACTTTTATTTTAAATCTTATAGTCTTAGAACTTAAAAGTTCTAATTGTTTTTCAACTGTTTTATTAATGTACTTTAGAACATTTATTTATTAATGTACTTTAGAACAGTATAGCTATTGATTTATTTTAATGTTTCTCTAGCTAATTAATTATTCTTATATTAGCATAAGACATAATGTATTGATGTACTTTAGAACTACTTATTCACATATAACTACTAATTTTGTTTCTCTAGCTAGTTAAGTGTAAGCTTATTTTTTTTTCCTGTAGCCTGTATTAGTGTAAGATATAAAGTGTTGATGTATTTTAGAACTACTTACTCACATATAACTATTTAATTGATTTTACTTCTCTAGCTAGTTAAGTATAAGCGTATTTTGTTCCTATAGCCAGTATTAGTGTAAGATATAGTGTTGAAATAAATAAATATTTAAAATATATATATATAGTGTTGATGTACTTTAGAACGACTTACTCGTATGTAACTATTGATTTTGTTTTTCTAATTAAATGTAAGCTTATTTTGTCCCTATAGCCTATATTAGCATAAGATATAGTGTTGAAATACATAAATTTTAAAAAGATATAAAGTGTTGATGTACTTTAGAACAACTTACTCATATGTAACTATTAATTGATTTTGTTACCTAGTTAAGTGTAAACTTGTTTTGTTCCTATAGCTTGTATTAGGGTAAGATATAAGATACATTGTTGATGTACTTTAGAACTACTTACTCACATATAACTATTTAATTGCTTCTGTTTCTCTAGCTAAGTGTAAGCTTATTTTGTTCCTACTGCCTGTATAAGATATAAGATACATTGCTGGTGTATTTTAGAATTACTTATTCACATATAACCATTTAATTGCTTCTGTTTCTCTAGCTAGTTAAGTGTAAGCTTATTTTGTTCCTATAGCCTGTGTTAGCATAAGATATAAAGTGTTGATGTACTTTAGAACTATTTACTCATCTATAACTATTAATTGATTTTGTAAGTGTAAGCTTAATTTGTTCCTGTAGCCTTTATTAGCACAAAAGAAGTTATAAAGTAATATTTACTAAAAATTGGCCCTCCCTGGTGGCGCAGCGGGTTAAAGCACTGCACTAAGAAGCTGAAGCCACTTCGGCATGAGTTCGATCCCCGCCTGCCCTGGAGGTGACTACAAGGAGCAGCAGACCTCTCCTGACCCGCCCGCTGCTCCCCTCAGCAGTGTACTTCGATGATCTGCCTGTTCTGCTCCCCACTCTGTCTCTGGTGAATCCTCTCACCCTCCGCATCTCTGGCCTGTACCCAGTTCTGTATGAATAAATAAATAAATCTTTTAAAAAATATATTTACTAAAAATTACACAAAAAAATAGAAAAATGAGAAACATGATGATCAGAACCCAGATGCTTTTATGTACTATATTGCAGCATACATTTTTTTTTTTTAAGGAAAGGAAGAAAAAGGACGAATTGTATAAAGAAGGGTGGTATTTGTGTATAAATGACCTTTTGATTTTACTTTTAGAGGACATGCTATTTATGAAACTCCTTTGGTTATATTCTGTCATATAATTAAAAGAAGAATTTGTAACACTAGTAAATAATACAATTGTAAAGCAACCTGAAAGAGAACCTAACACCATGTAATGTGATACAGTGGCACTGCAGACATCACCACAGCATTCCTTACCCTGGGGATACGTCTGGTCTTTTTGTTTGCTTCTGCTTTTCTAAATCCTGGGTCAATAAAAGCTCTGTATTAAATACTGGCACTGTTATTTCTCTGTTTACATGGTCGCTGAATATATTTCAAGCTCAGCATGAAAAACAAAAGGTTTAACACTTTTAAAAACTGTGATCTCATTTTAGAAATTAACTTACAAAATGTTTTAAAAGATTATTTCAAAGAATGAAACCTGGATGACTGAAATGAACCTATTTTAAGTTAAAATACAGAAACACTTCAAAGCCAGATGTCGATTTCTAAGCTGCATGGTTCTACATACAGATGATGGTCAAGTCCTTGTGGCCTGAGCCTGAGCATCTGCAAGGGTGCACAGTAGAGTCCTTGCCTACGATGCTAGTAACTCACCTTCAGAAATCATTTTTACTATATACAGGTAGCACATCAAGAGGCTTCTGATTTCATACTGATCCAATCGGTTATACTGGGATATACTGCTTCTTGTAGAGCTCTGTCGGGTCTGTAATGTAGAGAGAGATCATTTGTAAAATTAAGTAGGTACTATAGTTTACCTTAATCACTTTTTATCATTAGTCCTGTTTGGGAAAATTCCTAAGCATAAATGTAAAATTTCATCACAGTTGGAAGCTAAGTGGGAGGAATCCTTTTTACTATTATATCTAATTATGCTGGGAATTGTGGTTTTGAACAAGATATAACTATGAATACTGTAACTGTGTCATTTCCAAAGGTCCTGTGTTTTAGTACTAAAAAGTTTAAAGAAATCATATGTGGCTATTCCTGGAAAAAATAGATTTACATGGAGGAAGAACTAAACTACGGTGTGCAGAAGCGTAAGAAACATTTAAACCTTTTTGTTTGCCTCTATCCTTAGAGTTTGTAAAAGTACAACTTTTAAAATCATCAGAGAATAGATCTAAAAATTGGGGCTAATGATACAAAATCATTCTTCTGAGAATCCTGTAATACTTCAAAACTAGAGCCTCTACAAAGTAGCTACATTCTTTTCATTTAAGTTTGATTTATTTATGTACAGAGCTGGGGTGTAGGCTAGAGGTGCCTGTTAAGGGGAGCAGTGGGCAACACAGGGGAGGTCTAGCTGGGGATCACACTTGGGGATCAGGTTCAGGCCACAGGGGTTACAGCACTGGGCCTTAACTCCTACACCACCAGGGAGGCCCTTGTCGTTCTTTTTACGTAACAACTTTTGTTAAAATATCGATTCCTTAAGCATGACAAGTTTGGACTTATTTGGGATTTACATGACAAAGTAAAACTCATTTCCTAAAAATTTTACCCTTGTTAAAAATGAATACTTTCAGGGCCCTCCCTGGTGGTTCAGTGTGTTAAGGCACCGCATTATGAAGTTCTCCAAAGCCACTTCAGCATGAGTTTGATCCCCGGCCAGGGAGCTGATCCACATGGTGTGGCAGACCTCTCCTGACCCGCCCGCTGCTCCCCTTAGCATTGTACTTTGTCAATTTGCCTGTTCTGCTCCCCACTCTGTCTCTGGTGAATCCTCTCACCTACCATACCTCTAGCCTGTAACCCATTCTGTAAGCATAAAAAAAAAAAAAAAACACTTTCAGGGTCCTCTCTGGTGGCACAGCAGGTTAAAGCACAGCACTAAGAAGCTAAAGCCACTTCAGCATGAGTTTGATCCCTGCCCTGGAGGTGACCCACATGGCGCAGCAGACCTCTCCTAACCCGCTGCGTCCTTCAACAGTGTACTTTGCCAATCTACCTGTTCTGCTCCCCTCTCTATCTCTGGTGAATCTTCTCACTGCCCCTGTACCCCAGTTCTGTATGAATAAATAAATGAATAGAATACTTTCAAAAAGAAAACTACCAGATGGTTTCACTCATAGCAGGAACATAAAGGACCAAGATTTGGGGTGGGGGGAAATAACAATGAATATACCAGAGACATTTTACAGGGGTGGAGTGGAGAATGGAAACAAAATGAGGGTGTGTGTGGGGGGGAATTGCACAGGACTATGGTGATGGCACACACACACACACTTTCAGTTGAGCTAACTGTATTTACTAAAGTGAGATTTACTAAGAACTTTCACTTAGAACAAAACATCTAGAATCTGAATGCCTACTAGCTTTGTGACTATTCACAAGCCATTTAACCTGGTGAATGGTCCTTTCTTTGCCTCACCTACAACAATGTCTACTGTCATAATTCTAACTGGGGTTAAAAAAAAAAAAACAAAAACTCTAAAGGCTCAAAGGGTGATTCTTAAGCAGTAGTTCTCAACCAGCAGCATGCGCATCACCTGAGAACTTAGAAATACAAATTAGCAGCCCCCATTCTAGAATGACTAAGTCAGAAACTTGGGACAAGACCTAGTCACCTATTTTTATGAAGTCCCTCAAGTAATTCTGATGCACCCTAAGAGCGCCATGATAAAGGAGGAAAAGTGCTGGAGTTAGAAAACCTGGGGTCAGGTGTTCTGGCCTGCCATGGCAAGGGGCTGGCCTACGTTCCAGTCCCAATTTTCACCAGCAAATTGGAATTTATTATTGTTAGGGATCCTTTTAACTGTTTTTATATGATGCTGTGATTTCAATAATGACATGACTTTACTGGTCTAAAATGAGGCTTCTCTGCCTCAAAGAAGACAAAATCCAAACTTCTGTGTTACATTTCAAACAATTTGATGCAAGTGTGGGAGAATATATTCTGATGAAGTGATGCTGGCATTGTGAGATTATTAATTTGAGGGCTTAATTTGTTTTCTTCCAAGTTAATGTCATTACTGTATTACAGAAGAATGAAAGGTTGACCTCGTCTTACCAGGCAGTGATTTAAATGATAAGGCAGATTCGGTATTTTAAACTTGACCCTTCGTTCCCTACAATAGGTCATCGCATGCTAGGATTAAAGGACAACCAACTAGAACCCTTAAAGATGAATGCCTTAACTCCATATAAACAGTTTATTCAACTAGCAGTTGCGGAGACAGAAAGGAACTGCTATAACATCCAAGAATTATGGGATGCTTTTTTTTTTTTTTGATCCAAGGTGGACTACAGGAATATAGAGAGGCTATTTCTTACATCAAAAGAAGACTGTTATTATGGCCAAAATGTCACTATGGCTATCCTATATTATATTCAGGATCTTACATGTTCACCCGTGCTGCCCTGGTCTGGAAATCCTGTTGCTCCTTCCGGGATAAGAGAACCTCTGGAATCTTCTCTCTTAATTCCATGTCCATTTTGAAAAGTCCCATAAGCTGGAAAATAAGCCAAGTCCTTGTTAGGAATAGGAAGAACTGACAAAAACACTAAAAAGTAAGTATTGGGATAATTTAAATAAACATTTTAGGGAAAAGATGTCAGTCATCCAAAATGTGAAGTTTATGTATTATACCAAGTTTATGTATTTATTTTTTGGCTTCTTACACAGTACTGTGTATGAAACTACAAGATTTTCTTTGAAGTCACAAAGCTACACAACTTGAGAATTTTGTAGATAAGGAAACTTGGGTTCAGAAGAAGGAGGTGTCTTGTCCAAGAATGGAAACAGGTAAAAGGACTGGAAGTGTTAAGCTCATTATCCTCTACTTTCTTAGCACACCAAGCTATATTTTAAACAAGCTTAGACAAGAAACCTCAGCAAAGAAATGTGGCTATACATGTGCATCAGGTTTTAATTAAACTTTAGTAGAAAGCATGCTATGTATAGTTTTTATTATGAAATACTTCAGAAATACAAATTACATTTCTGAACAACCTGCCTATAATCTTTAAAGAGCTAATTACCGGTGTCTTTGTCACTGCTCAGACTCCCTCTATTTGTAGGTGAAGTAAATCCACATGCGAACTCATCCCTGGATGCCTGGAACACAAGACACCGCAGTCATTTAAATAAAACTGTACACTAGGATAAGAAATTGGATTAGGCCCTCTCTGGTGACACTACAGGTTGGAGCACAGTACTGCAAGCTAGCCACAGCTGTTTCAGTGTGAGTTTAATCCCTGGCCCCGGAGGTGATCCACATGGCACAACAGGCCTCTCCTGTCTTGCCTACTGCTCCCCTCAGCAGTGTACTTCATTGAACTGTGTACTTCATTGAGTGCTCCCCACTCTGTCTCTGGTGAATCCTCTCACTGCCCCTGCACCTCTGGCCTATATCCCAATTCTGTATGCATAGAATAAATAACTCTTTAAAAGGAAAAAAAAATGGAATTAGCCATGTGAGATCACACCCTAATTTTAAGTAAACCTTATGGTGCAAGCTTGACATAATGTCAGTATGGCTTTATGGTGACTTCTCTTTTTAAAAAAAAAAAAATAACAAGTAGCAGTATACTGTGGTCCCCATGTTTTCTGATCAAGTGACATAATTCTAGGTGACTAGTAAAAGTGGCATCAGATGTAGTCTTAGGCCCAATTCTCTTTGGAACTAGGGTGATGTTAGAAAAGTAGGGCTGCGACCAGAAGCCCTAGTTGAACTTCTTCTGCAAAAGAACGTAAATAGAATTATTTCCAAATACCGCAGCCATTTGCTGTGGTCTAAGTGTGTAAGCGTGAGCTTCTGTTTATGAAGAAAGACCAGCCCACAGGATGATGCATGGGGTGGTACCTACATTTAGCTGACTTACATAATTGGGTGCTACAGGCAATCAATTCATCAGGGAGGTTGAAAAGCAGTTTTCTTGGTTATCCAGGGCAAGCTGGATAAACTGACGGGGGTAATTTCCAAAGGAAGCTGTGAAGGACAGTGTAACATGCCACAAACAATGTGATGTGGGTGGCCACCAAAAGTGTGAAGTGTGAAGGTGTCTTGGGCCACACAGAAGGCAAACTGGAAAATGTCTGGTTCTGAGCACCACGCTTTAGTAGGACTGCTGGTAAAATGGAACACACCCATAAGAGCGTAACCAAGAACATCAATGATTTAGAATGACAGAGGATAATGAAGTGAAGTTATCTGGTCTGGAGAAAACTTTTGGAGGCATGTGTGGAAAGGGTATCATGTGAGGTGGGAACCTATTTGTTCTATGGGTCTCTGGAAGGCAAATCTAGAAAAAGTGGAGAGCAAACCTTTTACGTCAATGGGAGAAGGAATATTTCAATTATCACAATGGCCAAAGGGTATTCTGCAACTGGACACTGATCACCTTCAAATTTCCTTTCAACTCTAAGGCGGGAAGAAAAACACAGAGCAACCAGGATGAGCTAAAAATGACTCCCTGAAGAAATGTTGAAAGGAAGCTGTGGAGGGAGAGGATAAGCAAAGGAAAACATTACATCCCTGGTGCCTAACATTTTGGAAGTAAAGACTCTTTTATTCAGTTTTCAAGTTCAGTAAATACATGCAGGCATACAGCAGCAACAAATCCTAAAATCAAACACTGGTTACAAGGGATCCTTGGTGTTCTCCTGGACCGCATCACTCACACAGTGGTCCTTGGATCAGAAGCGGCCAAAAATGTGTTAGAAATGTGTGATCTCAAACTCCACCCCAGAGCTAATGAATTAGAATCTAACAAACTCCCCAGGTGACTCCAATGCACATGAAAGCTTCAGCAGCACTGCTCGAGGAAAAGGTAAAATGGGAGTCAAAAGTGAACTATTAAAAGACTGAGGCAAAAAAAAAAAAATTGAGACCATACCGCATATGACCCTGATTGTAGATACATTCAGCACAAAAGGGTAAAACACCAACAGGAACACACAGCTACTCACAGAATTAGGCATGGCTGCACAAGAATACAAGGTATCTCGACCTGCCAATCGCTGTATATTTTCCAAAAGCAGTCCAACAAACGGGAGGTACAATTGTGCTATTTTGGCTTGTTGGTTCTGAAAAATAATGATCAGAAGTCTAATGGGCATATGATATGTATCTATTACTAATACAGCTGGCACCATTCATTAGTTTAAAGATTACAAGCAGGCTAGTAATGACAATTTAGGAATGCAGGAGTCTATTTATACTTATTACCAAATAAGTAAATGATACTTATTTATCAAAATGAACACAAGACTTTGTTGGTATTTGGAGTTATATACGATACAGTCAAATCACATCCCCCAAACATAACTAACACAAAGTAAAAGGCAACTTTTTTCATAGTATTTGACCTAGAAAGTAGATGCTATTAGCTCTGTTCTTTAATGCTAATGAGGGCTGCCTTTCGGGAGAGCAGTGTCTTGTTCACCGCCTGATCCCTGTGCCTGGCACATGGCAGATGGTCAGTACACATTAGCTGAAAGAATGGGTAGCCAGAAGAGGGGAAAAGTAATTTTTAAGAAACATTTTTGGGCCCTTCCTGGCGGCAAAACAGGTTAGGATGCAGCACTACAAGCTAGACACAGCCACTTAAGTGTGAGTTCGATCCCTGGCCCGAGAGGTGACCCATATGGTGCGGCAGACCTCTCCTGACCTGCCCCAATGCTCCCTCAGCAGTGTACTTCATCGATCTGCCTACTCTACTCCCCACTCTGTGTTTGGTGAATCCTCACACCGCCCCTGCACCTCTGGCCTGTACCCCAGTTATGTATGCATAAATAAGTAATTTTACAAAAAAGAAACATTTTTGGCTGTGACTAACGCTGCAAATAAAATAATGTGATCTTGACCTACTAAGTCAATTTTAAGACTTGAGAGATTGATTTATTTGTAAATATACAAGTAAAGCAGACCAGCGGTAGTCCACATAATTTCATTTACTGCTTTTCTCAACTACAAACATGCATGCCAGATATGTATGTATACTCAAATTAGCAGAAATGGTGACTGTGATGGCACAAGAACTGCCCTCCACATTCCAAAACTTTGGGAGATTTGGAGATTTAGATAAGGCCTCTAGGGCACAAGGGCACAAGACCAGGCTATGAAATACAATAGGATCAGCAGAATCTCACTGCTGCTTTAACCAACATTTATTCTTAAGGCTAAATCACTTTTCATATGTTAACTGACCACTGGCACTTCTTTAGTGAATTTTTCTTTAGGAATTTTTCTTAACAGACTCACTTCTGTTAATCCAATCAATAACTGTGTCTATTACCAGGAGATTCTGGTCAATGGGTTTGGGCTGGGTCCTGGGAATGTGCCCCAGGTTATACTGATATACAGAGAAATTAAGAACCACAGTGTAATTCAACTTCCCATCCAAGGCAATAAAGGTCCTTAGCTATATCCCTGACAAGTGGTTAGTTTTTATTTTTATTCATTTTTTTGAGGGTGGGGTGGGGTCAGTGGGTTAGGGGGAGAACCAAGACAAGGGGTTATTTTTTTAAATTTCTCATGAAACAGTCTAGCCCTTTCTTTGGTTCTGTTAGAAAGGACCATCATCTGACTCACTCCTTATAAGTTCTACCTGCTGGGTACAGCTCTACCCTTTGGAACCACAAAAAGTAAGTAAGTTTGCACTTTTATGTGGCAGTCCTTTCAATATATGAAGACAGGTTACCATGAGTCATCTTAATACACCCTTTCAAAGGCTAAGTAGCCTGTATCACTTTATTCTATATATGGCTTTGGTTTCAAGATTTTGCACCATGATGATCACTTAAAAAAAAAAAAAGATTTATCTATGCATACAGAACTGGGGTACAGGCCAGAGGTGTGGGGAATGAGAGGATACATCAGAGACAGTGGGGAGTAGAACAGGCAGGTGGACTGAAATACACTGCTGAGGGGAGCAGCGGGTGGGTCAGGAGAGGTCTGCTGTGGCATGTGGGTCACTTCCCTTGCCGGGGATCGAACTCATGCTACAGTGGCTGTGATCACTTCATAGTGCTGTGCTTTAAACCATTATGCCATCAGGGAGGGCCTGATGATCTCTTTTTTAATAGCTGCCAGATTTTCCAGGGTCTCACTTAAAAATTGGAAATCAGGGCCCTCTCTGGGGGTGCAACACTGGGGATAAAGCACAACACTGCAAAGCTAGCTGCAGCCCCTTCAGCACAGTTTGATCCCTTGCCTGGGAGATGATGTCACCCACAAGGCACAGCAGACCTCTCCTAACCCGCCTGCTGCTCCCCTCAACAGTGTACTTCATCAGTCGGCCTCTTCTGCTCCCCACTCTGTCTCTGGTGAATCCTCTCACTGCCCCTGCACCTCTGGCCTATACCCCAGTTCTGTATGCATAAATAAATAAATCTTTTTTGAAAAAATAACTGGAAATCAGAACAGCCTAGTGGTTAAGAGCCCAGTGGGTAAAGATGCATGTGAATCCCATTACTAGTTACTTGATTTTGATTGTTACTTAATCATGAGTTTCAGTTTGGTAAAATGTAAGAAAATACCAAGCGCTATTTTTAAGTGAGTATAATAATATTAGTTCATGTGAGGCACTTAGTACAGTTTCTGGAATATAGCAAGTCCTCAATAAATTATAACTGCTATTTTAATATTATAGCTTCCAGAAGGGAGTTCATTTCATTTTATTTCAGGTCATGATCACTGAGGAATGAGATACTACAGTTCTCTTAGGTGACCAGGAACACAGGAAAAATACAGTCAGTGCAAAAAGTCTGCACAAAAGATAGAAAATTACCTAGTAACCTATTAATCATAATATAATTAAAATGGCATATATCTATTTGATGGAATTCTATTCAAATTTTTTAAAATGTGGTAGAGCTAATCATCAGGATATAGTGTAGAGTGAAAACAAAAATGCATAGTAGCCATATATATGTTACCTGTAGTCTTGTACATGTATAAGATAGAAGTATATATAAGACATTAATAACAGTCACTGATTCTGGAGAGATGAATGGGAACAAAGCATTTTGACTTTTCCACCATGTAAACAGATTACTTAAAAAAGAGAACAACAAAAGGAAAAATGATTTGCCCTAAATCCAAGCAGAAACTGCAGTTCGCTTGGGAGTCAACATCACTTGCAGTTGGTACAGAAACTAAAACTGATACAGACCTCAGAAGAAATATTAGACATTGAACATTCTTATTCTGACTAGAAGATTCTCAGAGTAATTATAACAAGTTGCAGGTCTCTGAAGGCAGTTAATGAGTAGCACCTAATAAGGACAAGGTGCTCTCCAGAATTTCACTGTGGGAGGGGGTGAGGAGTGAATGGAGGGGCAGGGGAGTGTGTCACTGGCAGGGGAGGGGCTGCCTAGTCTCAAAGCATTTTCATAGGAAGCAGGTTTTATTTTCTTGATTCCATATTTATTCAGGGTCACTTTGGAGGAACCCACAGACATTATGGGGGCTTAACACTCCCCTCTCTGTGTTCACCCGGCATCGTGATCAATAATGAGCATGTTTTATTAGTGTATACTTGACAAATAACCTTTTACATGGGTTGCCTGTGTATTTTTTTGCACCCAACATAGGCAAGAATATTCCTCTACTCCCATTATAGTACAGAGAAGTTTTGGTTAACCAGGACCATGAAGCAAACAAAATTTTATTGGAGATAATCCTCTACTCTTTTAACACCCATCTAAAGCTTTTGAACAAACAGAAAAGGACTTGAGAATTTGCCGACATGATCAAGGCCCTGGTAATTCGATCTTTCCCACAGTCTAAAATCTCCAACACTCAGACACTATTTAACATTTTTATAGAAAACAATAGCTCTCTGTGTGGATATACATATACTGTTCTCAAAATTGGAAAAAGTAAACAATCTCCAGATATATGATACAAAGCAATCAAAATGCCACCAGTAGGTAAGACACCAAGGAAGTACCATTTCTTTCTCTTCATCTGAAAAGGCAGGGGCAGACAAATACATCTTCTTGCATCAGCAAAGGCAAGTTCATTTTGTTCTTTTCCTATAAGTCCTTTGGAATCATAGCTAGACATTTTGTCTGCTTGCATAAGAATCTTTTCCTGATTACTAGGCATAAACCAGAGCTGGCAAATACTGACATTCTCAAAGGTTAACAAAGTTTGGTTGGACTGGATGACTTATGTATCTTTTCACTTAGATTACACCTGTTAATTTGCCTAACTCATGCTCACAATAAAGACAATGGCACAATGAGGTAAACAAAAATAATCTGGTAATTATAGTTACGTTGTGACAAAACAAACCAAGTTGCAGTAAGTCCTAAGTGTCATCTTAAGATAAGGAGTTTTTATCTGCTTTACAGTAGAAGCATATGAAGAAAATTAAAAAGCTTGGTAAGTAAAAACCTCATTATAATAAAGGTAACATGATTGGCTGTAGATGACAGGTATTTTTCTGTTTCTTTGGGGAAAATGGGAGTACTATTGAAAAACAGTAAAATCCATGTCTCACTCAGTTCACCAAAGTGATTACAATAATAAATGAGATCAATGTTTTCTTTACATTTGATTGTTAAAAAAAAAAAGGGCCAGGCCCTCCCTGGTGGCGCAGCGGGTTAAAGCACAGCATTGAGAATCTAAAGCCACTTCCGCATGAGTTCGATTCCCGCCTGCCCCGGAGGTGACCACA
>NW_004567120.1:22888463-22935320 GCF_000260355.1 Condylura cristata | reverse complement strand
CAGCAGTGTACTTCGCCGATCTGCCTGTTCTGCTCCCCACTCTGTCTTTGGTGAATCCTATCACCCTCCACATCTCTGGCCTGTACCCCAATTCTGTATGAATAAAAAAATAATAAATCTTTAAAAAAAAAAAAGGGCCAAACTATTAACTATGAAAAATATGTTTCCTTGAGTCACTGGATACCAGGTAAGTTGAGTTATTCCAAACCCATAGTTTGTAGTCTCTTTCAAGGCCCTAGGATTTAATGTCAATAAAAACTGCATATATTAATATATGTCAAAGGTGCAATAAATAGGAACTACAGCTGTGGCTTTCATAAAGTGTAATGTAAGGGTTACAGCCATGCCCACATCTTTTCTGTAAGATTAAGAACTTCATATCACATGTTCTATATGTGATATACTTAGCCTGTCTTATTAACCACTTAATAATGAATAATATCATTAAGTTAGGAATATATTTAAAGATACATATTAAAGTGTATATTTGAAAGAACACCTGTTACTTTATATGATTTTCTAAGTCATAATTAACTTTATGTAACATATCATGAAACAGTTATGTTATTTTCTAAACCTGATGTGGGGAACCACTGTTTTTCTTCAACTGTTAACTAGACAGTATATTTAAAACTGAACTATTTGAAACCAATTTTATTTGCAAGAATTCCCCAATACTCATTATGCCCTTACTGAAAATTTCACCCTTAATGAAAATCTTGGCAGAAATTTACTAATGTGACACTGATGAGTGTATGGACCTTACCTTGTGCTGGTATCTAGTGTCAAATGCATGTTTTATCAAAAGATTCTTTATGACAGAGATAGCTGTACATCTTATCTCATAATTGTCCTGAAGAGCCATGGAGGTTTCCCTCAGAAGTAGACCAACCAAGAAGTGATGCTTGCAATACTCATCTGACAAACTGTATTCAAGATTTGAATCTGTGGTACAATGAAATTTGATACCCATTTAACAAAAACATTCAAAAATTAACATTCAAATACTATATTATTTAGTAATACTGTGATCATGCTAGCAAGTGCTGTTATTTGATTATGATGGATCTGAACAATTCTTTCATCATACAGAATGAGCATGCACACTTTTACAAGACAGGAGCACTCATCATTATGGGTTGGGTGATTGCCTTGATTTCTACTGGTTAACACAGTCCCCAGATTCTCCCTTCTCCCCACCCCAAGAACAAAAGGGTTCTACACTTGGTAACGTCTTAACACGTTTTTTATGTCTAAAGAGATTTAGTTCTAATTACAAATCTAAGTATCTCTACATATTACTTCATTTCCTTATCTACTTATCCTTTTCAAATAGGAAAAAGAAGAGAAAATAGACAACTAAATCACTGGAGCAGTATGAACCACTGACTGTTTTAGTAAATGTTACATATTGACCTGAATATAACGGGATATAAAAACAAGAAAAACAGCCTTATCATATTCTATTCATCATCAAACACAAATCTCTTCCTTCATAAAATCTCTAAAGTATGGGAAGCATGTTTGCTCCCTTTTAGATCTTTAGTACATGGTAACATCCTGACTGGCCCTCCCAGCAACCCAAAAGGGGTTGTGAACAAGGTTAGTCATCTTACAGTAGAACTCTACTATCTTCATTTCCTCTTCCACAACGTTTCATTTCTTAGACCACAGGCTGACAGCTGTCTTCTATTCTTTTTTTTTAGACTCTTTAACACTTAATATAATGTTATGTATTCAATGAGGGATTGATAAATGTTGTTGAGTAGTCCAATTTAATCCTAAATCCTGATGATCTGGCATCCCTTTCTTTCCCCTGACTACCTCAGTGGTATCAAGAATTAATGGGCAAAATATCTGAATACCTGAGGTGTTGGTGAATACAGTGCTACTAAAACTACTGCTCAGCAGAAATGCCCGTAGAGACCATCATAGGGGGTGTTCTTCCTGTTAGGTCCTGCTTTCTCCATGAATCACAATCATTTCTATGCACAAGGGCCAGTACTGACTAACCCAGGGGGCCTGACAGGCCAGACTTTGCAATGGTTTTTACTTCAGTGATTTGAATAAATCCTACCTGGTAGTTTCTCCCACACCTTGCAAATTACAGCCAAGCAGTCATTAAGCAGGATCAAAGGAAAGGAGGCAAGCCTGAGAGAGGATACACTTGGGAGAACAAACCCTTCAGCCCCCACACTGGCTGATCAGAAATTTGTTTTCCTGAGGGCGGTATTTTAAGTTGATTTCTCTAGCAATGCTTGAGCTTATGTTTAAAATCAACACACCGCCTCCTATGTTTCCTTGGCACATTAACAAAAGCCTTGTTTGGGCTAGGGAGGATTTGAAAAGCAAACAAAGCCCCCATCCATCTTAGCCATTCATCAAATCAATTGTTTTTAAAGACAGAAAACTTCTTTAGAGTGAACCGAGTTAAACCTACCTACTGAAGTCAAACGGTCCACCGCAAATGAAAAAAAATCTAATTAATATATGAAAAGAAAAGGGACAAATAAAAAACACAGTAACATAAGAATAGTGCTACACAACAAAGCATTCAATAAAACTAGCAATGGAGATAACTGAAGGCATTTTATAAAATTAACATACATATATATTACTGCTTACTCTGCCTCTATACTTCTCTTTTGATGCTTCAGTCATGCACTGGTGTATTTCTTTATTTAGTCTCAAAAGACTTCAAACATTATTACAAAGATCAATTTTACTAGGATCTGGCACTTGTTCTTAAGCAGCAACCTATGTAACACCTGATTTCTTCATAACGCAATTATATTCCTAACACTAAGAAGGACATACAGAATACGATGAATGACCTTATCTTTAGAGTAAATTCTGAAGTTACTTTTAAGTTAGCTGGTCTCATTAGAAAATATCATACTACACTAGAACTAGTAAGAAAAAAAAAAAAGGAAAAACCCAATTACAAATAAGTGGAAAACTCAAATGCGTACCTTGAACTCGTTGAAGTTTAGGTTTTGCAAATGCCATGGGCAAATTCAGAGGAATGTAATGTTCATGATTACAAATGGTTTGCAGAAAATCAAACTTGTACTCTGCCAGAATCTAAGTGGAAATAAACTATCCATTAATTCACATTTAGTAAACACTGCCCAGGTCCGTAAGTATACACACTGTATTCATTTTCAGAAGGCAATGTTAGGCAGTCTAAGCATATTCTGAAATGTGACTTGTGTGAGGAAGAGTTAATGCAGCTAGCTCAAGACTGGTCTCCTTACAGAGGATTGCCTGCAAGGTTGCTTGTTGGCTGGCATTTGGAAAACTGGATTTTGAAATGTTCCCTACAGAAGGTTGTACCTCCTGTGCCAGCCCACTCAGACAATTGTATAAATAATGTGATTTATGATGAACACCTGCTTTGCTTTCCTTTCCTTTCCAAAAATCTGGAATTTTGGTCAGCTTCCAATATAATGCCAGCCCCCAATAAATCCCGGAAGCCCACGTCTCCAACAGGCTTCCCTGAACAGTAATAGTGCCCAGGCCTGGCTCCAGGCTCACTGCTGGACAGCAGGCAGGCGCTCATGGAGTGCCACAGACCCCACTTGATGCCTCTTTCCCTTCCTCTTCCAGCTAAGCACCCTTCCCATGTCAGTCTAGTGAACCTTAGCCAAGAGCATGATTATACGCTGAGTCCTCTAACTTGGTCTTGGGGCACCGCTCCACCCCAAGACACTGTTTAACATTTCCCGCTTTGACATTCAGCTATATGAAATGAGATGAATTTGAAACAGCAGTTTCAAATCCTCCAGGAGGATAAATGCCACCCTTGGTCTCAGGCTACAATGTCTGCCCCTACTACAGTCACACCTATGGCTTACCTTAGGGTCTTTGGGGCTGAATGCAGATATATAGTCATTTATCAAATTGAAAACAAATCCTCTATCCATTAGTGTCAAACAGCGCTATAGAAACCAAAGCAAAATGCACTCTTAGTTACATAATTCGAAAAATCTGTCTAGTATAAGTTTTCTTGTTTTTAACTTTAAAATGTGTTCCATGTAAAGGAGATGCCATTATCGCTTTTGTACATAATAGAATAGTTTTCAGAGCTTTGGGTGATCTTAAATAAAGAGATAAAGGACAGGTAATTTTCATGAGAATTGAGACTCAACTGTACAATGTTCAAAGTAAAAAACTACACACACATATATGCCTACGTATAGATGCATATACATAAACACACATGCATAATATATATACACGTAATCTATTCAGCTATGCTGCTTTATTTGGGGGAAGTGTTAAAGCTAGAGAGTTGGCCTATGCAAGCTCTTCAGACCAAAAGAAAAAATTTTTGTATGTCCTGTGAAGTCCTGGCCTATGAAACCATTCTCCTCTCCAATAGTTCCAATAGCTTTTCACATTTCCTAGTGTCATTCTCTAATCTGAGGCTTTCAATAAACATCTTTGGTGTTCGTTCTGTATGATTTCAATCATAGGGGGTACGTCAAGCAAAAAGCAAGTGAACTGAGTAGAAAAAAACCCCAATTTTTAGACTCTAAGAACAAAATAGTGGTAAGCAGAAGAGAAGGATGAAGAGGAGTGGGCCCATTGGGCATAAGGGCCCTACTGTCTGAAGGATGAACTAGACTCTCAGTGGCTGACTTAGTGTAGTGTAGACACATGATGATTTATAACTATGCACACTGAAAACCGAATGTTATAAATTAATGCGACTTCAAATACATACATAAACTTTATCCCCTCCCCCTGTACAAAATACCTCTGCTATTTCACCATTGCCTACAAACTCAAGAGTAGAAACCTCAGCCTCATGTTCAAGGCCTTCCATCACCTGCACTGGATGATCTGCCCAGCTCTACTTGACACATTCTAAAATCTGCACAATGTACTTGTTGCTCACCTTACACAATTTCTGCATGCATGAATCTCATCTTTGTTCATGGATCGTCTACCTGCAACAAATATCCTTAACTCTTATCTTGGGGAAACTTTAAACTACTCTTCTAGTCTCTGTTTACACTGCCTGTCATAATCCCTTTTTCTTGTTTCCCTATTTTGTCTGTATTTTCAGTGTAGCAGGTATTACACTTTATCTTGTTTATGTATTTGAATGTGATTACAGAGACAGCCTTTCACATCTTGGAATCTTCACATTAGAAGACAAATACATTTTTGTGAATTGAATTTGGTAAATACTGTAGTTCAATCAACTGTTTTCTTCCCTTTCCATAATAATGTTCAACTTCATGGAAGAAACTGATATTTCACATTTCCGATAGTCTCAGCCTTTGTTTACCTTATAAAGATATGTCGCTATTTGGCTTTGTAATATCCAAAAATTATGTAATGATGCTAGAACTGAAAATTCTGGCAAAGAGAAGTTTTATATCAAAAAAATATGCTGAATATCTGAGACCTAGTTGTGAATCTTTAATTAAAAAATACAAGACTATGTTAGATATTAATATTGCTTAGACAGATTATTGACCACAAGGTTCTTAACATATGATTGCTATACAGTGAAGAGTTATGAAAACGAGGGGAATGGTTATTTACTACATGCCATAAAAATCCATGCCTATACTCTGCAACAAATTAAACAATGGCTACTTTAGAGAACAGTTGCATTCTTGTATTGTCCCTTAAATGTGAAATACAACAATGACAAATGTGCTTTCACAAATATAGGGTTTTCTGATATCGATCAAACAAAATCGTCTCATGGGGGTGGGGAATGAACGCTTTTATTAATTTACACACATCACATCTGCAAACAGTCTGGTTTAGTTTGAATTTAGTCTGGTTTAGAGTTGCAAACTCAAAAGATCAACAGGAGTCAGAGGAGCAATTTAAATGCAAAACAAGAATCAGGAGTAGACTAGGAAGTAATGGGGATCATGGCAACCTAGAAAATACATGCCCCATCTGAAGTATCTGATTTAATGTATTTGAAAATGAGCATTGTGTGAAGCAAACAAAGCCTGCCTTCTGGCTAAGCTTTCTGAACAGGACCTCTGCTTTAATTAGATATTTCAGTGTACGTCTGTGTGTGTGTGTGTGTGTGTGTGTGTGTGTGTGTGTGTGTGTGTGTGTGGGAGAGAGGGGATCAAATCAAAATTGGCTATTTAACTGAATTGACGAATCAGTTCAGTCTAGAGTTTATGAAGACCTCGTTGAGTCTCTAGGAGGTGGGCAATTTTCTTCCTTTGACCTTTAATACCATACTGGTGAAGAATAGTTCCTTACCATTTTCTGGTTGCTCTTAACTCACCTTTAGGAAGCTAGCCAAACTGTAATTGACATTTCTGGACTCATCAGGAATCTCTGCATATCGAATAGTCACATGGGGAATGATCGCAAGAAGCAATGAATGTAAGACATGATGATATGCCTCAGGAAATCTCTGGTTTCTGGGAAGCTTAAATTAAATAGACACAGAAAAGGTTAGACTTGCAAGAAGTCCACATCAACTGCCATTTTTATTTTTAAACACATTATGTTTTTTAACTGGAATATAATTTTCTACCAACTTAAAAATGATGTCTACTTCGACCATGATGTCAGCTTAGACCACAACTATCTGGAACTCCAATAATATAACTGACTGACAGCAACAAGACCAGGTCATCCTGACCTGGCTTTGGAATTATATTCCTGAGATTTAGGTCCATTCTGTTGTTTATTTTATTTTTTCTTTGGCAACTAAATATATATATATATACTATGTTCCAGAAACATGTCTATTGCATAAAAGGTTTTTAATTTTACATGCTTTAGGCCTTTCTAAAAGCAGGTTATTTCTGATTTGCTATTTGCTCTTCTCCCAAATGAATGCTTTCAACTTAGCCATTTTAAAGTCACAAGACAAAGGCAAAGTTTCAAGGGTAATGCATTTATGTACTAAATAATTATAGGAAATGAATGTATGTAGAAGAATATCTAAAGATTAGACCAATAACATATGACCAATACATCCATTTCTGTAAAGCGAAACTGAAAGAGCTAGAGGCTAAGAATCCATCACACCTAAGGGCTTGTGATGTATTATGAACTAAAGTTCTGTGTGGAGGGGATATTTTAATCGCTGACAGTGTTTCTAAACGGTCCACACTTATAAAAACTAATCATCTTTTATTTTATCATTGCTTTTGTCACTGCTACCTGCATGTAAGATTAACCTTTCTGTCTATGGTTAAGTATTTTTCTCGAGCTTACTTACCTTAATTTTATTCTCTTCCAATAAGTATGTGGCCATAGACTTTGTAATAATCTCAAAGAAAAACCATGAGTACTAAAATAGACAAAGAATAAAATCAATCTTTAATAGTGACCCAATGTTCAACCTTAGCAAAGTTTGAGAAACCATATGGATTTTCTCTCTGGACTTTAGTAACATTTTAAAGTGATACAATTCACTAGCAAAGTCCCACCGAATACTTTTAAACCATGCTGGACAAAGGTAATGCCGCTCACACCTAAGGGCTTATGATGTATTATGAACTAAAGTTCTGTGTGGAGGGGATATTTTAATCGCTGACAGTGTTTCTAAATGGTCCACATTGATAAAAACTAATCATCTTTTATTTTATCATTGCTTTAATATTCACTACATATAGTGAAACTGATCATTGCCTGTGCCTGGGTGGGGGTGAGGAGGCCGACCACCCAGCTCCGACCATGCTACATTAGGGTCAGCCCAATCAGCTTAGGTGTTGGCCTGCAGAGTGAATTTGAAGAATACAGAGAAGACTCAATAAACGTACCCTAAGGTACCAGAAAGTGAAATTCTACCACTAACAAAAATGGTAAAAATAATGACACGCAGAGGAGCCACCATTGGAGAACCTACTATGTGCCAGAAACATGTTAAATACTTTTCTTATATTTTAGAAATGAGAAATTGACACTTTGGAGTTGTAAAATTACAGGTTAGACAATTATGATGTGGGGTTATAGGATTTTAACCCAGGTCAAGCTGATCAAAATTCTTTTATTGCACATTCAGCTTAGGGTAGATGGTGGGGGAGGGGGGTGTAAAGGTTCTGTGGAGAACCTGAGGAAAAGGCCTCACACCAAGAACACGAAGAAAGACGAAAAGTGAAATGCTGGCAATTTGTTGCCCTTTTGTCTACTGTTTCCTTACCTTTAGCAGTTTGTTAATTGCTAAAAAGTCTGCAGACTGTTTCAATATAGCTATCATTGTGGTAGCCAGGGTCTCGTGTATCAGCTGGGTCTGAGGAGGATTTGGCTTTTCAGGCCGGAAACTATACTACAAACCAAGAAAGTGAACCATCAGACAAATTCTCACAGAAAATAAATTGTTCAGAAAGAAAGCTTACTTCACAAACCTTTGTAAAGGATCTTAAATAATTATCCAAGCCTTCTTCATGGCACTTTGACACAATATGTAAGAGAACCCTGAAACAACATTCATGAAAGTCATATTAGGCTACCATGAATTACTATAGTTTCACAATTAAAGAAGGCCACTGAAAATACCTGATGTGAAAACACCTAACTCTGAAAATACCTAACAATTAAAAGTGAGACAAGTACCTAAGATGTAAGGGTAGTATGGGCTTAACAAAGGTTTCAGCATCTAACGTGCACAGGGTCTTGGAGAATGTATTTCCAGGTTCAAAGGAAGGATATTCTATTTGGGCATCCCAGATGCTTCGTCTCTTTCTAAATCTCTGGATACATGGTCATAGCTCCCACACTGAAGATTCTGAATAGGGTTAATAATGCCATCCCCTTTGCTGAGAACACAAGGAAAAGGCCAGAAACATAAAGGTGGAAGGGATGTCAACAGATGGGGGAAAGAGAAGAGAGAGTGGACAAGTGTGATGATAGAGATTCAAGAGAAAAGGAACTGGATAATCATACAATTTTCTTAAGATTCTAGAATGTAACAGTGGTTCTCAAACTTGAGTATGCATCAGAATCATACTGCAGGTATATTCTTGGCCTCTCTCCTAGATATTCTGACTTTGTAGGTCTGGGCTGAGGTTCCATGATTAGTATTTTGAATTAGTTCCCAGGTCACACTGATGCTGCCAGTATGGGAGCCACATGCTGAGAACCACTGGACTATAGTAATACTTTTTACACTTTCAGCAGGATCATCCTCAACAACAAAGAGTAAATGTGATGCAGTGTTTGTGGCTTGAGTCCTGATGGAAGAGGCTGTTGCAGTAGCTGCCAAGAGCAGCAAAGCCAGAAATATCCAGAACTAAGCAGTTCAAAATGTTTTTGAAATCTCCTGTTTTAATCTCAAATTTCAGATTCATTCTGCAACTACTAGACCATCCATCCATGGAGTTTATAATTTTCATATTTAAAAAAAAGTACTCTAAATCAAATTTGCTAGCCATTGGCCATTCTACCCAATATGAGAACCACTAGCTACATGTGGCTATTTAAAGTCATTAATATCAACTACCAGTAAAATCTCAATCTTCAGCTACACTGGCCACATTTCAAATCAAAAGCTAACTGTGGCCAGTGACTGCCATACTGGACAGCACAAGTGGAGAGCATATCCATGATTGCAAGAAAGTTCTATTGGACAACCTTCATCAAGAACAATAATTCTTAAATTTTTGTATTTTGGCACTCCCCCCGCCCCCAAAACATAACAAATGACAACTACTGTCCTGAAGCCAAGTTCTACCCTCAAATCAGATTTTAGCTGATACGAAAGTGGTAGAAGACATTTTTAAAAGCTCCCCAGGTGAGTGTAACATGTAGCCAAGTTTTGGAACTGGTTAAGAAAAATGGTAGTTTATTCTATGACTCTTAGCCCCACCTACCCCTGGAAACACAAGTCCCCCAGTCTGAGAGGCATGACACTAGAGAAAACTTATTAGATTTCTGAGTCTGGGGTTCCCATCTGGAAGATACATTTATATTTAAAGTGAAGAACTGCAAAAGGAAACAAAAATTGCTTCTCCATGTCACAACACAGAAACTCACATGGTACAGTTGATAGGAACGTCATCTTCCTGGGTCATATTTGTGAGCACTCGGAAGAGTTGCATAAGAATTACAGGTAGAAACTGTATCATGACTTGGATCTCCATGGCATGCAAACACTAAAATAAGTCATTATTAGTTATGAAAATGCAGAAATAATCATTTCCAAAGGTGAAATAACAAAAAATCAAGTAACAAGAGAAATAGCCACTAAGCTCCAAGCTCACATAAATGTGAGCTTCATTGGATAGGGGACCTGGCTAATTATTTTACTCATATCTGTAGTTTAGCCCCTGGTTTTATCAGTTTGTTTACTATAACATACCTTAGTGAAAATAGTAAGTACAACTAGAATAAATAGGCTTTCGGGATAAACTCAACTAATTCTTGGCAAAATATTCAATTAGGGTGGGGAGTTTAGGTGTTAGGAGGTCCCAGGAAGTGGCTGACTGGCAGCCTGGCCTTCAGAGTTTGGGGGGGGGGGAATGTGGGCCATCAGTTAACCTGTTGATAAGTGGGATTCAATACAGCATGCTTATGACTGGCTTTATGCTGACACCATCTACAGAACTGAGGCAGGTCTGCCTTCTTTCCTCAAAGTGCTAACATTCCATCTCTAGAGACATGCGAGTCACCATGAAAATGAAGAACACCGAAGGGATACTAGCAACAAAATTTGTCAAATCTCTTCTGCCTTCCTTTCTCTCACATTTATTCAATAATTCATTTAACTGGTCAAACAAAGAGAGGCAACAAGTGGGGCCTCCCTGGTGGACTGGAGGTTGAGTCTCAGCCCTAGCACCCTACAGCCTCAGTTCGATCCCCGGCCAGGAAACTGGCCCACATGGTGCAACAGACGTCTCCTGTCTCATCTGCTGCTCCCCTCAGCAGTGTATTTCCCTACTCTGTCTCTGGTGAATCCTCTCACCTCTGGGCCTACACCCCAGTTCTTCTACACATAAATAAAATCTTTTTTTTAAAAAAGGAAACACATTCCACTGAGCCCCTTTCTACAATTCAGTGCTTAATACTACGGGAGACAGAGCAACGATTAAGACAAGTCTCTGTACTCAGTATTCAGTACTCATCTTCACAGTCTCCCTTACTTTTGCTACATTTTCCCAGCCTTTCTCTCGCCATCCCTTTTCAGGACTCTCAACTAGACTGATACAATGACCTTTCCGTGCCCCCAGAGCTCTGTGTAGCTTCCTTTCCATCGGAAGCCTGAAGAAAGATATTGAGCTCAAGGAAATGGTGTTTCCTTCCGGTTCCTGTGTGCTTCTGCCCCTCTCTTCTATGCTTACTGCCATCTCACCCCCTTTTTTTAAGGCCCTCCAACTTATAGCCAAATGTGTCTACTTAATTTCCGAATAGGTCCCTATACAATTTGCTCGACTTCGAATGCCCAGCTCTTTACAAATTCATCCTCTTCGAACTGGAAGGGATAATGCTAAGTCAAGTAAGTCAGAAAGGGAAAGACAAATGCCTAATAATTTTATTCATATGTGGAAACAAAGAAACAAAACAAAGGAACTGACAAAACTAAACCCAAAGAAATCTATAAATACGGCTAAAGAATTGAGGTTACTAGGTGGAAGGACAGGTGGGTTGAGGACAAAGGAGGAGAGGGCCCTGGGGGCTAGGAAAAAGGACTATGGGCATTTTGGTGGTGGCGGTGGTATGGTCACAGATACCTGAAATAGAAGGGACCTAGTCCCTTAATCAGACAAAATGTTGTAAATCAACATTTCCTCAATTAAGATAAACCATCTTCCTCAAATACTGGTTAAATCAGATCACCTCCTGCCAAGATTTCTTTATGCCTTCCACTACCTGAGCCAATGCTTCCCAGCCTGAGGCCACTTTATCCCTCAGGACAATCAGCAAAGCTCAGACATATTCGCCTGTCACAACTGGAGGGTGCTACTGACATCTAGTGGCTCAAAGCAGGAATGCTGCAAAACATCTCACAATGCACAAGACGGCCCTGCCAGAGTGTCAATGGTGCCCAGAATTATCCTGCCCAGAATGTCAATGGTTCCAGGTTTAAGAAAGTTTGACCTAAGGTATTAAGTCCGAGTTTCTTAAGGCCCACATAAATTTTCAGCCCCAGCTCATCATGCCCAACAAGGCCAAGCTGCTGTCTGGACTGCTCCTTGGGTGTACCAAAGGCATCCGGCCCCTGTTCAGACTTTAAAACTCAATCCTAGCCCTGTTTCCAGGTTTAGGTCAAACCCCAACTTCAGTGCACCCATTCACTCACTCATTCACTAAAGGGTACTGAATGAACTTTCAAGTGTATCCAAAACTAATGTGGTTCCTAACATCCTGCAGTTACTGGTCTAATGGGGCGTGGATGCGGGGTGGGGGGAGGGTGGCAGGGAAGACACAGAAGGAAACCACTGCAGTACAAATGGTCCACAGTACAAAGCGGTGTGCACCAAATGCACAAAGGAAGAAGCAACCGCGTCTGCAAGTGAGGGAGGAATGTGAGGTGAGGCTTCAGAGAGACACCTGAGGGTTAAAAACAGAACACTGTCAGATGGAAAAGAGAGCTGGCTATTCTGTGTGGGATTCATCCTGCCACCAGCACTGCTTCTCTAGAACTTATACTCAACACAGGAGCCAGGGCAGTCTTTATGAAAGGCAAATTCCACACTGCCATTTTCCTCTTGGAACAAGCAAAGCCAACCACCACAAAAGCTGTCAAGGAGTCCCCACGCCTACAAGTACCCTGCCTATGTCTCCCAACTCGTGGCATGCCAACCTTCCCCTCTGCTGAGCCTGTCTACATCGTCTCTCTTGTGTCCTTCAAACACAGCCTTGCAATGTGTTTGCCCCTATTCGTTAGGCTTAGAGCTTTATCACCGGTGGCTGTTGGAGTTAAAGACAGACTGCGCCTAAGTGGAGTTGCTGGTTATATCAAATCTAAAGCAATTAAGAGACAGAAAATCCAAATACAATGTTTTTTGACTCAACCTCTCTCTGAAAACATAAATTCTCTATGATGGGATGGGGAGGGAGAGGGGGAGGGGAAGGGTGGGGAAGAGCCTTATGTCACCGCAGACTAAAGGGCTTACCAGGTCTGTTTTTGATGCACATGCAGATGAACCCTGGAAAATTCCTCTTCCTTTAAGCTGCAAAGCTTTTAGTTCTGTTTGCCCCTCTTAAATGCTATGCCCCCTTTCTAAAGTGTATATAACCTCACTGGAAGGACCAGAAGGTGAGTTCATACTCTACAGGCCCCCTTGCAAGTGTAACTTAATTTTCTCTTGGCCCTTGCAAATCTCTCGTGTCCATTTTGTTATTTTCCAGTTTATGGGCCCAGAAGGCAGAGGAAGATTAGCTGTCTCCGCAACACTGCCTTCCTCTCATTGGTTTCCTTTCAGCCTGAAATATCTATCATCTGCTCACACAGGTCTTCCTTGACAATGCATTCTAGTATGAACTGCCGGTTGTTTTAGCCCCATTGCCCTGTCTTATGTTCTTCACAGCACTCACCTCCATCTAACATTACTCATTTCTAATCTCTCTATTCCAGCTAGAGCAGATATGTAGTCTGATTGCTCCCCAATTCCATTCCCAGTGCCCCATAGTAGGTGTTCAATAAACATTGGTGAATGAATCGATGAATAAAACAAGGAACAAAGTAGGAACCCTCTCAATGGTTCCTCAGTTCACTGAACCCTTAACTTAGAAATTGTGTCAGGAACTTGACAATTTATTTGGGCATATCAGTTGTAGAGCTAACGTACAATGTAATTTGCCCTATGAGTGTCATTGTCTCCTGTCCTTACCACTTGTCTCCTGACCCTAAGTAATCTCTCCTCAGTGTCTAGGAGAATATAAAACAAGTGTCTAGGAAAATATAAGAGCTCAACAAATGGATGTTAAATAAATTGGTGAAATGAGATCATTTACAGGGATAATAGAGAGCTAGATTTGACAGAGAAAGAAGATGGGACTAGAAGCTGAGATATGCTTAAGGCTCCCTCAGTCCTGCTACTGATAAGCTGAATGACCAAAGATAAGCGGCCTCTACTCAGGCTTCACTTTCCTCATCTGTAAAACAAAAAAACTCCTGAATTCCCTTCAGCACTAACATCCCCTTAAGTTTAGCTATTTCAACAATCATATGACATAGCCACTAGAGGGCAAACATAGTTCATACAAACATCAGAAACTTCACACCCTTGAATACACAAAGGTGAGAAGCCCTCCCCTCCTCAACCCCATTTTAGGAAACTAGTATATGATAATGATGTTATATTCCATTAAAACTTCTACAGAACTCCCTCCACTGGAAGAAAAGCCCATGACATTAACAGACAAATTATTTATACACAGAACTGGAATTCTAAATGTTACCCAACGGAAAGGTTTGGAAGTTAGATATTATACCTCTTAATGATCATTAAGAATACTAGCCACGATTTATTGATTATCTCCCTGCTTCTATACTGCCATACTTGTATACTTATTTTGCATAAGGTAGGCAGAATGATACTTTAAAACCCAGTTGTATCATAGCTCATCAGATTACAATTCAACTTGATCACCATAGCCTACAAGGCCTTACTCGACCACCTATCCAGCTATCTTTTCCAACGTGAAGGCCTATCACTCCATGTGCCAGCCACCACTGAGTCCCTGCTGCGCCTTGAGCACACCAAGCAAGCTCCCTTGGGCCTTTCTACTCGCTGTCCCCTAAAACCCCATAGTTGACACCTCATAAGTCTATCAAATGTCACTCCAGCAGAGACATCTTCTCTGACCAGCTCATCTAAAAGATGAACCCCTTATCATTCCTTACTCCCTTTCTCGGCAGTACTTACCAGCACCAGGTATGAGCCCCCATGCTACATGGCATGGTAAGGCAGCTATCGGACAAATCTGTTTATTGCTCCTCTCCCTCCACAAGAAAAGTAAGATCCTTGACAACAGGGATTGTTGCTTTCTTCACTTAGTTTCCTAAAGCTCAGGACAATGCCTGCCTCGTGGCAGGCTCTCAAGAAAAGAGTGTGGAATGAATGATTATCACACAGCAGATGTCCCATCTCCCCTAAGTTTGACAACCACCTCAAAGATGGGTGTTAGTGCTGTTTGGATGTGACTGATAAAGAAACAAAGGCTCTGGGAAGTTAAGTAGCTTAAGCCAAGGTCCATCACAGAGCTAATAAGTGACAGTCTGGCACACAAACTCAGACGACAATTCCAGAACCCCTAAATGTTATTTCACGTCGCACTACCTTTTTCTGAAAGAAATGGACTTGGCTTCCTGAGAATAGCGTTAAGTGATACCATGTCCAAAAGAAAATCATATAGTCTTCATTTTAAGTCCCAACTCCTCACACTTGATGCAGCTGACTTACAAAAGCAGCAACAAGAAGCCCCAGAACACACATTTCAGCCCTAATGCTTAGGGATCACATAGAGGCTTGGGTTCTCCATACATTCAATTAAATATGGCACGTCTTCAGAGTCTCTCCTATAAAACACATAGAAACAAACCTTTTCTGTCTCTTTAGTTGACCCTGTTGTTTGTCTTTCACCCACAGATACATGAATCATTTCACGTTTTATTCCACACAAAAGTGCCTTCATTTCTCCTGGCTCTTTTCCCTCACACCATTCTCTCCACCTTGACTGGGCAGTCAGCAGGAAGAGAAAAGAACTGAAAAAATCAATTTATGGAACCAAGTTCAACATTTTCATGAGATTTTCAACAATATGTTGTCAAGATCTGGCTACAGCAATTTCTTCCTAATGGAGCTACTCTGCCTGCTTCTAAAGAGCCACTTGATAGAAAAATACAAATACAAAATGGTCTCTTGAGGACACACAGTCAAAACTATTTTTCAAGTGTTAGTTTGATTCTCCCCGCCCACATCAAAATTGAGCAACAAAAACCCTGAAGAACAAGCCTTTTGCAGAAAGATGCTCATTTACCTTTAAATATTTAATGAGCTCCCCCGGAACTTCTTTTGAGCCTGACTGAATCAGCTGGCAATGATGGAAGAATTTGTGCACGTGTAAATCCTGGAAAGCAGATGGACACAGCCATGTGAAATTTGATTCATTACCCTCAAATGCTGGCTCTCTACCTCTCCCACCTCCTGCAGCTCTGAAACCTATTTATCTGTGTATTCGAATGAGCAGATTCGGCAGCTATAGCTGGGTGGTCTCACAGACCTCCTAAGCACAAAGAACAAAACTCAACTACACAAAGTAGGAAAACTGGGCCAGTTGAGCAGGCTTCTACATAAACTGGGTAGGCCACAATTGATGCCCAACTAATACCCATCTAATTTCTTTTTGGACTACAGCGTATAAGCTGAAGTTGGACTGCTTCTGTGTGAGTGGAGGTCTGAGGCGACTGAGAAGAAAAGATAGCAGCAGCGAGCCACCATTCTAGTCTCAGGCATCCACTATGCAAACTGCAATAGCAAATCACCCACAACAGAGTCTAGCTGTTATGTAACGAATCCATACACACGCTCATTTTGTGGAGAGCGTGGACCCTCTCAAGAATAATGAAATTCGGATTCTGGTGTTTTCCTTTAATTATTGGTATGACTTTGGGTAAGTACTCTAACCTGCCCCAGCCTTGTTCCTTCATCTATAAAAAGGTGGTGTGATAGCTCCACATTCCTTTCAGAGTTCTATGAGGTTCCATTCACTTGTGAGGAATAAAAGGACTTGTAGTTTGAAAAGATTTATAAAATCTGACTTGCTATTATTAAGAATGATATCATCATTAAGACAGTTTTTCAGGCCACAGCATCTCAAAAGCTGTAAGAATCGAATATAGTCTATTTTAATCAAGAAATATACTCAAGTATTAAAATCAACAAGATTCAGGTGATAAAACTTACTTGAGTGTAAATGGTAGACTCTAAATGGCTTTTAATCTTCAACAAAGGCTTTGCTCCATCTACCCATTTAATATCCACATTAGATTGCTGTAGACAGAAAATAGGCTTCAGTTTCTATACACACTGTAGTGGAGAGATGAGTGATAGATATAACCCTTTACACATTTCAACATTTTTTCCAGAAATGAATGTCAGTTGCATACAAAGGGACTTACTGGAGAAAATAAGCAGCCTTCAGAATAAGTATAGCTGAAATAATTTTGAAATTCCAATTCTTCAGGCACTTTTATGAATTTTAACCAAAATTAAAAACAAAATTCAGATATATAGGGCCCTCCCTGGTGGTGCAGTGAGTTAAAACACAGCACTAAGAAGCTAAAGCCACTTCCGCATGAGTTCGATTCCCGCCTGCCCCGGAGGTGACCACATGGTGTGGCAGACCTCTCCTGACCCGCCCGCTGCTCCCCTCAGCAATGTACTTCGTTGATCTGCCTGTTCTGTTCCCCACTCTGTCTCTGGTGAAGCCTCTCACCACCCCTGCACCTCTGGCCTGTACCCCAGTTCTGTCTGTATGCACAAATAAATAAATCTTAAAAAACAAACTAAAAACAGACATTATAAGATTCTTATATATAAACACATAACACACACATGTATAAATAAAAACAGAAATGAAATTTTTATATGATATAAATAATCTGAGCCCCAGGATTTAAAATTGTTATAACGGTATCTACACATCATCTTCCATACTTACCTTCACAGTGGTCCAGTACTCCTCCTGGCCATACTTGGAATAGCTACGATCTAGACCCAAAGAATTCTACTTTTTAAAGCTTTAATCATGATTACTTCAACAAATGCAGATCTTTTCCTACCCTTCTTGAATCGGCATCATTCAGATTCAAGTAGCCTGGGGGAAGATTGGCTGAAACCGGAAGCTGCTGCTCAAATGTGATGATTCTGCCATCCTTCAGCAAAGGTACCCAGGCAAACCCAACTGCCAAGACAATAATCAACCATGAGATGTGAAACAGCAAATGCAATTAGCCACACAACTCTCTGGCTGCTGGGGAGAGCAGGGCCGACCCGTGACGTTGCAGGACTTCTATACGTGGGTGTTCTGGTGTGGAACACGTGAGTAATGGGGATGAGTTTGGATCACTGCCTGATCGCTGCCTGGCCCCGAACAGCTTATTGGACTTATTTCCCTGAGTGTAAAGAGAAGAACACCAAATGCAGTCTTACTTGGAGCTAGAGTTTTTGAGAGATCACACATGAGGTAATCTAGGTTAAAAATTTCAAAATGTATCAGTATCATTATCCTCCCACTTTGGGGAATACACTTTGGTCCACAGGCTTTCTGAAAGGTTCCATTGTCTTGTATCCATCTTTATACCACCAGTATCTGAGATGATACAAACAGAAACCACTGTGTGCCAGAATTTATCTTACAGTAACCTTAAGCCGGGGATTATGAGAAACGAAGATCATGGGTCAGGGTTATACTCCATCCTCATCCAAGGCATGTGGCATCAATCGCCGCTGTGGGCAGTTTTCCTGATGACAACTCTTCCTTCTGTAACTGGCCAAGTGTGGACGATTTGACTCCACTGATTGTCCCCAGTCTTTCTAGTTTTGAACAATTCTACCCAAAAGAGTCTCTTGGCTTTCCATTAAAAAACTCATCCTGTTCTAGCTGAAAAAGCTGGAGCCATCTGTGCTGCTCAAGTTGAGCGTTGTCAGTATTTCCATTGTAGAGATTACTGTGGGTTTGCAGTGCTTATTGCTCAGCTGTAAAAAAAAAAAAGCTTGCTCTGGACTGAGTTTTGGCCCATGAGAGCGAGGGTGTTAGCTGCGGAGCACTTTCCAGAGTCATTGATTTTGGACTCTAAAATTCCTTGTGTGTGTGTGTGTGTGTGTGTGTGTGCTTATACTGTGAACACAGACGTCAACACAAATCTGGTTAGAATGTTTTCATTCACGTGTTTAATTTGGCAAAGGCTTTCATTCTTAAAAGAAGACAAATACGTTGCTTTCTCAATGCTTTCTCAACGTAGACTAAATGACTTTCATGAAACTGAAACATGCCTGAAGGGCATCTTTACAACTTCAGAAATGATTTAGCCAAATCACTTCTTGTTAAACAAACAAACAAGCCCAGGAGAGTAACAGGAGCAGAACCATTCGAAAGGACTGTCAAAGTAGTTAAAACTGAAAATTGGACAAATGACCAAATATTTCCAGCCCAGAAAATAGGAGCATTTCTTCTTCTTAAGTAACATCTGTTTCCCTCATAGAGATCTGTACTGATATAATTCAAGTACCACACAGTTCATCTATGTAAAGTTTGAAATATAGGTGGTTTTTAGAATATGCACAAAACGGTGTGACATCCACCATTAATTTCAGAACTCTGTTATCACCTCCCCCACAAAACTACTTCTTAGAAGTCACTCCCCCAGTACCTTTCTCCCAGTCCTTGACAACCACTTTCTGTCTCCAGGGAACCACATGGGCAACATTTCTGCCCAGTGAATTAATGAGAATATGGCGAAGGGTGCTCTCCGTGAAAACCCACAAAAGGGCACTTGGAAGGGGCAATGTCAAACTCATGCCATGTGGCTCAAAGGTGTGAAGCCACTTACAGGAGAAATCATCAAAAGTGATGAGCAGCACACAGAATAACCCTCCTGTGCTCCACTGAGCGTCTTGGCCACTTCCATCCAGGATTTGGCCACGGCTAGTCGTTTCTCTCTCAGAAGACACACCATCATAGGTTTGTTCACGTGGCCCTGCCAGATTTCTTCTCAACACTGAAGGTCCTGACCCTGAGCCAAAGGCCACACTCTCCACAAATGGAACTTCCAAACACTCAGTCCTGATGCCCCCCACACGTCACTCAGTTGTCCAACTAGCACCTCAAACTCAAAACCTTCCATCCCTACCCTAGTCCCCCCACTTGGCAATACCATCTTTTCCACTGTGGAAACTTCAGTGCTAACTTTGAATCATTAGTCTAGTAGCCAGTTACATGCCAGACCCAACAAATTCTGCAGTGCCCATTTTCTTTGACCCATTGCTGCCATAGTGTGGCCCCTTAATCACCTCCTAGCTGGTGTTTCCTTCTTCCTTCCTTCTGCCTGCTCTGACTCACCTCACCTATCATATTGTTACTTGACTGGGCTTCCTGCGTAACAGCTCTTACTGGTGTTTATAATGCTTCAAGTGTCCTACACTGATGACAGAATAAAATCAAGTCTCCAGCCTGGCATTCAAGTTTTCCACCACCCTCTGCAACCAGACATCCTATTACCCTGTGCTTCAGTCCTCCTAAACTACTTGTGATGCCCCGTCCATACCCCTCAATACTCTGCTGACACGTACAAGCTGTTCTTTATTCTGGAACCCTCTATCTTCTGGTCATCACTGTGTTATCAAACATGGCCCCACCCTTCAAGGCCTCACCCTAACACCATCTTGTCCCAGAAACCTTGCCGAATACCCAGCCACTGATTGCTCTTTCAGCTGCAGTAAACTCTCTCTTCTCGGAGACCATAGTGCCATGTTCTCAGGATTACCTGCTTTCTGTCTTGTATTATAACTGTCTACACAGTTCTTATTTCCCTTCCTTGATCTGGTACTCACTTCAGACAATATCTATGTTTGAATCTCCACTGTAGTCGCCATAGTCCCTATCACGTTATCTTGCACATAATAAGTATGCAGACATATTTGCTGAGTGAATTTACATTTGACCCGGGCTAGCTTGGATCCCAGTCCCATGTCCTAGCAACACAGTGGGTGTGGCACAGGCCATATTCACAGGGTCTTTTGTGGAAATGCTTCCCACTGATTAACCGTAAATCTTGCTGAATGAGGCCAGGATTACTAAAGCTTATCCAAGTTCACGCAATCTGTTCTTTTTTCGCTGGAATCAGGGCAGCCCCCAAATATCCTCTCTCAGGCTCAAAAAAGCCTCTAGCGGTGAGCTCACTTTCCTCTATGTAGAAGAGCAGAACTGAAACATTCTGGTTGCTGGGCCATGCTACATCAAAGAAATACCACAAATAATGCATCACAGTATGTGTTTTTTTCTGAAGAGGACAACAGTGCTTTAAATCACTTAATAGAAGTTGAAGCACACTGGCCAGCATTTGGACATGTCATTTGGTAGAAAGCATGAGAAAATAAATATGGCTCATCTTTACCAAAGAAGTTTTTAATTCAGGAAAGCAATTTTTTGATGAGGTTGTATCTGAAACAATTCCAGTTCAGACAGCTGGAGAGAGAGATTAAGAGCACACGTACCTGGAGTTTCAACCGTGTCCTGCTTTTTGGTTGTTCCCTTTGTGTTAATTTCACAACTTACGTGGTAAAAAGTGAAAAGTAAATGATGTTTTTGATGAAGGTGAATGGGAAGCTCAATTTTAATCTGAAATGACAGCAACATTATACACAGAATTTTGTTTGCCTTAAATTATCAACCTGGACTGTCAGACATGTAATGCATTCTCCTCATACTTCTCAGTGACACACTTTTCTAAATGACAGGTCATGAGGCCAGAAAAAAGCTACCATTTAAATATATTCCGAATGTTTTTCTACTCAGTGTGACAGTGGTATTCTCCTGGGGTGTGAAAGTTCAATTAATTATTTTGCTGGACAGTCCAGGGAATTCTCCTGGATGAAAAGTGCCAGCAGGATTTGCTTAAACACTGGAACAAAATAACACATCCTCACAGCCCAATATAATTCTATCTGAGGCAGTGAATGCAATCCATCTAATATAATATTGAATATGAAAGGTAACTTTTTTCTAAACCCCTGTCCTCCTCAGCATGAAAAAAAAGCAAGCATAAGCCCCCCAAAGTACAAAAAGTTACTATGCTATTAAGGTATCTACAAGTTAAACTTTACGTAAATTTCTTTAAAAATAAAAAGCCTTAGTCTTGAATACAGAAATGAACACAGTCACCTATGACACCTGAGTTGAGTCCTAAAAGTTAATTATTTGACCATAGACATGTCCAGGAATTTTCTAATCTCAGCCCAACAGAATGCTTGCCGTGAGTGCCCCCCCCATGTATGTAAGAGATGAATTACAGATTTGATTAACAAACATGAACAGATCTGCACAGGAAAGCATGTGCATCCACTTACTCGCTCGCACACTCTCTCACACTCACACACACATTCACTCACTCTTCTCCTGGTCAACATATAGTGAATGACCGAAAAGCCTCTTTATTCCGTCATCCTTTTACTTCCTACATATCAGTTTTCTGCAGTGACTGGTGTTGGTCAGAGAGGACATATTAAACAGCTTGGTGATGGACAGCTGGCCTAATTATCATTCACACAAGGCCTGGTTTGGGTGTTGTAACTAATTTCTCTGGTAGGTATATTTCACCACAGACCATGCCTGTTCCCAGCATCCAGACCATCTGGGTGTCTAATGCTCTACTGCACATAAATAGGGGCATACTCCCTCCCCAAGTGGCAAAAGCACCAGGCACCACTGACTTCCTCCCCATTCCTCACAGAGCCAGAAGCATAAGACTGGGAAAGAAATGAGCAAGGCCTAAACGCTGGGATGCAGGGCTTCCATCCACCAGAAGGTGGGCCTGGGGAGTGGTGACAGCAGCGGGGAATGCTACAGACAAAGGCAGGAATGGAGACATCAGGACTGAGAAGCAGAAAACAGCAGCGCTTCTGGCTGGGGACGCACATCCAGGATCCATGGAGACGTGGGAATGAAAAACAGTCTGTAGATTTGGACAAGCCAGATACAGCCAGACTAGGAGGCTGTGACAGAGATGCTACGAGAGATGGTGTACACAGACACACAGATATAGAAAAGTGGGAAGAAGGAAAGAGGCAGAGACAGGGATGGATAGGTAGACCGTGAAGAAGGGAGTGCTGAGACTACTTCAGGTCTGTAGCACTGAGGCATTTAGCACCGCCAGTGTGGTTCTGGTGGCCTGGATGCGCTGCCATGTCTCTTGAAGGAATTCACTTCCAGAGAGGCTACAGCTTCCCACACGAAGAACCCCTGGAGGAAAAAGCTCACAGGGCTTTCAGAAATCTCTTAAGTTCTCATTTTAAAGCCAAGGAAATGGAGGTTTAGAAGGGGGAAGTGACTTGTTCAAGGCCATGGAGCCAGCTGTTGTCCAAGCAAGGGCTAGCCTAGTTTCGGTCTAGCGTTTGTTCCCTATGTTGTTATCCCATGCCAGAGCCACTTCATTGTTGGGGAAGTCTTGCACTGCCAAAGGGCACCACGCAGGCAGTGGCCCTTTGTTTTAAAGGGACATTTTCAATTTTTCATAGAGCAAAATATTTGGGATTGAAAGTGCAGATAAAATGTTGGAAATGACTCAAAAGAAACAACAGAGCCCAATGCATTTCACAAATGTCAGAATAATATGTTTACCTCATCATAGAATTCTGGATTTTGGTTGTGATGCGAGACAACAGCATAAGCGTTTGTGGTAAAAACAGATGCTGCAGGTTTTCCGTAAATACACTGCAAAAGAAGCAAACGGAGTCACCACTCTCCATGCAGGTCATTAAACGTGACACTACAGAATCCCACACAGTTAGACGTGGCTGTGAGCACAAGGTCATGGCCAAGCGTGCCCGGTTCTCCCTATGAGCCTGCAAATTGCGAATCATTTACAATCCCTCCAGGCACCACCCCAGATGTCACCTAATTTGGCTGCCTGAATGCTTTTGAATTTCAAGCCATCAAAGAAAACCAATCCCAACATGGTTGACAGTAAGACTAATCATCTGGAAGGATCTCAACCCAAGCAGCTCAGGCTTCCTTCTCTCATGCCATTTGCATCTCTCAATGTGAGAAGCTCCACTCAGCCAGTCAGCAACATTTGCCAAATGCTTGTTGTTCTGTGGGCAAGGTGATGGGTTTAAAAATAAAAGATAAACAGCAGACACTTTCCTAGATGAAAGGAATTAGAGTTTGAATATCTGTTAAATTACAGATAAGCTTACTGTCCTCTTCCTTCATGGGTCACATTTAAAGTCACTGATTTTCTGTTACAGCAATAAAATGACTGTAGAGCTTGCTATGGTTCCATGGAAAAGATCCCATTGCATTTCTAGAGTGAGTTTTACACTTCCATAGGCCCAGTAAGCTCCAGGATGAATACAGACTCAGTGCCAAGGTACTAATTTCCTCACTCCATTACTTCAGAGCCAGCATCTCGGCTAGCGAAGGAGTGAAATCGAGACACCTTATTTGTGCCTAGCCAGTTCTCCTTAACTACGGTTATGAAGGCAATTTTCAAGAACTGCTGTGAGGTAACCTAAGAATCGTTAAGTATACAAAAGGGTATTGCATGGACGAAAAGGAACTGTTATTCTCATCTCCACTGAAGGGACAATCAGAGAAAACAAATCTAATTTGGACTAGCTCATCCTTTAGTTAATTTAGGTCTCTCTGTGAAAGTCTTTTAAAGGTTGGGGCTGTTAAATATTCAACTACCCAGTGAGGGCATTCCAGCCTGTTCTCTGAGGTGGTTGGATTCAAGCTCAAGCTCATGGAGCCAGAGAAACACTCTATGATAATCAGATGTTCTGACTTCCCCTTCAGCCTCTGATGAATGGACAAGCAAGCAAAGCCCAGTTCTAAAAAATGAGGATATTTAGGCACTGTATAACAACAGGTATTTAACGGTTGTGCTCTTGGGTGGCACGGGGGTTCTGCTTTTCACAGATCATGAATCCAAATTGGGAGGCACCATTTGGCCCATCAGAGCAGAAGTCCTATCTCCATCAAAGCAGTCCATTCTGACTTCAAGGACACAGGACTTTTCAGTCCTCCGGTGGACCTATTATAAACTGTCAGGTCAAAAGAGAAAATGACCTTATGATTGGGCATCAGAACAATGACAACTCAAAGTGGATCGAAGGCAAAAATCTGGGACAATAGGCTCACCCATTTTTATAGCTATACTCCAACCCCATTTTGTCATTAATATTGCACTGATCTTTCCAGTTATGGTGTAAGAACAAAAAAGACAGCATTGCATATATACCTTTAAGACACCTTTTGCTGTTTAACCAAATTAAATTTCATGTATGAAACACTGAGGTACCATAAGCTCTATCTCTACTAAAAATATATAGGTTTCAATAACACAAACAAACCTTTAAAGCACTGGCCTCACTTTCGTCCGAATCCCGGAATTCCACACAGACCGCAATGTTCCTTGCCTGAAATGATTAATCATTCCAAATGAGTCACTAAGCCAGAAGATTATAAATAACATTTTTTTACCACAAAACATATAGTTTACACTGTTTACCTTGGCAAATGTTTTCTGGCTATCATATTTTAATTGCAAGGGATATACATACAGATGGTTTTTGTAAATAGTAAATGGATAACAGTATTTTGTCATTTCTGGAACAAACTCTTCAACTTCCACAGTAATATTTTGACAATTCTTTTCAAAAGGCTTCAGGGGCACATATGAAGAAGTAATGCAATCTACAGCAGAAAAAGAAGAAGGCCAAGGGAATAAAATTTAAGAATCATGAACACATTCCTGCATTTATATAAATAAACATTGATTGTGCTCTCAAAGAGTGATTTTAAAAAAACAGAAATCTTATTGACAAAAATTCATACAAGCACTTTGAGAACCTAAAAGAAGTAGTCTGATGCTCATTTTAGTGGAACCCTTCAAACCAGACATGGATTGCTATTACATTTTCAATGTACAGTGATTTGCCAAATATAACACATCATAATTTTGACAAATTTAAACTGCAGAGAAGTCCATTACGTTTTTTTTTTTTCCTCCAGTGGCTGCGATTTAGCTTTCACTGCAAAATTTTATTGGTATCAGGAAAATAACAGTGAATTTATACCTTCAATTAGCTCATGGCTAGTCAGTTTTAAAAAGTTAACTTGGTGCAGGTGCAAATTTTCACCCCCAAAATAATGGAAGGCTTTTGAAAATAAAGATCTTATGATGTGTTACCAATAATAAATTCAATACTCCCAAAGGTGAACAACACAGTCTCTGAGATGTATTGCAGCAAATGTTATTGTATATACCCACTGTGGTAAAGGTTATTCACAGACTGAGGGGGCTCTAAGGTGGTTTTGTGTCCATACTATGAAGCCACACTGATGAAGAAGACCCAGATAGAATCGGAACCAAGGTCAAGGTGTTTATTTTCTGCTGGATTTGGTTTTTGCTGATTAGTACAGTGATGTTTACCTAGACTCCAGTATTTACATGTAAATATAACACACAGAACAAGATATACTGAACTAAGTGGCCATTCCACCACCCAGAGACAACTATTGTTCCTGTTTTGACATACTTTCTTTCAATCTTTCTGTGCGTGTTTTATACAACCATACAAAAATTCTACTGTATCTGAGGAATTTTATCCTGTTTCTTGGGACATTTTATTTGCTGTCTTATTCCTTGACCTCTTTGTAAATGTCACTGTTCTTGGATAAAAGTCCATGACATCTGTACACCGTAATTGCCCTAGCCACACTGACAGTGTTAAACTCCCAATGTTTCCAAATTCCAACATAAACAACACTGCAAAGAACATCTCTGTACGGAAACTGTCTACATTTCAAATGATTTTTAATATTCTTGTTTCTCTTCATATTGTACAAGTCTTTTGCCTTTTACTAACGATATTCTTATTTCCAATGATTTCTTTAGGGGAATTAATGCATTAAAATAGCTTGACATGGCTTAAAATATAAACTGCTCCCCCCTGCTTGTAAGCCTTAGTGACTTCCCCTTGTACGTAGAGTAGTCCAATCTTTAAGAACTGACTGTGGTTTATACAATTCCCTGATGATGCAATTCCCTCCTATTTTTCTACTTCACCTCCATGCACTACGTCACACGGTACACTGGAGCAACACTAGCTCACTTTCTACAAAGCATGCTCGCACTCACCTCCAGGGTGTTACAGAGGCATTGCCCTCAGAGTAGAAGTTAACAGGCCCAACCACCACCGCTGACTGGGTGACATGACCGCTCTTTCAAAGCAGTCCAGCTCAATCACAGGCTGAAATTACTCATTTGTTTGTTTTCTTGTTTATTATCTGTCACTTTTTCTAGACTTTAAGCTCCATAATTTTTTAAAAAGTTATTTATTTGTGCATACAGAACTGGGTTGCAAGCCAGAGGGACAAGGGTGGTGAGAGGATTCACCAGGGACAGAGTGAGGTGCAGAACAGGCAGATGACAAAGTACACAGCTTAGGGGAGCAGCGGGCTGTTCGGGGCAGTCTTCCACACCATGTCTTCCACACCATGTGCAACACTTCCGGGGCTAGGGCTCAAACTGGCACTGAAGCGGCTGTGGCTCGCTTGCAGTGCTGTGCTTTAACCCACTGTGCCACCAGGGAGGGCCCCTAAGCACCATAATTTTAAAGTACCTAGCAGATATTCAATAAACGCTTACTCAACAGAATTGAAAAGCATTTGTCATGGACATCTCTGAGTATCTATTGCCAAATTTCATTCCTGCTTATGACACATAAGGGTGTCTCCCAAATGTAGCCAGCATTACATATTTCCATTTTAAGCATTATTATATATCGACAGCTGTGCAACTCATCTTATTTTAAGTTATATTAGAGGCTTTATTACTAAGACTGCCCATTTTTCACTTATTTCCTCACCACTTCATTCTATTCCCTGCAAAATACCTTTTGTATCTTCTGCTCATTTTTCTCCTGGTGTCTAATTTTTTTTTTTCCCTCTACACAAGTAAAGAAATTCAGGGTCTCCCTAGTGGCACAGAGCTTGAAGTCTCAGCCTCAGTGCTATCAAGCTATCACCAGCCACTGAAGCACAAATTGATCCCCAGCCAGGGAGGTGACCCACATGGCTCAGCAGACCTCTCCTGAACCCCGCTGCTCCCCTCAGCAGTGTATTTCAGTCAATCTGCCTGTTCTGCTCCCCACTCTTGTCTCTGGTGAGTCCTCTCACCCCCCCCCCCACATCTCTGACCTATACTCCAGTTCTTGTTTACATAAATAAAAATAAATCTTTTGTTGAAAAAGAAAAAGAAATGTGCCCTTTGAACCCCAAATCAGTGAGATTTATCTAAGGCAAATGGCAACATGGGTAAACTCACATCATGTCGTCGGTGAAACAGCATCAACTGAATTCCCTTACTCATCTATAGCTACTCATTACCTAATACTGAGGTGAATAATGCGTCCCCCGAAATTCATATACCTTCAAATCATTTGGAAATAGGTCTTTGCTGATGTAACTCATCAACATGAGCTCATATGGAGTATGGGGGAAGCCTGAAGTCCAGTGATAACTGGTGGTCTTCGAAAAGCTTGGAGGACGCAAAGGGCAGATGGCCCTGACATGACAGGCAGACAGACGGGCGGATGCAGCTGCAAAGCCAGGTGGCCCAGGACCGTGGGCAGCCACCAGAAGCCAAGAAGCGGCCAGGAATGATTCTTCCTTAGAGCATTCAAAGGGAGCAGAACCCTGCAGCCAACACTGAGCCTGACTTTTAGCTTCCAGAATTATGAAAGAATCAATTTCTGTTATCTTAAGCCAACTGTTTGCAACGATTTCTGACAGTAGCCTCAGGAAACAAATACACACATAAACCCGAGTGAGAAGATCAAGCACCGAGACTCAAATACAGCCCTTAATGTTTATTTGCAACACATGAATTTCTTACTTGACAAATCCACAGGAACACATTCTACTGTGATGTTTAGCTGCCCAGGAATAATCTGCAATTTGGTTTTCTCTGGCCTAGGGGATAAAGCAAGAATACTTAACAATTATAATTACTAAATGCATCAATTACTCTATATCCAAACTTCCAAGTTTTATGCGATTATTTTCTTTGAGGCAACAGTGGCTTACAACATTGTATATAACTTGGGAGTCTATGTTCACACTTCTTCAGATATACATTATACCATGATTTCCAGATGCCACCATTAAAACTCACTTAAAATTTTAAGCAGTTATTCCCACTTATGATTTGTAGTCATAATTTTGAGAATGAAAATTCATCTATTATATAGATTTAGTGCAATTTCTAAACATACTTACTTCTTATATTCTGAAAGCAACTTGAGAATGTCTTCATTTGAAAGTTTGCTGCTATCTTGCTTATACAAAGGAGAAAATCTCCCATCCAGATCCAGAGAGCCTTGAGTATCTTTGAAAATGGGTCTAAAACAGCAACAGAAGGGTTTTTTTTTTAATGTAAAGTATTGCAAATTAAGATAAAACTAGTGCTGGCGAGAGTATAAGATGGTGAAACTACTTTGGAAAAACAGTTGGACAGTTTCTCATGAAGTTAATCATATCCCTACTCCCTGACCTTGCAATTCCACTTGTAGGCTTATTTCCATATGGCACAGGAATGTTCAATAGATTTATTAGTTAGAGGCCCCAAATGGAAAGAACCCAGGATATTCATCAACAAGTAAGTGGTGGAGAACCAACCACTCATAAGGAACAACTGAACCAGAAAATATGGACAAATCTCATAAACAGAGTGTAAGAATCCAAATGTACATGCTGCATGATTCTAGCTCTATGAGGGTCTAGAACAGAGCAGTCCTCAACAGTGGTAATGATCAGAATTGAATTACCTGGGTGGCTGGCAGGGGTGTGAAGAAACCCTCCAGATTGACAAGCCTGCTCTACAGCTTGGTGGGTGTTAGGTGTCAGTCACCTGACTGCACACATGTGTGCAAAGGCTTTGGTTTGGACATATAAAATGTACACATTGTAATCACAGGTAAAGTGACACTCAATAAAATTAAATCAGACCCTTAAGATCAATTTGCAGAGAGTTTCTTATATTGGTAGAGATTCCACGATAAATTTTATTTGTCTCGCCTTTTCTCCCATTTGTTAAGCAATTTTACTGTTAAGATGGAAGTAACATACAAGGATCCAACAACACTGGAAGTAACTACAGCCAGAAACATAATTTCCTCTGGCAGAGTGTCTGAAGATGTGGTTTTAGGCATTAACCACGGTTCCTACTTCTAAGCATACCTCTTTTATTTTCAGTAAACAGAGGTTTATCTTTTCAATACCACAGTCAAGCCGTTAGAGTGAGTTACTGCTACTGCTGACAGCCAGCACAATTCAGGAAGGAAACAGCATAATTCCTTATCACAACAGGGGATCAAAGTTTCTAATTTACAAGATTTTAAAATTAGCTTTTCCACTGGCAAAACAGCATCAAGCAGTTACTGCCACAGTCTGAGGCGGGAGGTAGCCACTGTGTGCTGGAGCAAGGGCTGAAGACAGAGGCATGAGCTCTGACCCCTCCTCTGCTAGATCAAAGATGAACTTGGGGGCATGGACTTCCTTGTTTTTGTACTTTTGTGCCTCAATTTCCTCATCAGTAGCCATCTCTTAAAGAGTGTACACACAGGAGCCTCCCTGGTGATACAGGGGTTAAGCTATCAGCAGCCACTGCGGCACAAGTTAGATCCTCTACCGGGGGGACCCACATGGTGCAGCAGACCTCTCCTGTCTCACCCAGTGTTCCCCTCAGCAGTGTATTTCAAAAGATCTGCCTGCTCTGCTCCCCACTCTGTCTCTGGTGAATCCTCTGTGAGAGGACAACCCCTGCATCTCTGGCCTGTACCCCAGTTCTTGTATGCATAAATAAAAATAAATTTTTAAAAAAGAAAAGAAAGTATACACAAAGCACTTGGACCACCACCTTCTACAGAGTAACCACTTAGTAACTAATTAATACGAACAGTAGCAGCAATTCCCTTCCCAGGTTGGAGCATTACTAAGGGTGCTTCTATTTATAAGCCATATTTTACCATTCATGGTGCCTAAATATACCGACCTCCACTATTCTTTGCCACTGACTGAGTCTCCTTGGCTATTGATGTTTACCAATCCACGGATAAGGACAACATGCTTTTTCATCTATCACATACAGTATATCTTGAGACCTTCCCCCAAACAGTCTTTATAAATAACAACAAGAGAGTTCATTAATTTCAAATCCCCTAACCTTGCACTACTCCCCAGCACCCACTGAATGTAAGGTTGAATTATTCAGAAGATGGTGCCCTTTCTTCCAAAGTTGCAATGAGCTACACACTAGTCAATGAACCTGTACTTGGGGGGAGAGGGGGGGGCAAGAAAATAAATCATCATTTTATGCAGATGTGCAAAGATTTAGAAAAAATAAATACCATAAACTACCTTAAGATGTGTGCTACAGGTAACATGCTGACAAACACGCTGCCCCGGAAGGCTTTGTTGAATGTGTCATCGTGACACTGGAAAACCTCATTAATTACACATCTGCTCTTAACAACTGCATGCTCTATCTTCTGATTTTTAGCATATTTCCCAAAATTATTCTCTTTTAATTTTTTTTTCATTTCCCAGAATTATTCTCTGATAGCTTTTCAAACCATAAACCCAGCCAGCCAACTCTGAAATAGTAGGTATATTGTATATAATTCCCTGTGATTTCTGGTTTTCTCCTAAAAAAAAAAAATTTCGTCACTGCAGCAAGTAAGTTCTGCCTCAATGTGCAATAAATTAAATGGTGTCAGTGACATCAGTATCCCAAGCCAAAGAAAATTTCCCTGAAGCAAGACAGACATATGCAGAAATGAAAGGGTCTTTGATACATAGTAAATTCTAAGAGAAAGAATTCTTATATCCTGTTAGGCACTGAATGTTTGTGTACCCCTCTCCAAAATTCATAAGTCGAAGTCCCCAGAGTTGACAATATGTGGAGATGGGGCCACTCGACGTAACTTAGTCAGAAGGGAGGAGCTTTCATGAGTGGGATTAGTGCCCTCTAAAGAGGCCGGGAGGCCTCCCTCCGTTCTGAGGCTACAAGAAGTTGGCTGTCTCCATCCGAGAAGAGTCCTTACTGGAACCCAACTATGGTGGCACCTGACCCCAGACTTCAAGTCTCCTGAGTATGACAGAAAATGTATGCTGTTTAAAATGTCTGCTGGAATAGCACACATCCCCAGTATCCCAGGATAGTCAACCGGTCTGTCAGAAACAGGTTGCTGAACGCTGCTGACAAGGCCAGCAGTCCTCAACTGTCAGTGAGTGTGAATGGAAGGGTGGGATTCTATTTGTACAAACCTGGCAGCCCAAGCAAAGGGCATTCTGTATTGTCCAAGGCGGCTACACACTTGCTTAGCTGTCCTGTGCACCTTCTGGGCCGTCTAAGATTAGAGAAAGAAGACAGGCTCACGTTTATTCAAACAACCAGGGACTCATCCAGAAAAGTAACTCCCCCAGCTCAATAACCAACTACTACAAGAAAATATAGAAACAGTTACAGATAAAACACACAATAAATATCACAGTCAACTTTTCCAGACCAAAGCTTATCTGAAAGATTTTTTGTTTGCTCATTAACAGAGTCTTCCTCAAGGTGTCAGAAGCTTCCCCACACCCCACAAAAGGTATGTCACGTCCTGTATCCAAGATCTCTACTGGGAAAACTTCAAGAGGTTTTAACGTGTTTCTCCTTTCCCACAGAGTAGATAATTACTCATCATACTTGGGAAAAGTCTGTTCTGGGTATAACCTTTTTACCCACAAGATGAGGGCCAAGTGAAAGAGTCAAAGCAATTAGTTTAGTGTAGGCAGAAGTTGCTGTTTGCATGGGCTCTGAAGACAAAGGAGATTAAATGCACATAGAGTCTCAACAGGTGGTGAAATGCTGGCTAGGTGCATATCCCCAGGGACACAGAGCACTCACTAGACGTTTTTTTTGTCTGTATTGCAGAGACTTTTTTTTTTTTGATTCACAAATTTGTCTCTGTAGAATCTTCCATTTAATAAACACTATTTGAATACACAATTAAATGCCCCATCAACACATCAACTCTTCCTAAATTATCAGAGGCTGCAGTGGTACTGTGATCTAGTCCACAAAACCTTGCCCTTTGTGTGCCTGTTTACCAATTTAAAAAATTCAACAGGATTAGATGAGTAATTTGCAAAGGTTTGGGTTTCAGGATCCAAACATTTGGGTTATATAGGTTGTTAAGTTTTAATGTTGCCATTTAAAAACATTATAGAAGAGAACACAACCTTTACCATGGAATATGCTAATGGCTCAGGAAACACAGATTATGCTATGTAAAAAGTAGGAAGGGCAAAAATCTCAAAAGAAAAGGCATCCTTGCAAGGTAAAGGCCCCTCGTTTCATGAACCGCTCGCTCTCTTGGCTTTCACGTCTCATTTCATCACAGGAATATGAGTCTGGAGCGGCACTGAGGAACTAATACATGTCTCTAGCATCTCTATCCTCCCAGTTCTAAGATTCTCAGGCTGCATGTAGGGCTGGCAGTAAAGTGTGTCTATTGCCAAGAATATGGTGCAACAGACAGATGTCGCCTAAGTCTTTAGCTTTTATTGGGATAAACAAGCAGAAATCAGATCCTCCTGCAAACAGAACATAATGACAATAACAAAAAAGAAAAGTCCTGTTCAAGCTTTAGCCTGTCCCTCACACAGTACATGCTATTTTCAGAATATATTGCACACTGAGAAAATTAAGGTTTCTCTTTTTGGGGGTGGGGGAGCACTGACACCTCCATTTGAAATGGTGAGTAAGAGAGACAAATTAGAGGGTAAGCTGAAATGTCCACAAATGGTCTTGATAAATACCTTTGCCGGGTCTGAATTTTTGATATAAGGTTCGACACAGTGTGTGATGTTTCCCTGGAGTACCTTTTCAACTCTTGCAACCAGAAAAATTTCAGGATGTGGGTTCGTCACTGAGAAGATTCCCTAGAAAAATTTACTTTTGTTAGACTTTTTACATAACTTGGTGCTAAGATTTTAGCAATATGTTTAGTGTAGGGTGTGGCTATTCAATATTGTCTTTGAGATAGGATCATGTCCAAGACCCTGGAAATAAATAGCATTTCCTTTCACATAGGCTTTAAAGTTCCCGATGTTCCCTTTGGAACGGATTTTATATAGCTTGTTACCAGCTTCACATGCTCTCGCCCCCACAAAGTGCAGGTGTCACTACTGCTGCTTAGTTTGTACGGTGTTTGTAAGGTGCATACTTAGATGACTTGAATACAATGTTTGGTGGCTTAATTTTCATGTGCTAGAAGTGTGCATTTCTCAGATGGAACCATATATGCATTTTCAAATATTGCATGTCCTAGAGCAATTCATTCACATTTAAGGATCACTAATGGTAGGTAAGAGGACAAAAATACTGTTCTATGAAACATGAAAATGAAATCACCTGTGGATAAAGAAGGGGTGCAATACACATATGCACACGCACAAAACACACATCAGTGGAATACTACTCTGATAAAAAAAAAATCCTGCTATTAGTGACATGGATATACCTTGTGGCTGTTATACTGACATAAGTCAGACAGAGAAAGACAAATACTATAATTTTACTCATATGTGGAATATAAAGAAATTAAAACATGGAAGAAAACCAAACCATGCTCTTCGGTACAAAAAACAAAGTGGTGGATACTGGAAGGGAAGAGGGTTGGGAGATGGGAGAGAAGGGTAAAGGTCAATTCAAAGGCAGTGAATAGAAACGACTTTTGATGTAGTATTCACAATGCTGTACACCTGGAACTGACACAAAGGTTATAAACCAGTGTTGATGGAATAAAAATTGTATTATAAAATATAAATCACTGTATTGAAAACATGCCTTTGTTGCTGGTACGGAGCTCTGTGCTTTCAACACAAAGGGAGGGGACAGAGGATCTGAAACTCACTTTGTTCCCACACACTTTACTGACAGGCGCTAATGCAGACACAACCCAAAGCATGGAAGTTTTCTCTGAACGCATGTGGAACAACCGTGTCATCTCCCTGTCCACTTCAGCTCCTTCCCAATATAACAGCTTCCAAATAGTGTGTTGGCTGCTTGTCTGTTGTTATTTAAAGGAGCACCACACACGTGAATGTAAATGGAAAAATCCATCATCGGGACTCCACCCAAGTTTTTTCCTACTGGATATATTACCAACTGCACTGATACAGTACTTTCCAGTTTTCAAAGCATTTCAGACACATTATCTTGCTTGTTATAGATAGAAACCTCTGTGATAGACAGGGCAGAAGAACAAATTGAGTGTAAGATACTCACTGATTCTCCCCCATCCCATGTCAAATACCTATCAGACTCCTGGGTAACAGGTGACTCAGCTTTGAAGTCCCAGGCAGCAAGCATAGAATAAAGACAATGAAAGCTCCTGGGTTCATGTTTTGCTCCACTATTATGAGTTTAGGCAAGTCACATCCTGAGTCTCAATTTCTCACCTACACACTGGAAATGATGGAATAGCTACTTCATAAAATTCATCGTATGGATTAAATGAAGTAATGCTCATTAGGTACACATGGTTATTACTAATGTGGCCCAAAGTGTCTCAAGGTCAGGAACTTGATTTCTGGTACTGTTGGGAACATGTTAACAGCCCTGGGATACAGGTTCCCCTGCTACCTCCGGTTTGCAGATGAGGGTGCTGATGCCCAGAGGTGCTCATTTTTTAAATGGGGGACCATGTTTTGTCTTTTGTCCCATTAGAACACAGAAAGGTTGCCAGAGAGAAGCCAGGGACCTAGCCCTTTAAGACAAGGCATCTGGCCCAGTCCCCTTTCCCACCGAGAGCCATGGTTGTGCCTACCCCCATCCCAGGTGACTCAGCCATTTCACTGACCCTGTCCCCTCCAGTTACCTTTCTAGAGAATGAGTCAGCTCACCCCACCCCAGAGCTTGGCAGGGCACCTATGGAAGAGGGGGGGCCTGCCCCCCTTCACCAGGTCAACATCTCCTGCCCTCAAAAGGGAGCCTGCAGGGCTATAGGGATGCAAACATCCACCTAAGAGTTAGCAGCTCCCCACAGCCCAACCTAAAGTTAGCCCAGGGCATGACCTTGAAGGATAAGGGGAACTGTTCTCTGTCAGAGCATCTGGAAAGGAACTGCCAAACAGCTGTGACTGGTCACAGTGGCAGTTTGGTGTCAAGAGGCAAAATTACTCCTTTCTGAACCCAACTTTTTCCTTTCCCTGTGGTTACCACATTGCTCCTCAGGAAGCTACTAGAGAGAAAGACTCCAAGAAGCAATTGAGGAAGACCTAGAATGGCTTCCAAACACCCAACATCCACCAAGCTCTGGGAGCTACAACTCATCCTGAGAAGGCTGTTTCCCTTGCTCCAAGCTGATATGGAAGCAATGGAGTGGAACAGTACAATCCATGGCTTGGAGCCTGCTACCCCTAGGTTCTGCTCAAGGTACTAATTCTGTGACTGTGGGGAAGCCACATAACTGTCTTGTGCCTCAGTTTCTTCATTTGTGAACACTGCTATAGTCCTCCCCTTTCCGGGGCTCAGCTATTCCTCTGAGACCTTCCCCAAATCCCACCTCTCTATGTAGGCCTCTATATTACCTCCTGACCCTACCTCACATTCCAAACACCCCTATTCCCACTGCGCCTCACTTTCCAGGACTTCATTCGTTTCTCTCTAATACATGCTGGATTGAGTTCTTTCAAACAGACCAGCTTCAAACTCTGCCTCCCCCCTACTGATGCTGTCACGGTAGGCAGCTAGCATGACCGCAGTTTCCTAATCAGCAAAATGGTAATGATCACACGATGTCTAAGACTGACAACTCTGGCACCCAGGACACATTCCATTTTCTTCCCAACCTAGAATACAAGTGGGATGACACCTGAGATCACAACGGAAACCTCTGGACTGGACATACTGAGTTCACTGAAGTGATACAGTAAAGACATCATCAGCTCAAATGGACTTTTCTGGTACTGTGTGAGAAATTTTACTTGAACAATTCAGTGGTAGGTTCTCAAAGACTTCTATTCTGTGGCTCAGCCTCACTTGAGAAGCACAGGCCCTTGTACTGGAATGCTCATGTTATGTGACAACTACAGTGCAAGTAACTCAGGGGCCGTCAGCAAACAACTGAGAGCAACTGGGCAAAAGCCCCCCACAGTGTCATAGCCCAAAGAAGACAGAGTGACAGCAATTGTAAAGGAAACTTCCACTGTCATTTGGAAATCTCTATCAGTGAATGTAATCTTCGCTCTGAAAATCCCAGGGCTTGGAATTGATTCTGAGGAGCTAATTCAACAAACAACATGTATACACAAGAGGGTTCAATGCAGCATTGTCTGATGCCCCTGAAGCACCACCATCCTAATTAGCTGAATCCAGGAAATGCCAGACTATCTTTTATTAAGAATGTGAGTGATCTATAAATACCGACCAATGTGACATTCGGTGAATGCAGTAGATATAAAACATGAGAACACAGCTTGTCTCAGAATACAGATAACATGTATCCAACATGTCTGCAAGGACATGCACGGAATGTTAATAACCATGATCTAGGGGTTAGTGTTTTCTACATTCTTCCTTGTACTCGCTGTTGTCTGAATTTTCAACATCATGTGCTTCGTTCTATCATTGGAAAGACAGGAATGGTATTTTTAATCTGGGGAAAATAAATCTCTTTACAAAGTGAGTTGCTTTGTTCCCGTATGCCTCACTCTGGTTTCCTTTCAGTTGCAAAAGTCTAGAAGACAGACCATCGATTCTGCTCTCAGCCTAACCTCCACGGCCTCCAGTCTGCTTCGAGGTCAAAATGCCAGGATCTGTTAAGACTCTTTCTAAAGGGGACTCTGCACCAGATGGGTCAGATGAGGGCGGCTTTATAGCCAGGACACAGCAGCCCCTTCCCATTGCCTTGCCGCCAGACCCCTGGATAAAGAGTCTTTGTGCTTCATTAAAATACCTAGCCATGATGGAAATGAGAATGAGAGATGGGAGAGTTACAGTAGTCCTGATTTTTCTTGAAAAATAACAAGTCCTTCAGGCAAAAACTAAACACAGTAGACCTGAACTGCAGCTCACCAACTCCTGCCCTCCAGACACTTCACAGTCCCACTGACGTTACGTCTCTGATTGACTAGCCAACTATTAGTATGTTCTACTGATTTCCGTATTTTCCCTTCAACTTCAGTCACCAGAAAAACTCCTCTACACAGACTTTACAAGGAGGGAATGCCAGGAAAACAGCAGCCTGAAACAATGGAACAATCCAAGAATTTCTTCTTTGGAAATCACTACCCAGGCCAAAAGGTCACGCTTTACCTGTTTTATGTAGCGTAACTGAGATTCAGCAATTCCATGAATAAAAGACTCGGGTGAAGAGCTTCTAGGGTGCCCATCACTGGCCAGTTGGGCTGAGGTGCCCCACAGCATCTCACGGACGGATGGGGGATTCAGGTCTACATGGAAGTCAGCTGAAATCTTACAGTTGTTCTTTACATCAAATAAGGCAAGATTGATAAAAAACGGTTCCACCTGTGAATAAAAAAATCACATTTTTAAGCAAAAACTCTTTTTGGGGGGCACAAATTAAAAAATGTTTCATGCCTCACATTTTTGGAATTTGTAGTTCCTTTCTCAGTGTAACATTGCTAAAATTGTGTTAAGGCTACTTTGCATGGAATAAAGTATTCCAAAAATAACAGGCTATCCAATTTAATTTTGGTCAGGTGTAAATAAGTTTACAAGTTACAAATTTTTTTTTCATGACGAAGAGAAAGCAGGTTATACTGAATGACCACATCCATAGTTCTAAGAATAAAATTTCATTCTCTATAGGTTTACTGAAATTACCTTAAAAAATGCCAATATTATAGAATAGAAATAAATCTTCCCTTTTGTCACATTGCAGCTTCCTGGATTATACATTTCAGAAGAACTAGTATCAGTCAACATCAAATTACTTGACAAAAGCTTTGCCCCATCAGCAGTTTTGGAAGACTTGATTCCTCTCTACAGATGGCATTTGAAAGCTGGTCACAAAGAGAAATTTCATGCCAGATGGCATAAAGATTAACCCTTTATATGCAGAAGGTTGCCTGCTAGTGCATTTCAGCTTCTTTGCATGAGAATACATCAACCCTGTGGGTATGTTGCACTGACAGAAACAGAACCAGAAAATAAAAACGAACATAAAAAGGTCACAATTGGTGATTTTACATTTACAGTTTCAGGTATTTCTGAGCAACTCAAATGATCTGTGATAGCTAATAATCAGAATTTTCTGTGCAAAAACAATTCACCCTTAGAATAGTGGGTAAAGTTAGCTGAGGGTGCAGCATCTTTGGGATCATGAGGGTTCTTGCTCATTGCTATGAGCCAATTTCACAGAAATGTTCATATTTCGAACAATTCACAAATGGGAGGATCTTTCAGATTCTGGAGACAGTCTCTTATAAGTGTCAACAACCTATCTGCTCTTTTTTTTTCTCGAGATACTGGCAGACAAAAGACATGGATGAAATTCTTCACAATATGTAGCAATAAAATTCTCATTCAGTACATTAGTTCTCAGTGCTAAAAAAAAAGAAAGGCATTTTCCTTTCTGATTCCAAAGAAGTAGAAAGAAAAGTCATACTTACATTGGTAGGTGGTCCTTTGGCATTGTCTCCAACTTGACCCAAGATATTGAAAGTTAAATCATGGCAATTTACCAGGAAACGTTTATTGCACTTTTCCTCAAATGGCTTTATGTCGGGTTCAATTCCTGAAAAGTCCAGCTTCTACGAAATATCAGATACTATGAATCATTTCCAAAATATGAGACTCAAGATTCACATGAATATAGATCTACAAGCAAAAATGGCACCATCTAACAGTGTTCTGTCCTGTGTTCATTTGAACCCTTTTTATTTTTCATTTCACAAATCTTGAAGGGAGATGATGAAGATCTAATTTAAAGGAGCTGAAAAGCCACAACCTATATGAGAGTCTATGAACTCCAATAGGTCATGATTCCTTGCCTGGCCCACTCATCTGGCCTCATCTCTGTTCCAGCCACATGGGCATGGGTCTCCCTTGGTTATTTCTCCAGCACACCAAATACACCTGTGCTTCAGGGCCTTTGCACTCGCTTTTCTGACAGCCACCCTACTCCCTCAGAGAGCTGCAATGCTGCCTCATTTCATTCCAGTCTCCAATCCATAAGCATTTGCACAGACTGTACAACACCCTGTACGAAACAGCACACTCTTGACAGTTTAAGTCCCTTTCCTCGATTTAGTGGATAACATTACTTCTTACTATTTATCTATACTTTTCATTAGTTTTGCCTACAAAGCATGTGTTCCAGAAGGGTAAGCATTTTGTGTCCTTTATGTAGTGTGCAGGAGGCAAATTGACATGAATGGGTCTGAAAGGCATTAAGAGTAACACAACGGTCTCTAACTTGGAAGAGCTGGAAAACAGTGATGCTATGAACTTCGTTGTGAAACACAAATGAACAGCAGATGGGGAAGGAGGGTAGGTTAGCAGAGATTTCAGTTTGGGTTGTGTTGAGTTTGAAGTGCTAGGAGCAAGTGGTAGGAAAAAAACAGGAGAGGTCTGGTTTGGAGCTCAGGATCTGGAAGTCAATGGCATCCAGGCTAAGGAGGAGGACAAGGCTGGAGCCCTGGAGACCACCTACATGTAAATGATGAACAGAGGGAGTGGTGTCTACTTAGGAAACGATAAACACTGAGCTCAGCTTCTAACAGAGCTGGGAGATATACCCTGGCTGCCACAGAGATATATTTTTAAAATTATCGGTATTTCAAAATGAAAACAACAAGTTTTAAAAAAAGATATAGGGAGTCACGGAATTCCTCAGCAGAGAAGGAAATCTGTGCTTCCTCAAAGAAATTCATAGAATCCTCCTCAGCTCACATGGCTCAGGCATGCTAAGTTCATCTGTTCATGCTAAATGTCTGAACAGACTTACAAAAGTGATTATAGCAAAGATTGTAAGACAGCTTACTCCACTTTCACTAAGGCCAGAGACAAGGCAGACAGGAAATGACTGGGTGAATCCGAGCAGCATATACCGCCATTATGGAAAACTCAAGCCAAGAAACAAGAATTTTCTCCACTGCCTAAACAAGTCAAGCCAAAACAGGTATTGTGCCTGAAGAGTCTTAGATAATTATAGCTCCTCTGGCCTAGCCTGTACCACTGACAAAATATGCTCCTTAAATGAGCCTCGAGTATGATATTCATATGTGAAAGCATGATTTTTTTTCTCCTCAGTCTGTTTTCTACAAAAGGAATAAACACTGTGTGGGATAGACAGCTTGCTCTTAACACTAATCTGTGGAGCCGGGTGGCAAGTCATTGTCATGGAGATCGATTCCAATTTCCACCCATTTATCTGCTCTTTCTTCTTACTCAGACCTGGAATGTGAGAAGTGACAGAGCTAAATCATGCCAGTCCCCAAGCCTTTCCCTTCTGCCCAACTGGGTGCAAACATTAGGAGCCAGGGCCTGCCCAGTAGCTCAAAGTAGGAAGCAAAACATCCCAAAGCCAGCATTTCTTATCATCTAAGGCCTTTGGGTAGAAAACATCTGTCTCTCTGGACACTGAGCTGTGGCCAAAAGAGAAGGATGGCATTTCACCTAGAAAAGGGACTTGGCATACACAACATGGACTTCTCTGAGGTGAGATGATTTTCCATAATCAAGATTCATTTTTTTTATCCTTAGTTTCATCACAACTGTGAATTTTTTTCTCACCGATAAACAGCTAAAAATATAAAAGCCGTTCAGTTCCATGACCACAAAAACACTACACCACAATTTTTTTAAAGATACTGGATTTGGTTTCAACCACAGTCAATTGGCTTCTTTGTACACAATGAAAGAGCCTGACATGGCCAATTAGAGGCCAATCACTGTGGGGGCAGGGGGAAGTCAAAGGCTCACACAGGCCGGGGACAAGTACATTTCTGAGTGACTATCTTAGAACTAACATCCCTGAGCCTGCTAGATTACTATGGTTTAATCCCCGAGCCTGCTAGATTATTATTGTTTAATCACATAATTTACAAGTAATATTGCTATGGGGAAGCAAAGAAAAGATGAAATACTTTATTTTTCCCAATTTTATTTTTTCATTTGACATTTTTATTAAAAACAAATGTCTGCATTATTTATACACTATATAATTTTCCACTTTCAAACTAAAAAAGAATTTTAATTAGAAAGCCATACAAAGTAAAATAAAACAAAACAAAATCAATCTTCCCTGAATTGTTTAATATTTTCATTGAAAAAAATTATGCCTATATGAAACATATTTTCTATTTGAAAAAGAATCCCAAAGAATTTCATTAGAAATCTCATGTAGCAAAACTGAAAACAAAAAATAACTCACCCCCCCCAAATAGTTATATTTTCTCAAGAAATGTTTTCCAACGGGAAAAATATTTGCTAACACTTCAACACAGTAGCATTTTTTTTCCTTTAAACAAATCAGCAAATTACACAGTACCATGGAATTAAATATTAACTGCATATATCTAAGTACAAAGAGTACCTAACCCCCAAGAAAGATGTTTAAAATACACATCTGCACATAAACCTACAGTTCCCTGCACGCCTTTCCATTTAAAGTGGGATTAGACCAGACCTGAACACTGTTCCAGTTCTATATCTAAAGTGGAAAATAAATCACGTCTCATATGTCTTGGTGTGCTTTAAAATGCAGACACTCACTGCTAAGATATCACAATTGTATTTAATGTGTTAAAAGAGAACTGGAACATCATTAGGGGTTCTTTAATTTATCCATTTTGAGGAGTGAGATGAAATGCAAAGAATATCAGAATTGAGGGAGAAGAACATATATTCAGTCCTAAGCTATTCGTAGATGGAATAGTCCTCGAGTGAAGACGTTAAGGTGCCTTTCAAAAGGAACCAGACAAATAGAAAGCAATCAATATTCCCCGGGGATACAAAAATCAGTGCTTCACCATTTCCCAGATGCTGTTGATCTGAAAAGGCAACATTTCTAATCTTAAATATCTATCATTAATACCTGAACTTCCGAATCAAAAGAAAATAGATTCTGTCTTCCATCACCTCTACTTAGTTTGTTTAGCTGCTCAGTTTCTCTTCCATACTAAAATTAAGAAAACAAAAGAAATACAAATATATATACACACATGTATACATACACAAACTAGTTACCTTATTCCCTTCAAAGCAGTATTAAATGCTACGTGAAACTAGCTATGTGACACAGCTTCAAGTACACTATTCTGCACTTCCATGTACTTTAGATAAATGACTTGCCAAAGAATCACTGTCTGATCCATGGTTAAGTACTAGATCAGATTCTTATACTTTCTATGAGCTTCTCACATCAAGAATATTGTTTTAACCCACAACAGTACAAAAAAGGAGCTCTCTTATGTTTCTTTGGCCACCAAAATCTCTCTGGTTCCTTTATATTCATATCCATAGCTCCAGCCATGGAATATTATATATAATTTCAATCCCCCCACTTTAGGAAAAACATAGTGGGTTATATAGTCTGGAGTAAAAAAAAAAACTCACAGGGAATAAATTAAAATTCATAAAATCATAGAAAGCCCACTTCAGGGAATCATGAGTACATTCCTAAATTGCAAAAAAAAAAAAAAAAAACTTTAAAGCTTAAGAGAAGGGTAAGCTTAAAACATTAAAAAAGTAACTTCTAGACTCATGCAACTTAGTAGTCCAGGAAAACTGAAAATATAAATAGATCTGAGAAATGAATAAATGGAGCAGACTCTTCTAATCTATTACAGTACTATGTCCACAGAGCAAAATATGCAACCTACTAAGAGAAGCATGGCAATCACCTCCACACTTAAAACGGGCTGACTTCCAACTCTGAAGAGTAATCACCACAAATGATGTCTTATTCCACAAAAATCTTTATCTGATAAAATGATTCATAAGCATACAAATTTACATAGAAACTGTATGATTTCCATATGAAATAAACATTTATAAATAATTAGATTGAATATCATGTTCAATGTGCATAAGTAGCCCCTTGGATGAAGAATATTTATTTTGTGAATGAGTGAATTGACTAAGCAGTAGCAGATAAAGTTAATAAACTCAGAAACATCTAGGCATCTAGGGAAAAAAAATAAGATTTTCCAAACTGTTATGTAGCACTTCCAAATTCCATCTTAGTAGTGTAACTTTTCTTTCATTAACCTCTATCTATTTCACTAATTTGCCATCTATTTTAACATAGAAATGACACTATCAAATGGGATCCAGCACTGAAACTTGAACAGCTCATTCTGCATTGTCTCAGCTGAAAGCAAGTTGCAATAACAAAGATGTACCTTCATCAGTTCCGGATGCATGCTTCTTTCCAAACTGGCCATGATGTTCTCGGCTTTTCCTTGGCTGCTAATTTCATCATCTGCAAATTCATTAAAAGCAGATGTTTCAAACCATACAGACCATTACTAATCACCTAAGAGGAATATCCTAACTATCACTCCCACCTCATGCTCTCCTAAGAGGTTTATGGCAAAGAATTTATATTATGAAAGCATAGGGAAAACTTTAATGGACTTTTGAAAATCTGCCATGAATTCCCTATCCGTTTTAGTCTGGCAGTATTTCAGGTGTCAGAGTCCATGCGGCATCAACTCTTCAAAACAATCTATCAAGCTTCATAGTCACTTTTAAAGATCAAGTATTTTAACCTTTTAGAATATACCCATCCTGCACAAAGGATATTGTCGTAGATTAAAGATAAGGGTTTTAACTCAAAAATGAATCGTTAAAAAGTTCTGACCTTGTGTTGTTTCTACTGTCTCCTTTTTCTCTTGCACTAAACTGTCGGTATTGATCTGAATAATCTTTTTCAAAGTGATCAACCATTCTTCCATTTCCTGCTCAGTTTCAGCAGCCAGATAATGGCTATACTTATCTAACATCTTGAGTTCAAAAGCATGACGGCGCATTTTGGGGCACTAGAGGGGAAAAAAAAGTATGTTCTGTTAGCTTAGTTGTTCTTTTAATATTACATTTCATTTGTTTATATATTTAGACCTCAGCTTGGCATGTGTATACGTAAATACTTTCAAGAAAGAATTGTTTTTTTTTTTTTCATCAAGACAGAGACACTTTAAGATGGATGACTATTTCAAACATACCTGAAATTTGCCCCTCGCAGGTAATGCAGACAGTATTAGAAGCAAAGTTGGCATGAAATAGCACTTTCTTTGTTGAGTAATACTCACATTTAAGATGATCATACTACGATTGCAAAATTAAGCAAATGCATTCCTATTTCCATCCTGCTAAGTTTTCCTTCCATATTTAAAGATTTTCAAAATCAGTTCTTAAAAACAGGCTGCACAGGCCCTCCCTGGTGGTGCAGCAGGTTATAGCACAGCACTAAGAAGCTGAAACCACTTCCGCATGAGTTCGATCCCCGCCTGCCCCGGAGGTGACCACATGGCATGGGAGACCTCTCCTGGCCCTCCTGCTGCTCCCCGCAGCAGTGTACTTCGTCAATCTGCCTGTTCTGGCCAGTACCCCAGTTCTGTATGCACAAATAAATAAATCTTAAAAAAAAAAAACAGGCTGCACTTTATCACACCATGAAACACACCCTGTCATGTATAATATGTAAAGCCTCACAGTAGCAGGAAAGACGATAGTCGAGTCACATTAAGGTGACACTCTTGGCATACATACATATGTGTGTGTGTGTGTATGGAGATGGCCTCTGAACACTCGCACATAGGGAAAATAACAAGCCATCTCCTTCCCCCAAAATAATGACATATTCTCTTACAGTATCACAGCCTCTATCCTGACCAAAGAGATAACATGCTCCCCTCTACCACCAAATATCTCAACATTCATTTCAAAACAGGCTCATGAAACTATAATTTTGCACTGCACGATCATTATTCACGAGGGAACCGAGAAAGTTCCTCTTTTTCATGTTCAAAGTATACTAAAGGATAAAACTGCTGTAGCAAGTCATGCAGATTTATATATTTGAAAATAGCAGAGAAGAGGTGTCATAAATGATGGGGAAAGCAGATCTGTGAGCAATAAGAAGAAAGGTCAAGCTGGACAAGAGCTAACTGAGAAAGCCTGAGGATTCTTGCACCCTCTCCTGTACCAAAGCTGCTACCTATGTAAAAAGAAGGCACCTTCCAGTCACATGGACCTCTGCATTTTAAAAAATGTTTTCTGTCTTGATCTTCATGATAGTCTCTTTAACTGGAATAAACAGACATGATTAATCTCAATCTGCCACTGTAAAAAATTAGAATCAGTAGTTTGAGGATGTCTCAAGCCAATGCCCACCAGTCATTCCAGGTTCCTGGCCACACTGGCTCTAACAGCTCCTATTATGTCACCCACTGACTTCCTCTTTAGATAGACTCTATATTTTTCGCCCCTCTTCTTTGTCCACATCCCTCAGGAATTCAAATCAGCAAACACTGCATAAATTCCCACTGTGTGCACAACCTGCTCGTTATTACAGGGGCCGCCACCATGAGGAATAAACGGTCCCTGTAACCTAAAAAGGAATGTGCAGAATGAACCCCAAACTAGAGCATGTGGGAGTTTATCACCACTGAGTGAAGAAGAGGAAGGAAACAGAACACAGTTTATGTGGAGGTACCATCTGAGCAGAGACTTAAAAGATAAGGCTCAAATAGGAACAGAAAGGGAAAACAGATGTCAAGAAAAACAAAACAAAAAAAAAAGCCACAGACATGTGAAATTCTGAGTGGCACTGTGTGGTTTGACTAGAGCACAGAATGTGCAGGGGGAGCCAAGTGGTATGAGGTGAGAAAGGCCCAAGTGCTCTCAGCCTTCAACGCCTTGGAAAGAGCTTTACGTCTCCCTCTGAAGGACACAAAGTCGAGTCAAAGGTTTCATGTGGACACGCAAAGTATGCCATCTGTGTCTTGGGAAGGTGGGCTGGAGTAGGCCAACAAAGACAGCCAGTCTCTAAGTGAGAGAGGAAAAGGGGAACCAAAGGAAGGGCAGGAAGAATGGAAAGAAGGTGAGAAAGTCAAGCGGCACTTGAAGCCAGACTCAGAAGCATTGGGTAAACGTGTGCA
>NW_004567120.1:22865270-22887586 GCF_000260355.1 Condylura cristata | reverse complement strand
ATCCCATTCCCCACTCCACCCCCACAACATGTCTCTGATATATGGTTGTTCATTATTTTTGTTATTTTCTCGCCTGGTCCATTATACTCCTGCTATGAGACAGATTATTTTTAAGAAATAGCTCTCTGTATCCACCAGTTCAGCATTCACAAATTCAACCCACCTCAGATTTAAGCTTGCCATTTTCAATCACCCATCTGATTCTCTAGCATGCTCTCTATTTTAAGGACTTTCATTATGGGAAGAGGACTCTTTGGCAAGGACATTCCTGAAAACAACTTCACTTCTGGCAAAGTACCTGAAATGCTAGCAATTTATTTCTCCATTGCATGACTAAGCAAAATATGGCAACATGGTTAAGGGCGCTTCTCTTTAGCAAAACCAGTGAAAAGACAATGTGCGTGTAGTTATTTCTCACTTGTTGAATTATCACTGATTTCTTAAAATGAATGGCAAAAGCATAGCAATGGGAGGAACACCCGAACAGGTTAGACTGGTAAATGGTACAGCTTCTATTTCAGGGAGTGGCCGCGTGGGCTATACAGTATCAACAGAAGGGAGGCCAAGTTGAAAGCATGTTTGTTGTTCAAGGCTAATCAGGTTAATGTCACCACATTATAATACAAAGGTATACACAGTGTATGTGTCTCATATACGTAAGTCTCCCACATGTGAGAATATACACATGTATTCTCATAATTGATTTACTCACCTTTAAGTCGACTGAAATTGTAACTTAATAAAAACAAAAGGATCGGGACCTCCCTGATGGTGCAAGGGTTTATGTCATAACATAACATAGCCATCTGCAGCTACTGCAGCACAAGTTCAATTCCCAGCCAGAGAGGTGACCCACATGGTGTGGCCGACCTCTCCTGTCTCGCCCGCTGCTCCTCTCAGCAGTGTATTTCAATAGATCTGCCTGTTCTGTTTCCCACTGTCTCTGGTGAGTCCTCTCAACCCCACCCTCAGCATCACACACCCCTCTAGCCTGCTCCCTAGCTCTTGTGTGCATAAACAAATAAAAAAAAAAGATTCACATACTAGAACAATGTTAATCAAAATGGTGATTACATATGTTTATTTTCATCACAATGGTTCATATTTCTGTTACATACTGAGCTCATGTCCAGTGAATAAACAATTAATGTTTTGTGCAAAAACCCACTTTTTAAAAGCTACCACAAAATTATATATGAGGAAAAAAATTGTTTTAATTTCCAGGCAAAAATTCATAAAATAAATTATAACCAGATTAGAATCTGAGCTATGTTCAAATATAAAATTCAGTGGAACCTATAGATTTCTGCAGAACCCATTGGCAGAGTCCATGGCCAGCGACAAAAAGGGCAGAGGCTGGGAAATTAGAACACAAAACGTGTAGCCGAGTCAAATTAAAGTCTGTGAAATTTTTTTCGCGTACAGCCTCCCCAGGCAAAGATGTTTGGTGGCAGCCGCCACTTCCAGTATTAGCCAAACACATTACAATAGAGATGGAATGAGATTTTAAATTACTGTAGATCACTTCCTATAACATTGTAATTATGCCTAAATGTGGCAGTGAGGTAGGCAGCTCATGAATCTGGGGAGAAGGCAGATGTCTGCAAGTCACAGGATCTTGATTCTCATCCCAGCTCGCCTGCTAACCAGCCATGAAACTGTCCGATGCGGCTTCTCTATTTCCTCCCTTGTAAAATCACAGCACCAGACCAGATGATCTGCGAGATCACTTTTTTCATGATCTACAAGTAATCTTATTGAAGCCAAACAAATAACACAGCTGCCTTCTAAGTTGGGGGCCATACTCCCCAAGCAATTTCCCTACAGGCTAGAAGCATGAGAGTTTTACACTGTAAGTGACTTTCTCCCTTTCTATAGAAACAAAGTCATAGGCATAATGACACATCTCTTCTCATTCTGATAGTCTATGATATATATTGGATTGCAACTTCCAGGACACTTTTAAGATTCTTTGCAAAGAAAAAAGGCATATCACAATTCTTTCATATGGAACAAAAGGTGAAATCAGAAACAGATGTCATTTCCCTGACATCATTTCAATTTTCCAGAAGCTACTGTTTGGGTATAGGTCTGTGTGGGTTTGTTCCTATTCACAAAGACAAAAAAGAAAACAACTATTAAAATATTGAGTATAGAAAAGAGTGATAACTATTCTCTCTCAGACCTTTCACCTGAAGGTTTCAAGTCTGTTGTCAGAGATATCGAATTCTTTTAATATCACTTGAGGGGGGGAAGCATGATCACCCACTTTATGCCTAAGAGCAAACGGAGGGACCAAGAGCGAACTTTCAAGTCACACAGGCAAGTAATGGTAGAACTGGAGCCAGAACTGACAGTGACCCAGAAAAAGAGAACTTTGTCCAACCCCTCAAAGCTTACTTTCCCATCAAGGCTAGACAAAATAAACTCAAAATCCTCCCTCCAGCCTAGGAGGCTGTGAGTATGATTAGGCCACAGATTTCCTCTTGGATTTCATTTCTTAATCTTTTTTATTGAGGGAACATCAGTTTGCCACTCCATTGGCAGAGGCGCAAGGTCTAGGAATAGTTTCTACCTCAGCAACTGGAGGTACTGTAGCACACTCAACACCAAAGGTCGACTTCCTTGCTAAGCAGGCTGCTCTGGAGACATGGGCTTACCTGCTGGTCTCAGCATGCTCTTCTCCTTGAGAGCCCCACAGTTCACTTTCACTTCTTTCGGTTGTTTGCTGAATTCCATTGCCTCTGAGAGGCTTTCTAAGGCTCCCACTCCCACTGGCCATCCCCCTCCTAACACCCTGTTTTATCTCTTTTGTAGAATGGCTATTGTCCAAATATAACTTATCATTCTGATCTGATTATTGATTTTTTGTCCATCTCCACTGGACATTAAGGTGCATGTCTCATTCTCAGCTGCTCCCCTCAGTGCCTGTAATAGTGCCAGAACTCAATAAAATTTTGCAAAATGAATGAATGAATCATTCATTCTCCAGTACAGATTGTCAGCGTTCCCATCCCATAGGATGGTGTTTCTCTGTAACGCCCAAATTCTTCCTCCCCTCCTTACCTTCATTATTTTTCTTAAATGGCAAACACAGCTGAAAATTCTCCACCTTAATCAGTGCAAAGCATGAGTCCTAATGAGTGGCCCACTCAGACCACCCAGAAGAATAAAACAGACAGGAAGCCAAAGGAGATAATTCCCTGGAATCGGGTCCTGCCAAGTCTCCAGAAGACCCCCCCCCCTTCCCCCAGCTGTCTGGATGACAACCTTTTGAACATCTGCCACATGACCCCTTCTGGAGCAGGAACAAAGGTCTTTTGTCACTCAGATGAATCAAAGATAGAAGCCAGGCAGGAAAGTTTGAGCTACTATCCTCAAATTAGGAGAGCCTTTTATCATTTATACAACAAATCTCAAGAGTGTTTACCTATGCATAACCTACAGGGTAATTATTTCCGGCTAAATTACCTGAACCAGGATCCCTGGGAAAGGACACTTTAAATGTAGCACTAGCAAAGGGGTGGGGTTGGGACGAGTAGAAGCACTGTAGAAGTGCGGTGGGGAAAATGGACTTAATTCATGTCTCAACACTGGACAGGAAAAGTAGCGAGGAAATGGAGAAAGGAGGAGAGACACAGTGGGTCTGGGAGTTGTTCTAAGCAAAGATGAAAGAAACAAAGAGGAGAAAACTCCACGACTTCGCAGAAAATGGAGATGCACTTAATTACACCAGAATGCCAGGAACTTGGTCCTGCTGAAGAACCCCCACCAGTGTGGGCTGGCAACTCAATATATCACCCATCTTTCTTCACCATATCACTTTACAGTCCTACCAAGTTTTAATATAGCACAAAGGTCAAGCCTCTGGGAAACTGGTTAAAAAGCAAATCGCGGCCCTCCCTAGTGGCGCGGGTTAAAGCACAGCACAAAGAAGCTGAAGCCACTTCCGCATGAGTTCGATTCCCACCTGCCCCAGAGGTGACCACATGGCATGGCAGACCTCTCCTGACCCGCCCCGGTGCTCCCCTCAGCAGTGTACTTCATCGATCAGCCTGTTCTGCTTCCCGCTCTGTGTCTGGTGAATCCTCTCACCCTCCGCATCTCTGGCCTGTACCCCAGTTCTGTATGAATAAATAAATAAATATTTTTAAAAAAAAAAGCAAATAGCTTTTCTTAAAGAATGTCACCATATCCAGGCACTCAAGGTGTTTTGTTTTGTTTGTTTTTTTTTTAACTATTTAGCGTGAAGCAAAGCCTACAAGGAGGGTCTACAATCCTTCTCATTACCAGTGATTTTCATCGGCTTTATTTCAATGAGCCTCGATTGCCCACATTAACAGATACCTGAGCCAACATTCAACATACTCTCTGAGCCCTCCAATAACACAAAATAATCATGGCTGACCTCTGCAGGGAATTTACTACTTTATTGTCTCCGGCTAAGTGCTTCCCTCATGTTATATAATTTAGTTTCATTTAATCTCCTAAAGACATCAGGTGACTTTTACTATTATCATTTCAAGGTTACAGAGGAGAAGCTGAGGCCCTACGCAATGGCACCTGATACACCTGCCGCATATAAACTTCCTGCTGTATCTACACCATTTCTCCTTCCCGTCTGCATCCTCTGAAAGCGTTCTGACTATGAGCCACAATGATCTGGACTCAGGGAGAACTTGGTCTCTGTATCACCTTCAAAAATTTCATTCTTTTAATAACAATGAACAACTATATACCATAGAAATTCTGGGGGGGGGGGTGGGGTGGGGAATTGGATCAAAAACAGGGGGTTTGTTCATGGGACTGTGGTGATGGCACACGGGTGATGGGAAGTCCATGGGGATTACAAGTGAGATGGGAAAAGGCACAAAATGATGTAAAAAGAAACTATTATAATAACAATTTTAAATTTTCATTAAGTTTATTGTGTGGCTCTCTCCGCAGATAAGTTTTAAGCTCTATGTTACACTTTTCTCTACCAGCAGCAATGCTAGCACCTTGTATCATAAGGAATTCGGTATATATTTGGTATATATTCATTCCCAATAGTATCAAGCACACAAGCACATCTTAATAAATCATTTTAAACAGTCATTGCTGAATGAGAAAATAAAAACCCAAAAAGCAAAGGAGAAATTCCTTACCCTTTGTTAGCTGTGAGAGACCATCTATTAGCGTAGAGAAGGCCATGCATCATGTCAAAAATAAACAACTTTTCGGTTGCCCGATTACATACAGTGACCTTGGCCTTTGAGCACTTATTTCACTATTGTATATGCTTTCTTAAGGAAAATCCTCTTTTGATTTGTTATTCTCCTATTGCAAAAGAGGGGGAAAAGCCCTCCCATAACAGTCAAAAGACTAAGGGAGGACTTTTAGATCCAGATATATAACAAATGGCTCTCTTTTGTGCACACACACAAAGAAAGGGCACCAGAAATGAGTCATACATCAAGCAGCTGAACTTGCAACCCCGTAACATACCAAGGCACTTCAACATTTAATTGCTGCAATTGGGGAGGAGGGAGCTGGTGGAATGTGACCAAACTGAGCCAAGAAGATGCAGAAAGGTGGGTGTCCCAGGGATTGGCCCAGAATCTACAGTAGATTATTTTAAAATGCAAAGCCACCTCAAGATCAGATTCTTCCTTATTCAATATATCATTCTATCCCTTTGGGAAAATAGTTCTGAGTAGCTGGGGAAGGTCATGTCCCATTGCATAGCTAGTCCACATTAAGTTCCTTCACTGCTATGGGAAGAAGTGGAAAAAAGCAGATGATTCCAGCAGCTACTGAAGAGAGAACATAAACGAATAGGTTTCTGTTAAGAGGGGACAGGATCATTTATTCTCTGTTAAACTTCCATCTAAAACTTTTCCAGAAACTGAAGAGAGGCAATGGGGTGTGTTCTCATTAACTAGAAAGTACAAATTGAGGAAATTAATCACCTATGACGAGGCTTGTCTTGTTTTAACATGAACATCGAGAACAAAGCAAATCTTAAGCTGTGAGGAAAATGGTTACTGCGTGTAGCACGATACCAACACCCTCCTTGATGACAGGAAGTGCCAGGGCACCAGCAACTGTAGCTTGTGGGGTGACGGACATCATGAGCTGTGCTCCTGTTGCCTGTATTCCTTGGGGCAAGCTTCTCAGCCACTAACAGCAATTATTTTTCTGAGAAAGCAATGACGAGTGCAGACTAGATCTTAACCACTGACCAGAGCTGCTGTCTACTGGCGGAAAGGCAAATTTTAGTCTGTAAATCGAGTATCTTCTTATCACCCAACAGAAGCAACTTAACTCACCAGCCCCTCATTTCCTTACTACCCGTTGCCACCAAGTTGAATGAGTTCTCAGGGATCTGTCAGCTACCTAAGGGGGTTTCGCTTCCTAAAGCAGTCCACATAAGAGTGACTCTGGCTACATTATCCATGTCGCATTACAGGTTGGGCGTCTCTTTCTTTTTTAGGATTTATTTTATTTATGTGTACAGAACTGGGGTACAGCCCCGATGTGCAGGGGCAGTGAGTGGGGAGCAGAACAGGCAGTCTGACTGGAATACACTGCTGAGGGGAGCAGCGGGCGGGTCAGGAGAGGTCTGCCGCACCATGTGGGTCATCTCCCTGGCCGGGGATCATACTAGCACTGATGGTGAGCTTCACGGTGTCTGCATTCTTCAAAGACTTCATAAAGTGGGTCTGCTAATTCTTCTTTACCTTTCTAACCTCTGTATTTCTCACTTTCCACTTTCTCTTGTGATTCTATTTCTCCCTTCCTTGTTTTTCGAGTTCCATATTTCTGAGGGTCAAAATGTCCAGAAAAAGGACTCTTACTTGTTTATAAAAAAACAACTTAAAATCGTTGTTAAAATCGTTGTACATGATTCCAAACTTTCCAAATTTACTTTAATCCAGAGATGTTTAAATGTTAAAAGATCCCTAGAGTTACCCCTCGTACCAAAAGAGTCCCAGTTGTCCTGTTTTAATGAATCCCCAGCAACCCCAACAGGATCTGTGGGCCAGTGTCAAGGCACAGCACATCAAGGAGGTGCAGATAAAATAGGAGGGGAAAGTCAGGACTCCTGGAGGCTGTTATCTGCCAGTGAGTTAGGATTAATATCCAGACCCTTCTCTGGAGCTTCCTGGCTAGTCTGCAGGGAGTTAACAGGGGTTATCAAAGCTTGGAATTTCCTGTAGAAAATGTTCTCTATGCTCAACTCTGTGAGCTCTGGCCCTGTGGTACCTGCTGCTAAAGCTACTGAAGCTTCCCCCACCAGTGTGGGGTGGGGGTCCCGGCAGGCAGGGAATGCCAGAAGCACCAGGGGTCAAACTGCCACCAGCATGAGGAAAGGGACACAGACAATAGCTTACCCACAGTGCCTTCCATTTGCTGATGAGATTCGGTAATATTCTTTACCTCCATGATTAACAAAAACTAAGTATGTATAAATCTTTCAAAATGTCTCATAAACTGTCAACCCTCTACCCCAGTTCTTTTGCCTCTGCCTTTCCCGACTCCCCAACAGTTGGCTCAGCTGCTCACCCTATTTTAAGTTTGGTGTCTCCCCTAAGCTTGAGCCAACTAAGGACTGAAGCAGGAAGTTGTTTGCCTGTAACGGGCACCTGAGGTTAGAAGCCTGTATCCCCCAGTGCACCCTGGTTTTTAGGCCTCAGCTTCAACTGGACCCTCACTCCAACTCCAACCTGGCAACCACAAAACTGCTAAACAAGACTAAGACTCTCCCCTGGCCTGCTCCATCATTCTCATGCCCTCAATTCTTTTCAAGAATGTTGAACTAAATAACAGCTCCAACATAATTCTCATGAGATAAAAAAAAAAAAATTGTCAAAATCCCTCAGACACCTTTAACTGAAAATGGCTGAACCTTCCTCTTGTCCCCACTTCAGGTGTGTTAAATCCTGAAGTACAATGATACTGCTATCCTTAGGAGGTGAAACCAGAATATAGAAATTATTTAGTTCCCAGAAACCCAAAAGGAACATCCATAATCTGTAATGGAGAACAGCAGCAATAAATGAACTCCATAACCAGAGATAATTCCCAAACCTCACATGGTCTTTACATTTCAAAGTATCCCCATTTACTGCTTAATGAACTGTGAGGTACAAAAGCTCAAACAGGTTTATTCCTCTTTTCTTTCCTTTGACTACTGCTTGGTAGAGACTTTTAAAAGTGTTTTTATGGTATCTCAATTGTATTTCACTTAAAAAAAATGGCCAAAATATGAACAGCTGAGGATAAAAAGAGGCAAAGAGCCCAGCTCAGTAACAGCACAGCAACAATTAGCTGGAGACAAGCGGCAGCTGTCTCTTTCAGTCGACCTCAGACCCACTACCCACCATCAATTTATGGTTCCTGCCTGCCCCCGTAAGTGCTGGAGTTTTCAATCTCCGGGACAGATAATACACAGGCTGAATAACCAATCTCTGACTGACTGACTGGATTAGTTTTCTAGTACCATTGTTAACAAATTACCACAAACTGTGGCTAAAAACAACACAAATGTATTCTCTTACAATTGTGCAGATTAGACACCTGGCATGACTTCCTATTGGGTTCCAATCAAGGTTTTGGCAGAGCTGTGGTCTTTTCTGGATATTCTTGGGGAAATCGATGGCCTTGCCTTTATCAGAGGCTATCTGCATTTGTTGGCCTGTGGCCCCCTCCTCCCTCTTTAGAGTCAGAAACCCAGCACTGCTCTCTCTCTACCACTGATGCTGTCTTCACAACTCTTGCCTCCTCTTCAGCCTACCTCTTTCACTTATAAGCACCCTTGTGATTACACTGGACCCACCTTCATAATCAGGATAACCTCCCTATCCTCTGATTAGCAACTTTAACTCCCCTTTGCTGTGGAAGGAACATTTATAGGGATTAGGACATAGACATCTTTAGTTTTTGTGGTAGGCAGAATAATAACCCCCAATCTGGATTTCATAAATTGTGAAAGAAAATTAAAAGCATGAACTTTTTACAAGTAACTGTATTTTGATTCATAGTATATGGGCACTGTAAAAGTTACGTGAACTTAGGGTAAAGGACTACGGGCGCTTTGATGGTGGGGCTGGTGTGGCAACATACATCCAAGGAGGTGAAGCCATTCCCCTACATCATGGACACTGTTGTAAACCAGTGTTACCACAGTAAAGAAAAAGTTATATGAAAAGCAAATTATAACTTAAAGACACTAGGGAATACTACTGAAAGGAAATCCTTTGCTGAATTGTTTTGTAAAGATATTACTTCCCAGATGCCTTGTTTTATCTGTCCAGATTTCCATACATTAACTCCCATACATATTTACTTGTTTTATCCACACACTGTACTTACTAAAGCTTAAATGTGTGTAGAAAACATTTCAATATTTTAAGACTTAATGCAAGGGAGGGGAGAAATATGACATCGAAATATTTTCCGACAATCTGCACAGAATCACCAGCACTGTCTCACTATTTTTCTGAAAGTGGTAAGTCTGACCGGAGATACATGATAACAGAGCTGTGGGCTGCATTCAGCTAGTGAGCACTAACAGCAGGCTGGTCAACAGCATAAGCTCAAGCGCCAGCCTGCCTGGGTTCAAATCCCCTCTGCAAACAGAAAGCTGGATGTGTTTAGGTTAGTTGCTGAATTTCTCTCTGCCTGATTTTCCACATCTGTAAACTCACAAAAACTACAGTACCTATACAACATAGGCTGTTGTGAGGGTTAAATGAGATACAGGACCTAAACCACAGTAGGATGCCTGGCACGTATTAAGGCCTCAGTAAATAACTTTGCTTCTCATGGCTACATATGCTTAGGCACAGGAGACATTTAGGAAGGAAGCATCCACAACTTGAATTCATTATTTTCAGGGCTTCAAAATGAAAGTGAGAACAAGATATGGCCATTAAATGGAAAGCAGCAGGCAAAATATTAAATTAAGATAAAATTTGACTCTTCCCTGATAGACACCCATGGTTTCTGCTTGCAGGCGATGTGAAAGATAGAATGACCTTCAATACTTAATGGAAGTGTGAATCATCCTCAGCAAACCACATGAGCTTATATTGAATGTCTGAAAGTACAGTTATATTTGGTATCAGAGAATAATTTGTTTCTCTGCTCTGAAGCTTCCAGTAGCTTGTTAGTTTTACCTTTGGGCTTTCATGGCACATCACAGCCTCCCCAACAAAAGGCAATCTCTTATCTGGGGCATTCAAGGCCCTGCACACTTTATCACTCACTCTGTATCTACCTTTGGCTCACACAAACTCCTTAAAGTCATTATTCTGGCCAAACCGCAAAATTCTCGAGTTCTGCCAGCACTAAGGTAGTGGTTTGTACAACAGGGGACTGGGTATGCTTGTTGTCTAGTAAAGGTACTGGAAGCCAGGGACCCATCTTAGTCAAGTACTTTTCCCATTGTGATTAGCACGTGATAAGTGCCTAACTAATGTTTGCGGAAATAAATGGATTAATCTTATCTTACCTAATCATTACATGCATTCCCACATACAAACCTTTGACACCCTTTTGTTTCAAAGCTATTTTCTTCAACTGACAGCCTCCTCATTCAGACTTCCTGATGCAGAAGATAATAATTGCATTTCTTTTCAAAGTTGCACTTCTAAATTTATCCTGAACTTTCAGATTTTTTTAATTCTATATATCAATATGAATTATCTCATAAGAAGAGTTTTTGTTTTTTGTTGTTTTTTATTTTCGCCAAGGTTCACCACACAAATACTTCCAGACATGGTACTTATGACAAAATCTTTAAAATGATGGAATAATGTAAAAACTACTCCTTACCTTCATGGTGACTGTGATGGTGCTATTTACATTTGCTTTATGCAACCAACCTTGCTTTATCACACCACCCTTCTGAGAACATAAAGAAGATGAATCCTGAAATAGAGTAAAGAACCCTAAATGAGACATCAGCCAGTCAGCCACCTAATCCAACATTTGGGGGCACAAACTAGACCCTGCCCTATTTTCTAATTAAAGTAGGAAGTTCCCTGTTTTCCCAAAGATGCCTAATTACACCCAAAATTATTAATCAGAGAAGGAAAGACTCTGTGCCGTACATACAGTAGGTACTCAATAGCTACTTAATCATATGAGCTGTCTTATGGGTACCTGAAAATGTCACAGACATCCAAGCCATCTGTCCCAAGAAAGACCGAGCTATTGGGCAGTGTGTGACAGACACGGGCCATTCTGGGCTCTCAGACTCCAGATAAATCACCAACACCAACACGTGCCCACAAGCGTGTACGCAGGTGGGAAAACGTGTTTATATCCAAATCATAGCCCCTATTTTTACTTGATGTTTTTCTTTAGCTCCAGTTGGAAATGTACCGATTTCTCCAAAAATCTAACAAACCCTTCCATGTTTGAAAACTAGCCATAGATTATTCAAAAACAATTTGTTCTCTTGTGTTTTCTCAAAGAAATCTCTCAGTCTCTCAATAGAAGAAGCCAGTGCAGTTGCCCCCAGTCTCTCAACAGAAGAAACCAGTGCAGTTGCCCCCATCGTTACCTCATCTTTCTCACAGTCCTCATCAATCTCAAATACATGATTGGGAATCTTTTCTGGTCTCAGAGATTTGCTGAAAATGCAAAATAATTTTCTTAGACAAAAAAAAAAAAAAAAACAGATAAGAAAACAAAAGCAAAATCAGTAGAGGAGAAGTTTCTTTCACAGCCAAGAAAATAGAAGACCTGAGTAAAAAACTTTGCTATTTCCAAACTCGGATTCTCCCAACTAAACCTTCTTTTTCTGGAAGGGCTTCCATACATACAGCCTGCAGCAAAGCTGTAAGAAGCCCAAATACTTCAGGGGTGTAGCTGTTAACAACTGCCAGAACTGTTAGTGGGGGCAGAACCTTAACTCACCCCAGGTCAAAAAGCAACACAGCAGCTCCTCCACCTGTTGGCTGTATGACCTTGCATGGGTCGTTCTTAGGCTCAGTTTAAAGAATATTTTTTTAAAGATTTATTTATTTATTCATACAGAACTGGGGTACAGGCCAGAGATGCAGAGGGTGAGACTATTCACCAGAGACAGAGTGGGGAGCAGAACAGGCAGATCGACGAAGTACACTGCTGAGGGGAGCAGCGGGCGGGTCAGGAGAGGTCTGCCGCGCCATGTGGTCACCTCCGGGGCAGGCGGGGATTGAACTCATGCGGAAGTGGCTTAAGCTTCTCAGTGCTGTGCTTTAACCCGCTGCGCCACCAGGGAGGGCCCTTAAAGAATATTTTTAGTACTTAGTTTCCTCCTTTTGGAATGTGCTTTGAAAACTACAGAAGTCTTATTTCTCCAAAACAATTCCCTTAAGGTATCCTCTGAGGTTAGTAGTGTCATACACAAGAACAGGAGAAAAGCAGGAGCTCAAAGACATTGAGTAGCCCCAAGTTATCCGGATAGTGACAGAAATAAGATTTGAACCTCAAAAGTCTGGCTTCTGGGCCACTGTGCTCACATTAGTCCTTCAACTCAACCGAAAGAGATGGACTTTTGTCATGGGGTACACCTTGGGGTCAGCAACTTGAGTTAAAAATCTTTTCGGTTTTTTATTTTTTTCATTGACACCACTGGGAAATGCTCACTTCATTATCAAACAAAGACGACTGTACGGTCAATACAGAGGAACCCAAGCCAAAAAGTGAACTCATACATTTTGGGAAGGATTTCAATGCGCAATGTTAAAACATACGCACACACCCAAAAGACTGCCTTCACCAAGCATGCAGGTCAGTTGAGATTTTGCTGTACTATAAATTATAACTGAGAAGTTTCCTAGGTGGTTTTATAAAAGGTAAAATATTTAATAATTCACCTCTTGAATGCTTCCCTTGAATTCTAAACTTACCATGGCAACATTCGAAAGTCCCCAGAGAAGTCTTCATACTTGTAGTTTACCACATGCCAATCTGTGCTGTAGGTTTTAATACACTGAAAGAAAAGAGGAAAATTTAACCTGAAATGTGGAAAGTACAAATAGACCCACTTTTTAAAAAAGTGATAACGAACTGATGCTTTTAAAATTCATTTGAGAAATGTTAGTACTGGAACCTTCCGTTAAGGATTAAAAGTGTCTTCTTAAACCAACTGGGGGCAAGCATTCCAAACTCATGTTCTTTTAAATGTTCTGCCTCTAAGTCTGGGACATATTCAAATTTTTAAAAAGCAGACTAGAATACTTGCTACTTGTGAGAGATTTAAGCCTGTATCTTCAAACTTGTCATGTAGCTCAGTGAGATTACAGTAATTCCACTTTCTAGTCACATGAAAGCAAAAAATTCCAAATCTAAGATGAATATTCTGTGGACTCTGAATTTCTTACCTCTTTGACAAACAAACTTTGGGCCCTTTTCTCCCCATCCTCTGGTACAGTGGATTGCACTGTTCTGTGATGACGATTTATTACTGAGATCTAGAAGATAAAAAACATCCTAGCTATAAGAACTTGAAAAATGCAATTTTCTTCCCTTTTAAAAAAATGCTTTCGAACTCACAGATATATCTTCCATTGGAAACATAAGCAGGTCTCTGAGGGGGTCACTATAAATCTGGGTTTTTCTTTGGGTGATAACATTCTCATAGTCCAAGGGCTCAACGACTTTGGTCTTTTCCTTTAGTGAGAGACAAAAAAAAAAAAAAAAAAAAAAAAAAAAAACAATGTTAATGTAATCAAACTCACAAGAAATAAATTCCTCTCCCTGTGCTTGTTACATTATTTCACAAAAGTAGGGATTGCAAATAGCTAGAAGCACTCAAAAGAGACAATTCCATAGGAGACATAGACTGCAGAAATATACACACACCAAACACACACACACAAACACAAACACACACACACACACCTCTGCTAAAGACAAGAGTTCTAGAGAGACAGCACCATGCTCTGCTTACCCAGGTTGCTTCTAAAAGAATTACTAAATGTAAGGTGAAAAACAGTGTATTTGGAAGGCTGTCAGTTGACATTTATTGAATATGTACTACTTAATGGATAACAAGAGTGTTTTGAGAAAGTATCATTCATGTGTCTACTCTGTACCAAGAAACTGTCCAAAGGATGGATCATGATATAATGACACTGGCCCAATTACCCCAGCTGCCCTAGTGACCATGTTACTCGCACATATATGTACCAAGGAAGCCAACTGAGGTCCGGCTCACTGGCCCAATGACCCCAGCCACCACACTGCATGTCAGGATCTGCTCCATGGCCCCAGAAACTGTACCTACCAACTGGGAACACCCAGAATAGTGAAAGAGGAAGATCCATGGGAATCTCAGAAGAGAGAGAAGGGAACTAAAAAGCTATTTAAAGAAATAATGGAAGAAAACTTCCCAAACCTGAAGGAAGTGAACATGCAAATACAGGAGGCTAAAAGAACAACAAGCTTCCTAAATAAAAGGAGACCCATAGCAAGACACGTAGTAGTAAAACTTCCAAGAGTCCAAAAACAACAATAACAACAACAATAATAATAATAATAATAATGAGTTTGATGAGGGGCTAAGAAACAGATAACCTATAAAGGAACACTGGTTAGGCTAGTGTTCTTCTCTGAACAAACAGTAAAGGCAAGAAAAGAATGGAGTGACATATACAAAGTACTCCAAGACAAAAATGCCAGCCAAGAATACTCTATCCTGTAAAGCTCTCTTTATGAGGGAGAAATAAAGATCTTCTCAGACAAACAAACCATTGGGAAGTTTTCAACCACTAAATCCCTCTTGCCAGAAATAGTAAGAGGAGCTTTAGTAATTAAATCAAAGAGAAGAATGAACACAGAGAACTGAACAAGAAAATAAACAGAACCACAGCACTATGAATAAAATGGTAGTAACAGAGTTTCACATATAGGTAATAATTCTAAACGTCAATGGACTGAACTCACCAATAAAAAGACACAGGAGTGTGTCTGGTTGGATTAGGAAATCCAACCTCCTGCTGCCTCCACAAAATGCACCGAAGATCGACAGATAAATACAGATTGATAGTAAAGTGTTGGAAAACAATTCTACAAGTAAATGACAATCAAAGGAAGGCAAGAAAAGCAACATGTTTATCAGATAAAATAGACTTCCAGCTGAAAAGAGTGACAATTGACAGGGCTGGATTCTGCATAAGGATCAAAGGAAAAAACTATCAGGAAGACAAACATTCACCAGTGTATACTCAACAAACCAAGAAGCACTAAAATATATTAGACAGTTACTAACAAATATGAAAACACACAATAGACAAAATACATACGTGGTAGGAGAAAATATATAACTGTCTTACCAATGGACAGATCAACCAGACAGAAAATAAACAAGGACACAATTGACCTAGGCCACATGGGCCTAACATGTATAGGGCACTGAACCCCCCTAAAAGTGAATACATATTTTTCTCAAGTGCCTATGGAACATTCTCTAGGACTCATCACATACTGGGTCACAAGTGAAATATCAACGAGTATATTAAGACTGAAATCATACCAAGTATGTTCTCTGATTCAGATACCAAACTAGAAATCAACTATAAAAACAAAGCAAGAAGATCCTCCAGTATGTGGAGACTCAACAACACATTAGTGAAAGACCATTAGGTTTATGATGAACTCAAAGAAGGCATAAAAAAATAATTAGAGACAAATGATAATGAGGACACAACCTTCCAAAAGTATGGAACACGAAGCAAAAGTAGTACTAAAAGGGAATTATATAGCAATAGAGAAACACATCGAGAAACAAGAACCAAAAAAAAAAAACCTAATGTCTCATCTCAAGGAACTAGAAAAAGGACAAATAAACCCAAAACAAACAGAAGAAAGTAATAAAAATTAAACCAGAAAAAAAAATGAACTAAAAGTAAAAAAGACAGTCTAGAAAATCAATGGAACCAAAAAGTAGGTACTTGGAAAAAATAAACGAAACAGACAAACCTTTAGCTAGGCTCACAAAGAAGGGAGAAAACTCAAGTCAAACAGAATCAGAAATGAGAGAGGAAAAATTACAACAGATATCCAGAGGATAATAAAAGCTTATTATGAACATTTATATGCAAAGAAGTTCAACTATCTATATGAGATGGACACCCGAGGCTGAGTAAGGACGAAACAAAGAACTTGAACAACCCATCACAAGCAAGGAAATTGAAAGAGTAATCAAAACCCTCCCCAAAAACAAAAAGACGAAGCCAGCAGGAAAATTATAGAATTGAGACAGAAGCAGCAGAGAGGAAGGGAAAGGAGCCAAAACAAGGAAGGGAAGAGAGTAAGGGATTATGGGACATTTCATGGAGTGCTATGATGGTGGGGGAGTTTGGGGACTTACACCTGAGGAGGAAAATCAAGTATTGTACAAAAATGAACAATGATGTAAGAAAATAGAAAACAAAACAAAAACCCTCCCTAAGAACAAAAGCTCAGGACCTTTTTTTCTTAAGTGAGTTCCACCAAACTGTCAAAGAAAAACTAGTAACTATCCTGCTCAAACTTTTTAGAAAAATGGAGAAGGAATACTTCCAAATGTATTTTATGAAGCCAACATCACAGTAATACAAGAATAATAGAGGCAAAGAAAACTACAGGCCAATCTCCATAATGAAAACAGATGCTAAATCTTCAATAAAATCATAGCAACCCAAATCCAACAATGCATTAAAAGGATTATACATCCCCCCACACCCCCAGTGACACAAAGGGTTAATCAAGCCTCAGCACTATGAAGCTCTCTGAAACCACTGCATCATGAGCTTGATCCCCAGCTGGGGAAGTGACCCACATGGCACAGCAGATCTCTCCTGACCAGCTCACTGCTCCCTTTACAGTGTATTTCAGTGAATCTGCCTGTTCTGCTCCCCACTCTCTCTGCTGAATCCTCTCACCGTCCCGGCACCTCTGGCCAATGCCCCAGTTCTGTATGCATAAATAGATAAATCTTTTAAAAAATAAGTAAAGCTGAGGGAGAAGATCATAACAGACATATTTCAAGTTATAAACTTGGAACTGTAGACCCATGAGATCCAATCGAGCTCATCATTGCTATCGTTACCTGAGAACACTGGGGCAAATTAGTTGAAAAGGGAAAAAAATTGTATCTGTAGATTTTCCAATGGGAAAATATGACCCTCTGAACCCACATCTGTGTCTCGATGGACCCAAGTGAATGAAGACTGTGACTGCATCTTCCAGGCAATGACTTTCTCAGAGGCGTGAGATAAGTAAAGCCGCACCTCCAAAAGCAAGCCTGAGTTACTGAAAATAACTCCAATGTCTCGCTTTTGGTGCCAACCCTCCAACACTGACTCAAATTTCAGTGCTTAACCTGTTGAATTAGCCTCTGTTCATCTCTCTATATAATAAGTTCACAAGTACCTGCTTCAAGGAACTTTGAAAAACAACAACAAAAATTCTCCTTCAACTTCCTAATGTAGCTGTCAAATTAATACGGAAAAGCATCTGTCGAAATCAATCACTTCTGCCCCAAACCAGATGCATAGCTCTGGATACAGGCGCAGTGGAACACCACTCAGTTGTGAAAAAAGATAAACTCTTGCCATTTGTCTCAGCCTGAATGGAGTAGGAAGGGATTATGCGGGGGGAAAAAAGTCAGGGAAAAGACAAATACCAGATGGTGTCACTTATATGTGGACAGAGAAAGCAAAGTGTCAGACAGAATCAAACCAGTAACAAACCCTAGAAATCTTCCTGCAGAGCTGAGGCTACCGGGGTGGGGGGGAAGCAGACTGGGGCACAGGGGACTTTGGTGGAGGACTATGGGTATTTTGGCGGAAGGTATCAGGTGGTTAAGAGCACTCTAAGGGGAAGATCCTTCAATATCTCTAAATCATGTACAACTTTGTAAACTAGTGTTTCTCCATTAAAACAAAATAAAACATAAAGGGAAAAAGGAATGACTTCTTTGAATGTGCCCTATATTATACCTTTTAAAAATGAAACCACCCCACATATTTTGAATAACACATTCACATTATTAAAAAAAAACAAACATAAGGTTTCACTTTTCATTTAACCCTCATTAACCTAAGCCTTCTGGGTCTTCAGTTCCAAGTCCTTTGTCAGGGGCAGCATGATTGCAGAAAAAGTTGGGGTGATTAATCTGAATCCCACAAAGCTTTCCCTAACAAATTATCTAGGTCTGTGAATCAGAATAAAAAGACTGTGCACCATGTGTAACCCCCATTTCTTCTCCACCCCTCTTCCAGCCATCAAAAGCACAATTCAAATAGAATGTAGAAGAGAAAGGGACAACAGTAGCAATCAGCCCCAAAGAAACACCCCCCCCATTTCCCTTCCAGGGTAACTCAGCTCTTACTCCATTGGCATTTAAAGACAAGGAACATCTTTGACATCCAGAATGGTCATGATTTAATGGTGGCTCTGCCCTGCGGTACAGTACATATTCCTTGGTGAACTTTCCTATTCAGCTTCATCATTTTTTATTAGACTTACTGGGTTTAGCCTAAACAAAGTTCCACCAAACACAGAAACAGTCTTTCTCTGAGGGTTATAAGTTATCCTTCCTGCTCGCTTATGCAGAGTGGCAGAAAACAGGGCAAACAGGGCATACAGGGCTTTTGTATTCACTCACAAAACCTGTGTTCTAATAAATGGTACTTTATATAAGCATTCAAATAGTGAGGTCCCACTGTACACTTCTAGAAAGTTCTATAGCCATGTTAAGTAAAAGGCAAAAACACTTACACAATCTGGAAAGAAGCAAGCATATGTTTGTCTTCTCTTCCAAAGTAGTGACAGAAAAGCCGTCAACCTAAATTTGGAATCTACTCAGTTTCTATTATGAAAAGAAAAGAAAAAAAAAAAAAAAGGTCTGCCTAGGAACATTCTCATTCACAAATTTCTAAACTCTCTTGAAACAACCTGTCAATAATAGTATTTGGTTGCTTCACTGGAAGGTCACCTTGCTGCCCTAAAGAAAACACTTTCATATACATTCTACATGTAACTTAACAAAACCTGCCACCACATAGGAAAATCCTATCACTTCACCTCTGTGCATGAAGAAACGAGAGGCTTAAGTACATCTGTCTACACCTGAGAGCAGAGTAGGATTCAAATCCAGGCCTCCTAAGTGCTCATCCTTTTTCTTTTCCTAGCAATGTTTCCCAAACTTGACTTCTTCATACACAATCATGAATCTCCCCTGCCCTTCTGCACTATCACCTACCTCCTCTTTTTCTTCAAATTGGTATTTTTCTAATCCCGAATAACATAAAAGATGCCAAAATCTGTAGCATGGTTTGGGACACCAGGCCTTCTCAGGTCACTAAGGACCAAATCTGAAAGGCTTTGCATGTTATAAATGTCTAAACTGTGAAGAAATGCCTTACCCACAGACTGAAACAACTTTCTGCTTTTTAACACAGAAAGGACAAGAGATTGAAGGGGCATTCAGTCCAGATTTGGTTAGGCTGCCTGGGCTGGGGACACATTAGGCTGTGGGGGAACATGGTTGCTGTGGTGGTGGGAAAGGCCAGGTAAATCCATGCTGTCAAAATATTAATGAAGATGTAAAAGAATGGTACTTAGAAAAAGAAAAAGAGATGAACTTCCCTCGAAGAAGAGGCAGCTGGGCCTCTTCCTCAAATTCAAACTGAAGCATCAACTTTTCCTTGGATCTCCAATGTACTGAGCTAACCTGTGGATTTTAGAGTTGCCAGTGTCTACAATTACATGAGTCAATTTCTTTAAATAAATCTCTGATATAGATAGATCTAATGTATAGATTAGACAGACAGATAGATATAGAGAGAACCTATTAGTTTGATTTCCCTGAAGAATTCTGACGAATGAACTTAGTATACTTAAACTAAGTAATACCATTTCTAGGAATCTGTCCTAAGGGCATAGTCATAAATGCACCAGTTTACAGAAGAAAAAAAGAAATTTAAAAATCAGAAAATTTAAAAATAATAGAAAACAAATGTCCAGAATCCTGTAATTTCCCAAAAAGAGAACTAATGTCTCATCATGTTACCTACATACATACCCCCATGGATATAAGCCATGCTATAATCCCCAAGTAAACACGGAGGTAGGCAAAGGCACCTATTTCACCATCCAACCACAAATGTATTTAAAAGCATACGTGGTAATAATTCTGTAGTGTATATTTGCAAGTTGCCAAGTTCTTCAAAGTTCTAGTTCTTCAAAGTTCTCAAGAGAAGAAATGGATTTTTTCCTACGTTTGTAAGATGATGTATGCTAACTGGCCTTGAGATGACAGTCACCTTGCAATGTCCACCGATACATCCAGTCATTACGCTATACTGCTGAAAGTACAAAAAAAGAACAAGGCGCACATTCCTAGGAAGCCTGTTTGCTATCATTAGAAACTTAGCCATTAATTTCAATGTCATTTTAAAAGTGATAATAAGCGTGTAACAGCTCTGGAACAATGCAGAATCAACCTGGGTTACTTGTGTTTGCATTTGACAACCAAAGGTCACTAGTTTGCTAGTGAATATTTTACTTTGGAAACTAGTTCTTAAAAATTCCAAGAATGTCTTTTCACATGGATGGGTGGAGGGGAGACCAGAAAGCATGCAGCAAATTGAGCAGTAAGGCAAGGGGCCTATTCAGAAACCTCCCTGTCCTCCCACTAGGCTGACTCCCTTTCTCCAAGTTAAATTGAAGTGTGATAAGAAGTGCAGGACAACAGATTCAAGAAACAGAATGACCTAGCCACAAAGTGAGAAGCCCTTTTTCACAGGATTTCCATCAACAGACTGGAGTTTCAATGGCACCTGAACATTCTCTTATAGCAAAGCAGTCTTCAGACAGAGTGACATAGTCAACGAGAAGCTGACATAATGAATCTCACCTTCCCATCATGCCTCCTCCTTTCTCCCTTAGGAAAGTCCCCAGAATCCCTGGGGGCTCTCCTTTTGTTTCACAAGTTTGCAGCTGAGTTTGCATGCCATCTCCACAGAGAATACCTCGAAATAACACTTTGCAATCAAAATGGCCACTGGGGGTATATACAGTTTCTGGCAGCACAAAGAAAGAAAGAAAGCTGCTTACAGAGTACACTTTATCAAGTCCCTACCAAAGTGGTGAGGGTTTTTACACCACAGCACCACACACAAGGTCCCTGGTGGGAAATGTGGTGCCCCATGGGTTCATCTTCCATCACTTTGGTGGATAAACTTTGTACAACTGGCGACAGAGCAACTGTCCAGAGAGCTGTGGGGAGGATGAGGCTGTGATGTCTGACAAAAGTGAGAGACTTCACCAGTGCAGACCAGTCTTTTATAGTAGCAAAGCATAGCTAGACGGAACTTTGTCATGATTTCAAGCATACTGGATTTTGTTATGACCCTTACTTTTCTCAGTCTGATGACTGCCTTTTACTAGCTCCGTTCTTTTCCTCTTTCCCAAAAGGAACTCCAAGTACTGAAGGAGCTTTGGCTGATCTGATCCAAGGATGACGCGATGGGGAACGCAGGCCATCTTTTCAGTTAGCACAAGCCAACTTGGCAAAATAGAGCTGAACATATTTTAACTGGAATTGTTTTTCAGGGCAAATCTTGGCACCAAAACTGACATACACATTGCATTCAAGACACTGACCTTTCTTAAAGCAAACAACTAGGAGGGAAATCATATTTTCATGAGTTTGTTGGCTCACACTTATTATTCGTTATCCACACCTCAGTGCTCATTATTCCTGACAGCCTGCCCTCTAATCTCTCTCACCCAGAGCCCTCACGGTCTTTACCAACCATGGTGGCCTTCACTCAGATAGAGCACACAACTTTGTGGGAAGCTTGCCTGTTAATCTCCTTCACAGGATCATAAACACGCAGAGAAGAGAACAGTGCCTTGTATGGTTAAGTCCTCACTTCCAGGCATCGATAGGCTCTTACATCTTAGAAAACGTTGACTAAAAGCAAAAAGATGGCTAAGGAAGTCAATTTACCACAGGCTAATTGATCAAAACGGGTGGAGTGCCTAGGCGTATTTCTGGACACAATAAGATGACCAAACTTCTAAATAAAGACGCAAAACACTTTTAATTTGTAACAGTCATTCACATTCATTCACACACTCATATTCCAAACCACATCTTCCAGTTCAGGATCTCAGGTGGCTGGGGGAGTGTTTTTCCTCCCTGCAGCTCAGGGCATGAGTTGGGGCCCAACCCTCAAAAGGACACCCTTCATCACAGGGGACATCACTCACTCACTCACTCGTTCACCCACCCTCCCACCCACCCAACCACCCACCCACAATCTTCTTGGCTCAGTCATCTA
>NW_004567120.1:22820002-22865170 GCF_000260355.1 Condylura cristata | reverse complement strand
ACACTTGGATGATTGGGACAAGTCAACAAGCCTCACATGCTCACTTAGATGGGAGGAAACTAGAGAAAACTCACGCAGACACGGGGAGAACACAGCCACTCCATATGCACAGTGACCCGGAGTGGGAATCGATTCTTTATCATCAATATTATAGGAGACTTCATTGGAAGAGCTACTGGACTTATCCCACTGATTACTTTGAGCAGTACTATATTACCATATTCAGTATTTTATAGCTATTAGCTCATTCAAGTCATTCAAGCCCTCCATGGGAAGACCTTTCACTGTGCCCATTTTAAAAATAAGGAAACATAGTACACTGGACTATGGGGGGAGTGTTTTTTTTTTAAAAAAAAAAGATTTATTTTATTTATGCATACAAAAGCTGGGGTATAGACCAGAGGTGTTTGGGGAGGGGGGAGAGGATTCACTAGAGACAGTGGGGGGCAGAACAAGTGGATTGACTGAAATACACTGCTGAGGGGAGCAGCAGGAGAGACAGGAGGACTCCTGCACCTTGTGGGTCAGCTCTCTGGCCGGGATCGAACTCGTGCTGCAGTGGCTGAGGATAGCTTCATAGTGCTGAGACTTAACCACTTGTGGTACCAGCGAGGCCTCTTGTTTTTGTTTTTAGCCAAACTGAGACTTCCTCTTCACAGTGGCCTGATGGTGTGGGGCAACACTGGCTAAGTGAGCTCCTAATGTAACTGGATAAGGAGTTTTGCATTTCTAAGCTGTTGCTTCCAATTTAGCACTTGCCATCAATGAGTGGGATTAGCACTTTAGGTCTTTTACTTTGGGGAAAGGAGTTGGCAGATTCAAATTCAAGTGCGTAAGAATCAAATTACAAAAAAAAAAAAAAAACACAGTAAGATATTGTCAAGGGACCGTGACTAATTCATCTCAGTATCCTCCATAGAACCTAGAAGAGAGCCGTGAGAACTACAAAGTCAGAGGCTTTTGTGGCTCATAAGGGATAACCTGCTGAATAATACAAAGAGCCCCACCTCACTTATATGCCTTCCAAGTCAAAATGGCAGCAGACAAGGTCAAAGGGGCAGGTCTTTGCTACTGGTTTCAGAATTAGTTTACAGATTCCAGCTTTATTTTAGGGAAAACAACTTACTGTTCTAAGAATGAGCAAAAAAGGTATTTTAAAGGTATTCAATCACAGAAATAGAGAAATAAGATTTTGTTCTTTGCATAGGGAAGTAAACCTTTTAAATGCCAAGTGACTTCCCTTTTCCAAATCAATTAGCTATTTTTTGTAAATCCAAGAATTATTTTTAAATACCTACAGAAAATTCCTATTATTTAAAATCACAAAATAAATCATTTATACTATTTGATTAGTTCAAAATCGGGTAACTAGTATTTTGCCATTACTGCCACAATGGGAATAGGCAAACAATTTAGATAATCTATGAATGAACAAACACAATTTCAATGAACTCTATCACCTCTAAACTTCGTTTTAACCAGTAGTTTATCATTTTCTTCAATATACCGAAAGCAAAATTGTATTGAATTCCTCTTGACTTTTTGTCTTCACTTTTTGCTAATAAGCATTTAACTGATTCAAAGGTAAGACAAAAAGGTGCAAATGTAAGGAAAGATTTGAATACAGTGAGAGGATGGCAACATAGCTTTATAAAACTAAACAGTGCTTCTATTCTTCAACACTCCATTATTGACAAAATGTGGGGTATATGTACCTGGATTATACATAACAGCTTTTCCCCTAACACATCAAAAAATTTAACAAGTTCACAAAGACATACAACAGTATGGCAGATTATTAATTCATGCAAGGAGAGCTTAGGTTGTGCCCATTCTGTACCCACCAACTAATTTACTTCTATTGCTTCCTCCACCACAATCCCTCCTATCTGTCTCCCTTTGACTCTTTTTTCTTACTTTTTTGACTTCATCTAAAAGGTCTCATTTCATCTTTCATTGTCCACCAGTTTCTGTAAGTATTTTGCTTTGCAACTGTCCACTATGTAAATGTCCAATATTTATCTTTTTCATCCCCCATCCATTAATGTACAACCTGCCCTGGATCTTGGCCCCTACGTAAACATATCATAAACTGAACCATAACATATACCTTTGCATTCTCAGTAGAATAAATGGACAGTACACAGATGTTCTAAGGATACGTGGAGTTAGCCAGCTAAATTACTTATGTTACGTGAAAACAAAAGCCTAAATAAACATTTGAACACAGAGATACAAGCCTATCGGCTACAAAGGCTCAGTAGTCCATAAAGCACACACGGGCACCCATTCCACCACTTTGCTCCTGATGAAAGAGTCAAGAAAACTGATTTTGAAAGTCAACCTTGGCAGGGTCAAAAATATCTTTTTTTTTTCTTTCTACAAATATCTTTTTTTTTTTTTTTCCATAATCGGTCATATTGGATCTTGATCGCTCTGCTTTTTCTGGAACCCACCAGTATTTTCCATCTATACCTCTTCATGAAATAATAGATTCCCAAGTCAAACCAAAGTTCCTCCAGCTTTTCTTAAGTTTTCCACTGTAAGATGTCAAGCAGTGGGTGAAAGCACAGCACTAAGGAGCTTCATCCACTTCCGCATTAGTTTGTTTCCTGCCCCAGAGGTGATCCATATGGTGTGGCAGACCTCTCCTGACCTGCCCGCTGCTCCCCTCAGCAGTGTACTTCGTCGATCTGCCTGTTCTGCTCCCCACTCTGTCTCTGGTGAATCCTCTCACCCTTCGCATCTCTGGCCTGTACCCCAGTTCTATATGAATAAATAAATAAATCTTTAAAAAAAAAAAAAAAGATGTCAGGCAACGTTCCATTTCTTAGTATGTAATACTCCAGATCTGATGCAGGTCTATTCTGTCTACGCCACTCAGAATGACAGCAGCTCACCTTTTTCAGATGGATTCCGTATTTTGATGAGGTGAGTCAGTACAGATGGCCACCAAAGCCCTTCCTGATCACAGTCCACGCCTCCCTGCCCCAACACAGTCTGGGCTGACTGAGCTCAGCTTCTAATTTGTCTTCACTCCTGTGGCTCTCACTGAGCGCGGTCACGCTCAGAACCTACTCTATTCGTGTTTAAATTACTCTGCCAGCTCCTGTTCTTCCAGAAACTCACCTCTCACCTTCCTGACCACACTGCCCAGCCCTCTGGGGTCTCAGAGGTAGGCCTTTCTCCATTCTTAGAAAAACAAGTTAGACCAGCATCCTTGTAACCTCTGGCTATTTTTTACATATATTTCTCTTTTAAAAGAAACGCCTGTCCTACTTGTAATCTTTGATTCCTTCTTGGAGACAGTTCCCTCCCTATGAGAACCCTCAATCAGCAGAGATACCATTTGAAAGAAGAGTCATAAGCACTGGCTCCTATCTATGAATATAACTATTAGCCACTGAAATAGACACTTGAAATGGGCAAGCTGGATGGTCTGTGAATGGTACCTCCACAGAAGAAATTTCACTTTCTTCTGCCTCAGAAAGCCCTTCAATATTTTATAAGGAATAAGGAAGGAGATCCTATGTTGGTCCTCACTAGGAAGGTTGGGTGTCAATGGCCGAGGACCAACCTGGTAAGGTCTGCCACCCTCTCAGCTGAACTCTTCTAGAAGCCCTTAGAAACAGAAATACCAAGCACACAGCTGGATTCTCTCCACTGTCTCATCATCAACTATGTATCAGGCATCAAGCTTCAGGATATGGGCCCTGCCCTTCATGAACTCATGGACTTGATATCAAAATAGACCCCTAAACAGTTACAGTATGATGGGGACACAGAGTTCTGTGGAGACACAGGTAAGGGAGAGAGGTTAGCTCCACTGGTGAAGGAGGCTGTGGTGGGGAGTATTAGTACTAGAGCTGAACTTTGAAGGAAGGAATGAAAATGCCAGAGGCAGGCAAGGGGAATTATGGCATTAGATTTTGCAAGGAAAGCAGGAATGATGGCATGGACACAAGAAAACCTGGGTTCAATGGGTCTGGGGACCTACAGAAGCGGTGGAGGAGGTAGAGAAGAGCTGGCGAGTGGGTTTATTGGGGGCCACATTTGCCAAAGCAATGAGTTTGGATGGTTTCCTCACATAGGCAATGGGGAGCCAGCAGAAGATTTAAGCAGGGGAATGGAATGACATGAGCAGATGTTTTACACATATTTATGCACCGAAAGCCAAAAGGTCAGTGCAAATGGAAATTAATCCATAAGATGACAGCACGGGCTAAAAATCTGTCCCACCGTCTACATTTTCCAGGAGCAGTACACCAAATTATGGAAAACTACTCATTATAGTTACAGATAAACTATTCAGGAAAATCAAGTGAGGGCTCTGTTTACGTGAAGAACAACCTCTCTTGAGAAGAGAGCAAAAGAAAATAGCTAGCATCTTCCTTGTGAGAGCCAGATTAAATTAGCCCAAATGTTTCATTTTGAAAAGATCAGCTGTGGACAGATAGCCATTTAATTTGTTTCCAACCCTTTTTCTTTTTTTAATATTTTATTTATTTATGCATACAGATCTGGGGTACAGGCCAGAGATGTAGGGGCCATGAGAAGATTCCCCAGAGTGGGGAACAGAACAGGCAGATCTACTGAGATAAACTGCTGAGGGGAGTGCAGGTGTGACAGGAGAGGTCTGCTGAGCCATGTAGATCACTTCCTGTCAGGGAATCGAGCTCGCATTGACGCGGCTCAGGCCAGCTTCTCAGTGCTGCCCTCCAACCCACTGTGCCACCAGGGAGGCCCCTCCAACACCTTTTCCATGGCTAATTTGATCCAAACTGGTTACACTTTTGATGAAACATAAATTGGATCACAGGATAGGATTGCTCTGTCGAAAGTCCTTCAATGGCCCACCCTAGCCTGTAGAAAAAGCACAAGCTGTGTAAAGCAAGGCCTACGAAACCCCTTGTGACAAATCTGCCCTCCAGCACCTGCCCTCCCACCACTCCCAAGGGAACCTATTACCCTGCTTTTGTTGATCCTGAGCCTTCTGTCCAGGTCCCTCCTCCCCACTAAGAGTCCACGAAGCTGTGCAGTCTATTTATACAAATGCCCACTCCCATACCTAGTTCCACCCCCCTCCTCAAATCTGGGGCTACTTCCTGTACCTCCCTGACCATCTAAGCCCTATCACAAGGTACTGAGATGCAGGCAGGTCCACCCATCGCCTGCTCTGCCTCTCCCCCTCCCAACCCCACTAGAAGGAAACTTCAGTGACTGTGACTGCCAAGACTTTATCTCATTCACTGCTCTATCCCTAGCTCCCCCAAATTATATCTTGAATGACTGCAAAAACAAACTGCAGATATACTGCCAATATCTTTCTAACCCTCAGCATTAACATTTCCTGCTTCTCCCAGGTTTCAAAATGACCACACACTAAAATACTCACTGAAACTCACATACTAGGGTAGCTGTCCTGCTAAAGAACAATGCAACGCAACCCTTCTCTCCTGTAAATGCCTTAGATGTAGAAGGACGCTGAACTGCACAAGTCTCCTGTCCCTATCATGAGGCTGAATCACTATCCTAATGACAAAACTTTTCCATAGAAAAGGAGGTCTACATACCTTCTCCCCAGCCTACACCTTCTCCCCAGACCGTTCTCCAACCTGACTAAAGTAACCCAAATGAAGCTGCACATTCCTGTCTTACCATTCTCGGTTCAACCCGGACCCCAGAGCCATTCACCCTCTCACTAACCCTGTCATCCTGAACCATATCCACGACCCTCCCCAGACCGGGGTCAAACAGTGCTTTCTTTAGAAAGAACTTAAATCCTGCATTGCTTTCCGGGTGATTGATAGCATCAGTGTATTTGTGTATGGAGAACTTAGAACCAGAAGCCCCATCCCCCACCCCCACACCATTATCCCACTCCATTACTCCATCTGTGTTAAGAAAAAGTCTATTTTTTTAAAATATTTATTTATTTTGTAGAAGAACTGGAGTATAGGCCAGAGGTGGGGGGTGTTGAGAGGATCCACCAGAGACAGAGTAGGAAGCTGCTGAGGGGAGCAGCCGGGTGAGACAGGAGAGGTCTGCTGCACCATGTGGGTCAGCAACCTGGCCAGGGATCAAATTCAGGCCATGGCAGTGATAGTACTGAGACTCAACCCCTAGGCCACCAGGGAGGCCTTAAGAATAACTGTATCTTTTTTTTTAAAGTTTATTTATTTATGCATACAGAACTGGGGTACAGGCCAGAGGTGCAGGGGCGATACGTGGATTCACCAGACTCAAGAGTGGGGAACAGACAGGCAGATAGATAAAGTATGCTGCTGAGGGGAGCAGCAGAAGAGACAGGAGTGGTCTGCTGTCACCTCCAGGACAGGGATCGAACTCACACTGAAGCAGCCACCACCAGCTTCCCAGTGCTGCGTTTTAACCCATGTGCCACCAGGGAGAGTCTCCAGGATAATTGTATTTTTAATGTCAGTGGCTCACTATTCCTACCTACATAAACTAAACCGAAACTCCTATTTGTTGAAGCTATGGCTTCCCACGTTCAAATCTTTGCTTTGAATATCTAATAAATGATTCCCGTTACCATTCTGATGTTCCTCCATCTCTTTTCTATTTTTTCTTCTCCTTCCAAACTGGATTGATACTGTTGACTTCTACAGTATTCCAAATAATAGAAACTTCATTGTATAAAAAACTTGGGGCTGGTGTGCAAATATCCCACTGATGGCCAAGACACATCGACCAACAGAGATTTGCTGAGCACCAGTTATCCTAACTTCCAAAGCAAGAGAGGTAAATCCTTACCCAAGTCCTCACACAAGCTGTTAAAAACTGTAAGGTTTTTGGCCCCACCCTGGTAGAGCAGGGGGTTAAGTCTCAGCACTATGAAGTTATGTGCAGCTACTGCAGCATGAGTTCGATCGAGGGAGCTGAAACTCATGGCACAGCAGACATTTCCGGTCTCACCCGCTGCTGTGCTTCAGTAGATCTACCTCTCCTGCCCCCACTCTCTCTCGTGAATCCTCTCCCCTGCCCCCGCATACATATCTCTATCATATACCCCAGCCAGTTCTTGGATACATAAATATTTTTTTTAATTGTAAAGGTTTCAGCAGGCTATGTGAAGCCCCAGCCTACAAAAGAATTTGTTAACTTAAAATGACTAGACTTACAGTAATCTGGAGGATGGGCAGGAAAAGGCAGATAGCAACAGTAATATAACTATAGACTTAGAGGAAGACATTTAGAACATGGGAAGTCAGGTTTGTTTGTTTGTTTTTTTTTTTTTTCAGAATCATTTTCCCTTATACCAAAATGCAGGTTTTTGTCTAATGATAAAAATATATGGAGTATGTGAGATGAGTAGAGTCCATGGTCATGACTCACATATTCATTGAAGGAAATTCCTGTGTTTTTTTTTTAATTAATTTATTTATGCATACAGAATGGGAGTATAGGCCAGAGGTTCTGGGGCGGGTGAGAGGATTCACCAGAGACAGGTGGAGAGCAGAACAGGCAGACTGACCAAGTACACTGCTGAGGGGAAGCAGCGGGCAGGTCAGGAGAGGTCTGCCACACCATGTGGTCACATCCTGGCTGGGGACAAACTTGAGCTGAAGTGGCTAGGACTAGCTTTCTAGTGCTGAGCTTTAACACGTTGCACCACCAGGGAGGGCCCAATTCCCTGTGTTTTGAGCAATGACATTAGGGAGCAATTTTGTGACTGCCTACTCCTGTTCAAAGGACAGTACTTGTTTGCATGTGGAATTCCTCTGTGTTTAAGGAAGAGGTTTGGTGTGACTACTTCACTATCTGCTTCCTGATTTTATAATCAAGAAAATTCTGGCAAAAAGTGTACAACTTCTCTGCTAAAATTACATATTAAATAGGCAAATGAGCCAGTGTCTTGCCATTGAAGTCTATTCTCTCTGATGCAATTTGCAATCTGAAATTAAAAAATACCCCAGTTTCCAGCAGGAAAGCAAATAAACCTCTTTCCAGAATTCAAGGCAGAAGTCACTGACATGTCTGCTAGCTTTCTGAATAGTCACCCCATTCCCTTACAAAACCACCCACTCTTGTCTTTGTTCTTCCATCAGAGGTCTGAAGTAGCAACCTAAGGCCCAGAAAAGTAAGAGAATCCAGAACTCATAAAGGTTCGCCAGGCCTAAAGCTTGCTCCCTTGCTTTCGTACAAACACCACACCTGAGAGCAGCCATTTTGGGTGGTGACAAGGCAAACAGCCAGAAGCAGTCCCTAGCAGTGTCCTCAACCTCTTTCTTTCCTCAGGAACCCGTGGGCGGAGCTCCTTTGGGAAGGCCTTGTGGGCATTAGTAGACAGAACAGCTGAGAGTGGGTACAGGAGATAAGAACCCTCACCCCCTCTTAAAGCAAGAGCCACTCAGTGTGATGCCATATTCTACAGTAATGACTTGAAGCAAGTGTTAAAAGAACACTCATCCAATGCTGGTGGGAGTGTAAGTAGGTACAGTTTCTAGAAATGGAAATGACATATGATCCAGCAATACCACTGCTAGTTATCTACTCAAAGAACGGGAAAACTAATATGAAAAGCTTTATGCATATGACAGCATTATTCACAATTGTCAAATCATAGGATCAACCTACATCCATCAACAGATGACAAAAGAAACTGGAATATACACTCAATAAAATATTCAACAATTAAAAAAGGTAAAAGAGTGAGTGCCTTTTGAGTCAAGGATGGACCTTGAGGTGCTTACAGTAAGGGAAATAAGCCAGAAAGTGAAAGACAGTCAGCAGATGGCTTCACTCAAAGAAAAGTGGCAAAACAAAACAAAACAAATTCTTAGAGTCTGTGCAAATTAAACTGGTTACCAGAGGGGTGGCAGAAGAGGCGGGAGAGGAGGTGGCAGGGCTTGGGCGCTGGAGCTTTGGTGAAAGAAGCATGTGCACGTGTAAAGATGGGGCTCCCCGAATGACAGCTATGTAAGAGATTGGCAAATCAATACACTTTTAGAAAAAAACAGTTCAATATGACACTGTTTCAGGGATCGGGGTGCAGGGATCGGGGTGCAGTGACCGAAGCCTTTACAGCCCTTTCAAGTACATTTTCCCTCACACTGTGTCTGGGGCGCCTGTGATACCATCAGGCTGAAAAGCACTGCACTGCTGAGGAAAGGCTTTGCCACACAATGCCCGCCACAACAGCCATTTTTCTCACTCCTCAGACACCTTTTTGATGTTTCTTTTGTTTGTGAATTGTTTAAGGTACCAAAATTTCAACAGGGAATAAGCTGGCACAACTGTACCACCTATACGGGAAGTGGTAGAAGTGACTGTCATTTTTACTGACAAGGGGAGAGTAGCTAAAAGTAATTATGTAAATCAATGTTACCTCAGTTAAATAGGACATGTTTTTAAATAATTATAGTAATATGAAAACATTAAAAGTTCTATGGTTTGTGAGTGGTCAGATTACAGGTGAGATATTCTTTCCTTTCCTATTCCCCACCCCCCTCAATATTTCTAGACAATTCTTGCTGTTATAATCCAAAAACATATAATCAATTTTATCTGATTTTTCACTAAGGATAAATACATTAAAAAAAATTTCCATTAAAAAAATTTTTAAATGTGCACTTCAGAGGCATTAGGTACATTTACCTTGTCTGCAACCCCCACCTCCATCCATTTCCAAATTGCTTCACCATCCTGTAAGGGGGAAAGGATGTCCTGAATGAACTCTACAGATACAGGTTTTATGGGCTCCACCCCCACCCCAGACACCAGAACTACAAACACCATCAACACCAGAGAAGCATGCTGGGACCTGAGGGTGGAGTTAAGCAGCCAAGTTTGGATATTAAGCTGGACATGTGGACAGTGGGGTGGGGGTGCTCTTGGCCTCGTGGCTCACGGCTTGTCTCTTGACTCTTCACTGGTTTTCAGCATGTTATTGGGGTTCCAGGTCAGTGCAACTGGTAGGATGCACTAATCAACTTATCTCTCTCTCTTTCCCTGAGTTATTCATTTCCCTTTTCTCTTGTAAACAAACCTATTATTAACCTTTTTGAGTGTGCCTGCAGTTGAATCTTAAGCGCAGGTATGAGGACCCACAGTCAGGCAACCCAATTCACACAGAGTTGCCCTGTAACAATCCCAGAGAAACTTTTTGGCCGTCTAACACTAACTCCTCCCCAATTCTTAGTAACTTGTATTCTAATCTATGGGTTTACCTATTCTAATGTGAAAACTAATATACGAAAACCTTAGCTAAAAGAGGTCAAGAGTCTAAAAATGTTCTCACCCAAGCACAAACAGCACACATCATAGAACCTAACTGGAAGAGACATACCTTCCAGGAAGTGATGCTACTTTGCTGCCTGGGCTGGAGGAAGGAGAGCCAAGAAGACAATGCCATAATCCAGCAAATGAAAAGTCACTAACTCCATTTCCTCCAGTGGACTCTTTGTTTACAACAACCCTTCTAAAATCTAGAACTTTTCCTATTTTGTTACAGGAAATGTGTGCATGGTTCCCCATGTCATCACACGTTTCAAATTGCCTTTGTTATTGTTTCCAAATAAACCCATTTTGCTAGCAAAATAACCAACTAGCTGATCTATTTGAGGACAATATTTGTCCCTTTGTGGGTTTAGTTTCTTTCATTTCACATGTTTGCAAGGTTCATCCATGGCTGTAGCATGTGTCAGAATTTCATTCCTTTTAAAGACTAAATAATATTCTATTGTATGTATAAACCATGTCTGTTTATCTGCTGCTGGACATTAGGGTCATTTCCCACTTTCGGCCTTTGTGAGTAATGCTGATGTTAGCTGCATGTTAGGTTTTGTAAGAGTCTCTGCTTTCAGTTCCTTTGGGTGTACACCTAAAAGTGCAATTGTTGGATCATATGGTAACCCCATATGTAACTCTCGGAGCAACTTGCCAAGCTGTTTTTCACAACAGCTGCACCATATTACATTCCCAGCAGCAATGCACAAGGTCCCGATTTTGCCACGATTTCTCCAACATTTATTTTCCTTTCTGATAGCAGCCATCCTAATAGGTGTGACCAGAAATCTCATTGTGGTTTTGATTTGCATTTCCCTGATGATAAATGAAGCATCTTTTCATGTGCTTACTGGCCATCTGTGTATCTTCTTTGGAGAAGAATGTGTTCAAGTTCTTTGAATCAGGTTGTTTTAAAGTCAGGTTGTTTGGGGGGGGGGGGTTGTGGCTTAGTTGTAGTTTTTCACATATTTTAGCTGCTAATCCAGATACATGTTTTACAAATCTTTTCTCACATTCTGTGGATTGCCTTTTCATTCCTCCAACAGTCCTTCACCACACAAAAGTTTTTAACCAACACTATTTTTTTTTTAAAGATTTATTTATTTATTTATACAGAACTGGGATACAGGCCAGAGATGCAGAGGGTGAAAGGATTCACCAGGGACAGAGTGGGGAGCAGACAGGCAGATCGCTGAAGTACACTGCTGAGGGGAGCAGCGGGCGGGTCAGGAGAGGTCTGCCACGCCATGTGGATCTCCTCCAGGGCAGGCGGGAATCGAACTCATGCGGAAGTGGGTTTAGATTCTCAGTGCTGTGCTTTAACCCGCTGCGCCACCAGGGAGGGCCCAACACTATTTTTTTTTTAAAGATTCATTTATTTATTCATACAGAACTGGGGTACAGGCCAGAGATGCGGAGGGTGAAAGGATTCACCAGGGACAGAGTGGGGAGCAGACAGGCAGATCGCTGAAGTACACTGCTGAGGGGAGCAGCGGGCGGGTCAGGAGAGGTCTGCCACGCCATGTGGTCACCTCCGGGGCAGGCGGGAATCGAACTCATGCGGAAGCGGCTTTAGATTCTCAGTGCTGTGCTTTAACCCGCTGCGCCATCAGGGAGGGCCCTTAACCAACACTATTTTTTAAGGTGTTTGTGGTAAAAGGGTTAAGGAGCAAGAACCCAGTTCCATAAATCAGATATTTAATAAACTCCCGTTTTTCCAGATGGTTGACTACACACAGTCAAGGCCTCAAACTTCTCACTTGGAAGACAACAAGACAATTTGTTAAATCATTGGCCAATGTATTACTGACCAGAGTGGAAAATTTACATCATTATTCTGGAAAATGACACTGAAATTTCCTTCTATCATAAAGACTCAAACTCCCAAAGAATCCCACTCTTTATAAATTGCAGGCATTGCCTTATTTGACTCAACCCTTTCTTCTATCTTCACCTGCTTTCCTTCTCTTTCCCTCACCCTTTCCCCCCCCCCCCCAACAAAACAGAGCTTCCAAACAACTACTTGTCACGCGGAAGTTTATTTCCCAACTATTACTGAAGTATAATGAAATTCTACAGGCCATGAGATGAAGCAACACATTCATTTTCTTGTAAGGACAGCCCTGGAGCCACTTTCAAACCCCTGCAAAAGCTGCTCAGTACCTATGTGTATGAATGAAGCCTAAGTTCCATGATGAGGTCTTAGAATAAAGGTTCAAAAGCCAGGGCAGGTTCTGTAAACTGCTACTTCCTGCTCTACAAAGGAAGGATTTGTTAGCAAAGGTATTCTCAATTCTAGATTAGCAATCTACAAACCCATTTTTCATAAGCAAATATTTGAAACTTTCCCTTTAACTAGGAAATCAAACCCCAGGGTAGGGGAGAACCTGAAATGAGTACTACACATGTGTACATTTAGCTAAGAAGCCAATTAGAAGGATATCTGTAGGAAGGCCTTCACCCAGACATTCCAAAACAACTAGCTTAGAAATTTCAGTGATAAATCACCTTTATGCTTAGGAAATGTGAAGAGTGACCTTCAGACCAGTCCAATAGGGCTGGGCAAGTTTTGAGTTGCCGCCTGGGAGTTAGGACTGGCTCAAGTCTGTGTGCTGCCAGGCTGCTGTCCCTTTGGCCCCTGGGCACTGCCAAGCCTGATGATGTTGGCTGGCCTGCAGTCTCAGCCACTCCCAATCTCCCCACTGGGCTCAGCAGACCCTTTCAGCTATAGCTGTCAGCTCCCGTGGTCACACGGGCCGCACTGCAGCTGCTGCTAGTCGGGGAGCGGGACAGACACGCGTGCAGAGTGCAGAAGCTGGTGCTCCCCATGCCGTTAACACCTGTTCAGTGGGTGGACCAGAAGCCTCTGTGGATACCCTGGCCCTCCCTGCAAACATGATCAACACCCTCTGAGGTGGTAGATGGCACTGGAAAGTAGAAGGTGGAGCTTTAACCCCCTGCCTGAAGCGGGGGTGTTGGTAGTAAAGGGAAGAATATAGCAGCTATGAAGTCTTGAAACACTGGAGCAGCAGACTATGTCAGATGATGCTGGCTTGATCTCAGTCCCTACATTCCACTCTGCCTCTTTTCCCTCTTCTCTGCTTCTCTGGATGCAGCTGACCACTTCTGATTGGCAGCCACACCCTTCTTCCTCCATGTCTACCTGTGGCTGGGCTCCTGGACCCTCCTGGTCTCTGGTCACTGGACAGCTGCCACCTTCTACATGCAGGTTTTTTTTTTTGCTTTGGGCTCTACCCCACGGATAGCCAGTGCAGTCTACACTGGCCACACGCTGGCCCACAGGCTTGTTAGCTCACTAGCTGTTCTCTCGCACTTTCCCCCAATTTTTCCCCATTTTCTTTTTTGGTCATCACCTGACATTCTCAATCTTTCAACTTTAGCCATTCTGCTAGGTATGTACTGGTATCATACCATGGTTTTAGTTTAGAGGTTATTTATTTTTTCTTTTTTGCCTTCCTACAAAGAAATCTCATTACTGTTGTTTATCCCCGTGTCTTTGAGTTGTGTCTTGTAACCATGAGCACACAGGCAAGTATCAACAACCAGGTCATCCCCTTCCCTCAATCCTGGCTTGTTCAGAATCAATTTTTTTATACTTATACTATTAAGGCAAAGCCTCTCAACTCCTTTAGCATAAGCTCACATGCTCTACCTTCAAAGCCATTTCACTATTGAGAGTGGGGGGGAGGTAGCCCTTCTCTACCATGATTCTGACACTAATCTTGCTAAGCACTAGATGCTATGTCAAATGCACTGTGTGATCTCATTCAATAATTCTATGATAGCTAATACAGCGAATAACATCATTATCCACATCTTAGGGGTGGAAAACTGAGACTAAGAAGAGCTTGTGCAATGTGCCAAGTCAGTGATAGAGCCAACAAGGTATTCCACTCTCCAGTCTATTCACCCCTATAAAAATATCTCCCCTTGAATGTAAGTGGGACCTGTGAATACTACAAGGAATCATTCACCCAATTAGGTTACTAACAAATTGAGTTAACTGAAAGGAAGGTTATCCTGGCCTTAATCAGGGAATCCTTAGGAAAGTGAATGGGCCCTTCCTGGAGAAACAAGAAATTCAACTTCTAGCTTCCAGCAAGTAGGCTGCCGTGTTAGGAGAGGTCTACATGGTTAGGACCTCAGAATTTCCTCCTGGAACTTACAGCTACCCCTAGCTGATAGCCAGCAAGATAATAGGGTCAATCAGTCCTACTGTTACAGGGTACCCCAATGTGAATTGGATTGCCTGTCTGTGGGTCTTCACCCGTGCACTTACGATTCAATCGTATTATAGAAACACTCAAAAGGTTAAATAATGGGTTTATTTATAAGGAGAAAGGTAAAGGAATAACCCAGGGAAAGAGGGAGAGAAACACAGGTTAACTAGGATGTCCTACCAGTTCTGCTGACTTGGACTCCACCGGCACGCTGAAAACCGATTGAGCGCCAAAACGGTCAGCTGTGAACCACCAGGTCGCCCCCAGAGCCCACATGTTTTATCCCAACCTGGCTGCTCAGCTCCGCCCTCACTTCTTCTTGGTACTGATCTGGAATGGGGGCGGGGTCCATGAAACCTGTACCTGTTAAACTACAACCAAAAGGAACTCAACATTCCAACTTGAATGAGTTTTGAAAGCCCCAAGACTCCAGTGAGAATGATGCCCTGAGAACTCCTGTAGACCCTCATAGCCTCCAGGTGAGTCCTGTCCATACTTTGGAGGCAGAGAAACTCTTTAGTAAGAAATAGGTGTTTTTAAGGCTGCTAAAGGTGTGGTGATTTGCTTACAGCAACAGGAATCTGAGGATTCAAAGCCATGACCTGCAAGCTCTTAACCACTGCACAGTTGTTTCTTTAGTCAGCTCACAAATTCATAAACCTTTTTCACTCTTCCAAAAAGATGAGACATAAATTTCTACTGAACGGTATAGCAGTTACTATCTTTTCATTTTCTCAAGCAATTTTCACGGTTTAGAAATGGTTTTAACACACATTAGTAGAGAAACATATGGATTGATTTGAACTCTGTAGGGGAGAATACATGCAGAATAGAAAGCTGCTCAAACACAGTACCACAGGTAAGTTATTAAAAAAGATAAGGGGCCCTCCCTGGTGGCGCAGCGAGTTAAAGCACAGCAACTGAAAATCTAAAGCCGCTTCCGCATGAGTTCGATTCCCGCCTGCCCGGGAGGTGACCACATGGCGTGGCAGACCTCTCCTGACCCGCCCACTGCTCCCCTCAGCAGTGTACTTCGTCGATCTGCCTGTTCTGCTCCCCACTCTGTCTTTGGTGAAGCCTCTCGCCGCCCCCAAGCCTCTGGCCTGTACCCCAGTTCTGTATGCACAAATAAATAAAATCTTTAAAAAAAAAGATAAGAAGAGGGCCCTCCCTGGTGGCGCAGCGGGTTAAAGCACAGCACTGAGAATCTAAAGCTTCTTCCGCATGAGTTCGATTCCCGCCTGCCCGGGAGGTGACCACATGGCGTGGCAGACCTCTCCTGACCCGCCCACTGCTCCCCTCAGCAGTGTACTTCGTCGATCTGCCTGTTCTGTTCCCCACTCTGTCTCTGGTGAAGCCTCTCGCCGCCCCTAAGCCTCTGGCCTGTACCCCAATTCTGTATACACAAATAAATAAATCTTTAAAAAAAAAAAGATAAGAAGAAAAAAACATGTAAGACTTTATTTACCAAAAAACACCTAGTAAAAACAGGCTGGACTTTTGCAAGGGCTCCAAGCTACGCTACTTACAAATACTTTCCATCTGACTATTGCGTGCTCTGTAAGCTCTGTCATCTGTTGCCTCCAAGGAGATGACAACACATTACCTCTCTCCACAAAAAATCCATTGAAAAAAAAATCCATTGGATGGGAGAAGCCAGGGACTTCACTGCTTGAGTGAAGCCAATTTTTAAAAGATCTCCCTGAAATAAAATGCTGTGGTTGCTTCCTAGGGGGCCCGGATGAACAACTGATCTTTCATTTCCTGTTTACCTTTCACACACACACCACCTGAACTACACACACACCACACAAAACCACACCCACCCAAACTACACACACACACCACACAAACCACACACACACACAAAAAAAACAAAACTACATGCAGAGGCACAGGTAGATGGATAATAGTTAACACTTAAGCCAATGCCCATGATTTCCCATGGATCAATTCTCACTGAGGCCCCACGCACAGACCTCAGGAATCAGTATTATCATCATCACCATCACTCCCATTTTATAGATGAAGAATCTGAGCCTTAGAAAGATTAAGTAACTCCCCAAAATCCCACAAGCAAAAAGTGGCATTTCAACAATGAAAGCAACACCAGAGCTCACTCTGCTGTATCATCCCTAGTCTGCTGTTGCTCTCCCATCAGATCTTCTGCTTCAAGGTCCGAAGGAAAGTGCCCTCACACAGGAATGTCAGTAAACCTTTGCTGATAAGGCTAGAGGAGGAGGCCATAGCCCAAGGGCTAAGTAAGGCTTCTAGACCATTCATCGTGAGAATATGGAAGAGGAGAGGGCAGAAGATGATTCTGTAAGCAAGCCGGAAGGTACTCCTCACTCACAAGGGTGCCAGTCTAACAGTGAGTGAACAAGATCACATTCTAAATACATAGGGACTAAACCATATACAAGAAGATTACATTCTGGCACTAAGATCCTAAAAAGAAAACTAACCCAGTTTTCCAACATTTATTTCTTACTTTTGGAAGTTTCTGCTACACATCTGGAAGTGATTTTTGAACACACTAGTCCAATGAGTCATCTCTACAATATTAAGCAATGATTCCATAGGGTGAACCCTGATCCTATTTTTCCATTAACTGGCATCCACCACGGTCAATGAAAGGCAAAAGCTGACCCAGACCTGGACAGTCTCATCCCATCTGATATTGTCAAGAACATGTATTTTAAAAGGTATAGAAAATGTAATCTATCTCCTGGCACTAACAAAAGGCTTGTTCTAACACACTTCGTTACCTTTCACTAGGTATGTGCACAACACAGATCGAAAAACTGAGGGAAAAACACTCTCAGTAAAGCTGGCAGATGAAATAGTATGAGACTGTTTATAAACATGGGCCAGTCAGAAATATGGGGGTAAGGCGTTGCGCCCTGTACAAAAGAATGAAATAGCCTATTCCACACAGAATACAGCCAGAGCTTAAGAACCTTAATGCCAGCAACAAGAATTTCTCCCAAAGAATGTTCTAGAAAGGAAAGTCAATCTACCATCTGCCATTTTTTTAACCAAGGCCTAATACAGTGGCTCCCACCATCAACTTTGAACTCATATCTGTTACCTAATAGTTAAAACCTCCCCTATTGATGTTTAAAAGTATAACTTTAGTCCATTTTCCTGTATCTTCTGACACTTGGATTTCTTTCAGGTTGTAATGAAAGAATGAGTCATGTTCTCTCAGAGACAAGGAGCCACTTACAAAGGCTATTTTAAATCTTTCAGGTGACAAGGGTATTATTTAGTTCCCAGAAGCAATAACTGACTAAATGGCTTCCCCAGGACTGAAGGAGTTAATACAATTTACCAGATAGGTTCTTCTCTTCAGGCACCAAAACAATCCAAATGGCTCAGGAGTTACAAAAGCCTAAAGAATCAAATCCTACCTCACAAAAGATAAAAATTAGGGGGTGTTCCTTTGCATGACAAAGGATTCTTTGCTCAGCCAAAGTCTTTTCTATAAAGTTTATTCAAAATCAGATTCCCCTAATGTATGCTAACTGTTTGATTTGCACAGGGACTTGAGCCAATACAGCTATGCCAAAGCCTGCATTTGATTAATAGGTAGGTACTTCTTCACCCTGATTTCAGGTTCACACACCCATTGCAGGGTCCATGGGCACCCTTAATATTCCTAATTCCTAATCCCCCACTCAACCAAAGACAGTACTTTGCTTTTACCTAGCACTTTTCATCCAAACCCTTGCAAGCATTCAATCTGCATTTGCCTGTCTTCATAATTCTGCCAAACGAGTTGGCCAGAGAGCTGGGAATGAGTCCTTCCAAACTATTGTGGACAGAGAAAAAATTAGGACCAGTGACAGGCAGGAACATAAAAAGACACAAGCACAAAAGAACTATATTTTTCACACAATAGAAACAACAGTTTATGCATTTTTCTTCGTAAAAACAGTTTGTTTGTTTTTTTATTTTTTTCCCAGCAGCTTTAGGATCACAGCAAAATGGAGGAGAAAGTAGAGAATTCAGTTCCTAGACCTCCCTGCCTACACAGGTCTTCTTCCTTCCATTAGCAATATCCCCCAGCAGAGCATCACATTTGTTACCTACCATCAGTGAACCTACACTTTATCTCACCCCTGAACAGCCCAGTTTCCCTTAGGACCTGCTCCTGGTATTGTACTTCTGATGGGTACAATGTATACATTATACAAAGTGTATAATGACATGTATCTATCAAGACACAATCGTACATAACAGTTTCACTGCAACTTCTAAAATCCCCTGTGCTCTGCTCTGCATCCTTCCCCCTACATTTCAAATTATGAAAAATTCAATAAAGCCATTTTTATGTTATGATCAGAATGGGGGTTGGAAAGAAAAGGAGTGAGAAATGTGGTGGAGAACAGAAGCAACAAAACAGAAATGAACTCACAGCTGTACGTGCTGACAGAAAACAGAAAAAGCAAATGGTACCAACGGAAAAATAGACCCAGCTTATTACCAAGATATGCGTCATAATCAAATTATCTCAAATGTCACAGGCAAGACGTTCCATTTCAAAACTCCTAATTCATTAGTAATTCTCCCATCCATTTGTTTTTAAAATCCACAAGAAATCTAAAGATTATTTTAAAATAAAACAGAATCAGAAAACTGCAACCAGAAATCCTTGCACTTTCAATGCACAGAGCCTATTCGTTCACTCTACTTGAAATTGAAATACCTCAAATGATTTATCTTATTAATGGCACAAAAGAATGATTCAGTACCAACAACCCGAGATAAATTTCACATGCAAGAAAAATGAGAGACATTTTAATTTACATTTCAGAAAATTCAGAATAGGCATATCTGTTTCCCAAAATTAGTAAGGATAATACAAAACACTTAGATATAAGTAGATATGCAGGACTGGGTGTGTGTATAGTGTGTGTGTGTGTGTGTGTGTTGAAACTTCACTTTATATAGAATACCTTCTGATCAAAGTTTGCAGAATACTGAAGCATAGGAACAAAAAACAAATGTGAATTGAAGTCTCTAACTGCTAAATCATCATAAATTTATTTATTCAACACAAAATGTGGGCTGTGCAAAGCAGTGAGCAAGGAGTAGCAGGATTACAGGAGAACCTATCTTAAAAATAGTGCTACACTAATTACTATACAGATACAATACCTATATGTCACATAAACATAGTCTGAAAGTAAGTATGGAACTTGAATTCCTTGAATTCTACTTTTTCTGGTAACAGAATATATGGTCAATGTAAAATAAATGAATAACCATTTTTTTCAGACAGAAAATATAAAGGATAAAATTTACTTATAATCCCATTATCCAGAGATAATACAGTTAAGATTTTATATATATGTATATATATGATGGAGGAAGTAATAGTAAGGAGGCATCACAAGGCTGACTCACACAAGGAGTCTGGGGCAGAAGGGATTAGAACAGCCATTGACCCAGCTACAGAAACCAAGATCCTTAGGCCCTAATGCCTCCCTTACAAAGCATAAAATCAAAGCAGGTAGCGAACTGCTGAGGGCGGGGGCTATCACAGACCCAAAAGGTGAAAGATAAAGCTGTGGAGATGGAGCCCATTGTGGGATCTAGTGTCCCTTTCAGATTCTATTCAAAGTCAGCAAACCCAGGCTCACAAAGAGTGAGCCCCTCCCAGAGAGAAGATGTCTATATCAGGGCAGTCTCTGCACCAGCACAGGGCAGCAGTCCTCTGCCCACCTGTGCCTAGGCAGGTGCTTCTTTCCACCCACTCTCTCCCTCTGCAGGGCAGCAGCTCCTGCCTGCCCGTGGATCTGCACCATGTGGGGGCTTCTCTGCACTGACCTCCCTCGGCGGAAGCCACTCTCCTAAGGCCGCCTGCCTACAACCTCGCAGGCCTCTCAGCAGGCCTGTCCCTTTCAGGGCAGCTCTCCCAGCCTGTTTGTGCCTATGCAAGTGACCTTTACTTCGCTGTCCTTTTCCCTAATAAACCTGCTCTTTAAATATAACTGAGTCTCTGTCTCATGGAGAAACTCCCCTGGGAATTCGCCTCTTGCCGCTGAAAAGGGAGCTCTGGGGAAAACTTTCCCAGAGTGAACCCAAGGACCCTGACTAACTTCAAAAATGACATCACATATGCATTATAAACACATAAATATACCCTTTTGGAATATTTTCTTTGAATACAACAATAACACTAATAACTGACATTTATTCAATGATTTCTATGTCCCAGGCATTGTTCTAAATACTTCACTGTATTATTTTACTCAATCCTTAACAATCCTGTGAGGATGAATACTATACCGATTACGGCTAAGGAAACAGACAGAGAGTTTAAGGGACTGAATTCACTTACCACATATACATTATTTTATAAAAATATCATCCTTTGCATACCATTTCATTACCTAAAGTTTTCTACTTGTCAGCTATACATACAGGTGTCATGTATGGCTTTCTAGTGTTTGGCTATACATTTGCCCATTTCCTTCCTTGAGAACACTTAAGTTTGGGCTTGCTGTTTTTGTTTTGCTATTAGAAACAATTCTGAAAGGCATACTGAGATCAATTATTATTATTTCCATCTTGCAAATGAGCCACAGGAGTTTATAAAACATTAAATAGCCTGCCTCAGGTGACTACACTGTGGATGGAACTGCAGGGCCCTTCAGGCACTCTCACTACTAAGCATTAGCTCTTCCCACTCTCTTGCCAGCTAATACAAGTATTTACATTCTAATGGAATAGAGATGTTATCTACTATAGTTATGAGGCAGAATGAAATCAATCATCTCTAAAAGTGAAGATCTAAAGTAGAAGGCCAAAAAATGGCCCTCAAGGATACACCCTCAACCCTAACACCTAGACTTTACAAATGTTACCTTCCAGCCAAAGGGTCTTTGCACATGTGACTAATTATGTTCATGAGATGAGATCATTCTGGATCACCAGAGTGAGCCCCTAATGTCATCACAAATGTTCTGATGAAAAAGGCAATGGGAGATTTGCCACAACTGAGAAGGCAGTGAATCACAGAGGCAGCAATCTAAGGGATATAGCCACGAGCCAAGGAGTGCTGGCAGCTACCAAGGTGGAAGAGGCAAGGAATGTCTCCTTCCTTAATTCTCTGGAGGGAGAGTAACCCAGAAATAATGAGTTCAGACTTCTAGCCTTCAGATCTATAAGAGGATAATTTTGTTGTTTTAAGCCACTCACTTGGGTTAAGTTGTTGTGACAGCCACAGGAAACTAATACAACTATCAGGAGGCTAGAAAGCCTGTAGAAGGAGCAGTTTACTCCATATTGAGCAAGGGAAATGGCCCCTGGACCTAAGTTCTATGGGATGGACAGGAATTCCTTTACCAGGGAAGGGACTGGAAGGGCATTCCAGAAAATGTCAGTATGCAAAAAGGCACAGAAAGTACAGACTGTGTCTGGGGAGCAACACTGGTTCTGTGTGGGAGAAGCACAGGCCACAGGAGGGTAAGTGATAGGTGAAAAGAATCCAAAGATGGGATGGCCATTAATGGGCCAGATAGGAAATCTGGGTGCTTATTCACAGTCATGTGCACCAGGGCAGCAACAGTTGGTATTTTTATGGATTTGGATTTGGGGTTTTGTTATTTTTTTTCCCTTTACTCTCTTGACACGTGTCAGGACGGTGATCGAGCTACTTCAAGACAGTACATTTTTTGCTTAGTATCAAGAAGGCGCACTCTGTCTTAACATACTTTTGTCCTCCCCCTACCCCAGGACATGTGTACAAAAGCCTATTGAGGTGATTTCTCTAGGAAGGGTGGGAACAAAAGATATGAAAGTGGGTAAGTCTATTTATATCTTACTCAGTATTAACTAGGGTGCTACTTGCAGTCCCCAGGGATCCACTCTGAAATTATCTGCTCACTCAAAGTATATGTGGCATCAGCCCAAAAATGACCCCAAGAAAATCAAACTCTCAATTCAATGGAATGCAGGAGTGTGGTCTCTCGTGGTGATGACTGCACTTTTGAAAGGTTTACTAAGCCAAAGGCCACTCTTTCCCAATCAACCCCAGCAGAAACAAAGTGATGTAAACTGGGCTATAAGTTGTAGTTACAGTGTTTTTTAAATTCTTCATTCTTATTCCACAATTCCAGAGCTAGAACCTCCACTTACTTTAGTGAGAACTAAAGCCAAAATCAGGACATCTCAGCCGACAACCTTGCCAGATGTGTAGAGCTCCATGACATTTCTTTGGCATCTAAGCCACAGGATTTGAAAAAAAGGCACCAGGCCATCACTAGGCTCAGGCCTTTGGAATTTTCCATCCATGGCCAAAGAAAAGGTTAAAAGCAAATAAATACAGTAATAGCTCTCATCCTATGGAGGATACTGCTTTTGTGGTCAGGGCTGCTGAAGAAAGAGGGGAGGAAAAGGTAAGAGAAAGTTGAGAAGGGGAGAAAGGAAGTGTGCTCACAGTAGAATGAAGTTCCCCAGGGCGTGGCAGGCAGGAGACAGCAGCACAGGGGCAGGCCAGGGGAGAGCTATGGGGGCAGGGTTGAGCCAAGGCGTCTGAGTTTCCTGGAAGGTGGCAGGACAGACAGAACACTATGAGCAGTAGTTGAGAAAAAAACCAAATGAGGGGTAGAAGGTGAAAAGAGGAAGAAAGCAACTTGGTCAAGAGAGGATATAGTCTGTAAGAGGAAGAACACAGCCTGGGGGCCCTCCCTCAGGGGTTCTGAGGCAGAGCACAGCCTCCCAGCCTGCAGAAGCTGCATTGACAATATAAGTCTCCAGTACATTTGAGCTCTTGGTCCCCTTCTATGTGAAGATGGAGGAGCTGAGGGAGAGTGCCTGAGTCGCTCCACTCTCAACTCCCCAAAGAAATTTAACCTTTCACAGGGAGTCTCTGATGCCCATCCAAGTCAGAAGAGCTGGGTTCCCACTATCAGGTCCTGGGATAAGGTTGTTTCATTCAACATTTCACTGTAACACTGATGATGGAGGGGGCAGGGGCAAGAGAATCAACTCCCAGCCTGGTCACTGTACGAGTGGAGTTTGCATGTTCTCTCTGTGTCTGTGTGGACTTTCTCGGGCTACTCCTCCCACACCCCAAAGATGAATACATGAGGTTCACTGGTGTGAGGCCATTATTCCGGTGTGAGTGTGATGTGTGGCTACTACAGGTGAGGTGGCTTTTGGTGAGGGTGCGCTGCCCACATGTGGGTTCCACCTTGTCTCCTGAGCTGGAGGGTACATGGGAGACCCTGAGCTGGAAACTGGTTAGAGAATGAATGAAGTTGGGGAATGAGAACTACTAGTGATTATTTCATATTGAAAGTGTTTGGGGTCTTCATGTAGACGTCTGGTGATGTTTTTTATGACCTATGCACCTAGGAACTTCACTTTTATTCACGTTAACTAGCCTATGGTAAATCTGGTTTCTTTATACAGTGTCATTTCGCTTAAAGTCAAAGTATCTAAGAACCTATTGACAATGCTAATTGGGGACTTATTATATAAACTATTCTCTAGATTCCTTAACTAACTGATTTGGGGTCTGAATTTATACAAGTTAAAGAAGTCCACTGCCTCCACCTCCTGAATGTCTATTTAACCCTCTGGGTGGGGCAAAACTGTCCATTTATCATGTACAATATCTAAAGTATTTAAGTGCTTCCTGTTTGAATCTACTGCTGCACTCATTAAATATTGCTGCTGGGCCCTCCTTGGTGGCTGAGCAGGTTAAAGCACAGCACTAAGAAGCTAAAGCCACTTCAGCATGAGTTCGATCCCCGCCAGCCCCGGGGGTGACCCACATGGCTCAGCAGACCTCTCCTGATGCGCCCGCTGCTCCCCTCAGCAATGAACTTTGACATTCTGCCTGTTCTGCTCCCCACTCTGTCTCTGGTGAATACTCTCACCCACCGCATCTCTGGCCTGTACCCCAGTTCTGTATGCATAAATAAATAACAATCTTTTAAAAAATATATTGCTGCTGTAATCTCTGGTGTCTTGTCTATTTTAATACAAAAAAAAAAAACCAGCTAAACTTTTTTTATCCTTCAGTTTCCTCAGATTAAGTCCTTGTCATACCTGCCCCCCATTTTACTGCCCACCCCCATCTTTCCGCTAAATAGATTTAATCCATTAAAAATAAATCAGTAGAAACAGATTCTGTTTCCTTTCAATTCAAGCAACAGGTCTACAAGCATTTCCCTTGAGATTTTCAAATGAATGGAAGGATAGTATCTATCTTTTCCCTCAGCAAAAGCAGTTATCTCCCACAGCTCAGCATGTCTTTCTCTCTCTAGCTCATTCTCCATTGACACACATGCTCTCTAGTTCCCTCTGGTAGATTCCCCAGTATCAGACGTTCCACAGTGCTAAGTGATCACTTTCAAGTTCATTGATCTAATAATGCAAACTGCCCATAAGCCACGAAATTCCAATGAAGACTAGTGAAAAAGGAAAATTACCCAGAGAGAAAAATCAGTAAAATAAAACAAAATGAAATAAGTCAGGTTGAAAGGAGCCTATAACTCAAAGAAAATGCATACCAGCTTCTAAAGAAGATTTAAATAGAACTACAGTTACTACCCTTTCACATTTGAGAAAGCAGTACATAAATTCGTTAGGAAAATAAGAGGTAATTCTACTAAAAATATGTGAATTGTTAAATCGAGATATCTTTTAAGGAACACTAGAACTATCTTCTTATTGAGGAAGAAAAATGAAAGAACAGAGGAAATTGAAAGTAGTTAATGTAGTTTTTGTTTCTCCAGATTTTTAAACACAATCGGGGGGGGGGGGGCTCCTCAACCTCGTTCAGAATGATTTTCAGTTCATTATAGTGACGTTTGTTATCCAAGGGCCTGAAAGAAGACAGGTCAGGCCAGGGAGATGGAAAGCCAAGGGCAACCAGCATCTCCGTAAACACAGAAAATACATGCACACCTATGACAGAGTGCCTCGAGCAACTATGACAGAGTGCCTCGAGCGCAGCAAAGCTCTCTGCGATCATTCACCTTGGATATCACTGTGGCCTGCACGGGCGGGGGGGGGGGGGGGGGGGCTGGTGCAAATGTGAAAATGTGATCAGTCAGAAAGCCTTTGTGGCATCGAGCTCTAAGATGGCTGTGACTGGATTTGGATGTTCCCCATTTATCTCTCAATTGGAATCATTATGAAACCAAAAGGAATGAGAGATTTTCGAGCTCTTCACTCTGCTTCACCAATCATATTCTCTAGAAAACCATTTCTGGGAAATGGTCCTGCAATTAGCTTGGAAATGCTAGAGGGCTCTCTGTCTCCTCGAGCCTAACCTTCAGGATGGGTGGACTGTCTCACACAGAACATGTCAGCGGTATCTTGTGGCTTGTCACAGTTACTCTATTATATGAAATTACCCCTTTCTCTGTTAAACACACATATATACCTTTACCTCTCTGCTCTTTTCTTTAGCTAAGGATGGAAAATTCCATAGGCCTGAGCTGGCTAACTGCCTGCTAAGTGTCTGGCCAGCTTGTATCCTGAAACACCTCAAGTCTGAAAACAGTGCCCACTTATAAGAACTCCAGACTGAGGGAGTTTTGTGTGGGAGAAAAATTTTTAATTATGAAGAATTTAAGAAAACATCCAAATTGGAATTGCAGATTTCAAACCTGTGTTTCAGTCTTCTGGCCAAAATTCCCAAAAGGGATTGTGATTCCGCATTCTGTTTCTGAGAAGAATTCTGTACCCGCTAACAGTTTGCCGGTCCATCTAATCCCTATTCCTCCTCCACCATAACATCAGTAATGATGTGGGATCCTATCAGACCCCAGAATCCCACCATTTCTCAACCTCCAGCAGTGCCTGTAGAGTAGGAAAACTAATGGATTCACAAATAGCCTACATCTTAACTCCTGGAACTTAGGAGTGATCCCTTCTGTGACAATGGGGACTTTCCTGACGTGATGATGAGTTCTGAGATGGGGAGAGTATTCTGGACATCACAGGTGGGACCAACCACAGGCGCCCTTCTAGAAGCTGGCGTCAGAGACATAACTGAAGCAGTATCAGAGTGACTAGATTTGACATCACTAAATTTGACTAGCCATTGCTGGCTTGAAGATAGAGAAAGGGGCCCTGAGTGAAAGAACGTAAAGTGGTCGCTAGAAGTTAGGAAAGGCAAGGCAACAGGCTCTTCTCTCCTAGAGCTTCTAGACAGAGTGAGGCCTTGATCACACTTTGGTCTTAACTCAGTGGGTTTCTCCCCAAAGTGTGAGATAATAAATTCTTGTACAATAGCAGTAGGAAATTATTAAACCAGGTAACAACTCAACCCTCTGGGGCCACTGGCCAAGCTGCCCCATCCCAGACACACTGCATCCTCTGAGCTGTCTAGAAAGACACTCACCTTTTTCAGCCCAGAGGCCCAACACACAGAGCTGTGGCTATTCCACCATCAGTGTTAAGAAAAAGCATCCCTGTTCAGAGGCAATAAATTCAGACCTCAGTCTTAGGGGAATTAGGCAGGGGGTTAGATGTAAGGTAGGGGGTCAAGACAAAGACACAGTGATGCGGCCATGACACAGGGGGACCATGAAAAAGATATAAAGATATAAAATAAATAAATATATAAATAAAGATATAAATCAGGACTGAAAATAGGATTTTTCAAGACAGGACAGAACCAGCAACCTGTAGGACTTAGGGTTCAGAAACAGGGAAACAGTGGGGGAAGGAAATATTTCCCTGCTGAGGCCCAGGCTGACCAGCCACATGAGAGTCAGGATTGAGGAAGGCAGGGAAGAAGTAGCTGACTTCAGTTAAAAACAGTTGACCTACGGGCCCTCCGTGGTGGTGCAGCAGGTTAAAGCCCAGCACTAAGAAACTAAAGCCACTTCAGCATGAGTTCAATCCCTGCCTGCCCCGGAGGTGACCCACATGGTGAGCAGCCCTCTCTTGGCCCGCCCGCTGCTCCCCTCAGCAGTGTATTTCGTCAGTCTGCCTGTTCTGCTCCCCGCTCTGTCTCTGGTGAATCCTCTCACCACCCCTGCACCTCTGGCCTGTATCCAGTTCGGTATGCATAAATAAATAAATCTTTAAAAAAAAAAAACAGGAAGATTGACAAAGTACACTGTTGAGGGGAATAGTGGGTGAGAAAGGATAGAGGTCTGCCTTGCCATGTGGGCTACCTTCCTGGCCAGGGATTGAACTCATGCTGTAGTGGCTGCATGAACTCAAGCTGCAGTGGCACAACTTCATAATACTGCGCTTTAACCCGTTGCACCACCAGGGAGGGCCCAATAAATAAATAAATCTTTAAAAAAAAAATCAGTTGACCTGCAAGCAGTCAAGTTAGCCCCTAGGAGGGAAGAACAATTCCCACCCTTACTCAAGGTCTGGGGTCACCGGGAGCCTCTTCCCTCCACAAGCAAGCCAGAGCCTGATGGATAGACTCCACTAGACAGGAATGCTGCCTACCCCTCTAAGATGTTAAATAACAAGGTAGTTGATTCTGGGGGTTGGGGGGCATACCTGAGTTATTATATCTTGGTGGTAAGGTCCACACCTAACAGGTGGTAGTCCCTCTTTGGGTCTCACAGAGGCATCCCTGTTAACCCACGAAAATAAACTGGTTATTCCAACACTCTCCTTCCACTCACACCAGGAACACTGACAGCAGGTCCCACAAGGCATGAAGTTGGCAGGTTCTCAAGTGGGAAAACTTAAATCTACTAATAAAAAAAGTATGGGGGGGGATATGTTATTTTTGGACAGTACTAACCCACTTGAAACAAATCATGAAAAGAGTTCCATGAAAATGATCCCAGGTAGCTCCACAGAGCCAGTGTTCTAGAGATTATTTTCCACACGGTTATTCAAAGAGCAAAGAAAGGGAGAATGGCCAATTGCAAACAGCTCTCAGAATCTCCGGGCTGACTCTGGCAAGCACAAATATATACTGGTCTTGCCCACATTTCTCAATAACAACCCCACCCCGCTTTGCATTTGTTTTTCTTGTCCTCACCCCCTACTTTCCCACTAAAGAGACCAGAGATCCCCAATAGGAGATCCTGACTCAAAACCACACAAAAAGAGCTTGCCCCACCTGATTTATGGTGGAATCGGGCTCACGAGCTGGTGCTGCTTTACAGGATGGGGCCACCGGAATGCGACACCAGTAGCTCCCGACCTCTGTCACTTATTGTACAGACCGGGGAGGTGCCATGGCGCGTCTCACAGAACAGCATGCCTCCGTCTCCCCACTACAGAAGAGAGGTGACGACAACGTGGTGTGTGACGACAACGTGGTGTGTGACGACAACGTGGTGTGTGACACAGAAGAACACATGAGGCAACAAGCAGAAGAACATTTTTAACACTTCATAACATGAAGGCAATGTAAGATAAGGTGTTGCCTGTCATCATCTAAAACTCACTTCACACAAAAACATCCCCAACCTCCCGCCACACTTCACTGCAACACTTCAAGTAAACATGGTCTGTCTCAGGCTTGCAAGAACACTTTACTTCTTAGTTAAATTGTACCCAGTTTCCCAGTTTAACCGTTCAGGAAAGCAACAGGATGGGGGAGATGATGGCTAGAGTATCTCCCAACTGTTTCAGCAGCTTGGAACACAGGCAATCAGACCTAAGGTGTCAGGAAAGGCAAAAAGCCAGCTTCCTGGGCGTGATGCGCTCAATGGGCAATGAGAGGGAGAAGAGTAGCAGGGGAGCATTAACAGCAAATGGAGGCAGGACGGTGAGTGCTTGTGCACACACTTCAGGTAAAACAAGCGTCGAGCATCGCTGGAACAGGACGCATATTTGGCATGATAGTGACTATGCTGGAAACCTGTGTACTCTTCCTAACAGAACGTATACTGCCAATGCAAAACCAGGAAAGCCAAGTCGAAAAGAACAGGAATTTCTTAAGAGAACTTTAAGCTTTACTTTTTTTCCCTGCTAAAACACCTATTACCAAAATAGATCTTTTGAAGCACATTTGAATGTCAACACTCATCTGATTTTTACAAGTAAGGCTTAACTAGGGAAAGGAATATCAACAAAGTTTTGAAAGAGAAAAGCAAGAGTGCTGAAGTTCTAGCCTTCCCTATCAGGTCCAGTTCTCCTTTTTTTTTTTTTAAGATTTATTTATTTTTGCATACAGAACTTTGCAGAGACAGAGTGGGGAGCAGAACAGACAGATCGACGAAGTACACTGCTGAGGGGAGCAGCAGGCTGGTCAGGAGAGGTCTGCCACGCCATGTAGTCACTTCCGGGACAGGCGGGGATCGAACTCCAGTTACAGTGGCTTTGGAAAGCTAGTGCTGCACTTTAACCCACTGCGCCACTAGGGAGGCCCTCAAAGCTTAATTTTGCACCGAGATGTAACCACACTGCTCTAACACACACACGTTACATGCAGTGGCACGAAATGAGACTATCCCTTCATCCCAGTTGCCCTAAAAGCCTCAGGGTGGGGCCCTCCAAGTATGATAAAAGCTTCTAACTCTAGGTAGATATAAGCAATAGGCCAATGATCCCCCCCACGGACCCCTCTGCATTCCTGGCTGATTCTTATAGAAACCAGAAGATTGAAATTCCCAAGAGATATGGAAAAATCTAAAAACCTGAAGGTCTCAATCTCTAACTTATATGAATCTGAACATTACAGTTAGGAGTGACAGAAAAGGGGAACCAGCTATAGCTCCTTCTCCCTCCTATGGTTTCTAGCCCTTCCCTTCTGTGTTTAAAAAAAGTAGCAAAAATAAACCCAAACCCAAAAAATTAATTTTCTTTTTAAGAAAATTTATGCATACAGAACTGGGGTACAGGCCAGAGGCGCAGGGGTGGTGAGAGGCTTCACCAGAGACAGAGTGGGGAACAGAACAGGCAGTCGACGAAGTACACTGCTGAGGGGAGCAGCGGGCGGGTCAGGAGAGGTCTGCGGCACCATGTGGGTCACCTCCGGGGCCGGGGATTGAACTTGCACTGAAGCGGATGCAGCTACCTGCAGTACTCCTTCTAACCCGTTACGCCACCAGGGAGGGCCCAACTCAAAAATAATTTTCAACATGCCAACTGAACGACTGAAGAGTCCATAGCTCAGAAAAAAGCAAAACCAAGTAGGTAGATGACTTCTCTCACCTGAATCCCAGCAAGCAAGCCAGGGTGGTTCCTCAAGTGGCAGACTGAGCATTTTAGAAGGTGGCAGGCCCTCCTTGCAGCACAGAGGAGTTAAGTGACAACATGTAAAGTATCTATCTACCAACTTCTCAGTGATTCTGGGGCCACAGACTGCTCATTCTCATTTAAAACAAAGAAAAAAAAGGACTCTGTCAACCTAGAAATGTGGAAAAGGCTGTAGAGATGAACATGTTTATTAGCAAGGGCTGATTGAACATCCTTAAATGCCAAAAGAATCAAACTGGAAAAATCTTGAGGCTCAAAAAAAAATGGGGGGAGGGGAGGACGGGATGATTTACTAACTGAAGATAAAAGGCAAATCACTAGCCTTCTGTGGGGTTATCTCTGGTTCAGTTATCTGCACACATCACATCTCACTTTTTGATTCCTACTCACCTGTTCAGGCCCTAGGGAAGGGACCTGGTCCCCCTCACCCACACCCCTATTTGCAAACCCTGGCAGAAGCTATTGCCCAGGGGTGACCGGACTTAGACGCCCATTCTAACTGGGAATCTGGGCCTGGTCTCCAGACCATTTCTCCAGGCCCTGCCTCCATTTCCCTAATCACTCCCAAAGGTGCAAAGCTCTTTCATCAGCTAATCTCTCCCTTCATCTCTTCTTTGACCTGACTCCTCCCCCACCTTCCAGACTGGGGACACTTTACTGTGTTTTCAAGAGCACTAGTCTACAACAGTGACCAAATTTTTTTAACATCTAAATAAAGTTATGCTGATCCACTATATGGGGGTGGGGGGATGGGGGAAGGAACCCTTGTCTTTCACCAAAATACAACCCTACAGGCTTAGCCTTTCCCTAGAATGTTCTTTCCACTGTCTTGCTTAACTGAAACCTGGCCTTGCCCTGGCAACTCTCTCAGGTAAAGGTTGCACCTTTTTCTTCTCCCTTCCCCTATCACCAAACAAGCTTTTCCTCCTGTTCACCCAAGCTGAAAACCTCATCTAGACTCCACCCCTGTTCATTTCTTTGCTCTTCCTCCCACACTTTCCTACCCTCACCCCCGTCCAACCATCATGAAATTTTGTTGATCTCTAAAACGTCTCTTATTCTTCCCCTTTTCTCCATTTTCAGTGCTTTGGTGGTTATCTCTTGCCTGAACTTCATAACTCTATTTCAACTAGTCGCCTGGCCTCCAGGACACCCACCATCTGGCCCACAGGACATATTGATAACAGCATTACTTCTGGCCATTTCCTGTATTACTGCATCCCAGGCACTATGTGAGGCACTGGGAATGGAGATAAATACACAACCCTTGACTTCCTTTTTTTTTCCTTTTAAAGATTTATTTATTTATACTAACAGGAACTGGGGTGTAGGCCAGAGGGTGACAGGATTTACCAGAGACAGAGTGGGGAGAAAACAAGGAGACTGACTGAAATACACTGCTGAGGGAGCAGCCCGCGGGTCAGGAGAGGTCTGCTGAGCCATGCGGGCCACCTCCCTGGCCGGGGCTCGAATTTGTGCTGCAGCGACTACAGATAGCTTCATAGTGCTGCATCTTAACCCCCTGCAGGAGGGCCCAGCCCTTGACTTCTTGGCTCCTCTGGAGAGCTAATAAGAAATACTGACGCCTCCCCCGTTGTATTCTGTGATACATACTGCTAAAATAATTTTCCTTCCCTATACAGACGCTTTCCCATCAGACATCTTTTTGAATCCCCGCAAGAACTACAGTAGGGAGGTACAACTACTGATTCCCCTTTTCAATGATGAGAAAAATGAGATCTGGCAGGTGACAGAGGTCGGACCTGATCTCATATCTAACTCCTAACTCTGGGCTCTACCCACCAAATTTTAAACAGAACACTGAAACCTTGGAAAGACCCAAAGCCAGCGACCATGCTGGTAACGAGTCCTGAAACCAAGTCATGTGAGGTAGAAAGAAATGAAATGAAGGCTCTTTGGCTTCATGAAGAATGAATTTTAAAATGACTTGGTGATTGTCCCCAAATATTTAAAGGGTTGTCATGCGAAAGAGGAAGCAAATATTCTATGCGGCTCCAAACAGCAGAGCTAGGGCCTAGCCCTGGTGGAACTACCAAGTGTCAAGAACCTTGTCTAACATGGTTCTCTAATAGGCAGAGCGTGTCTTAAGAAGTTAAATACTTGTTTGCAGGGGCTCGTGTGGGGAACACCCCTGCCTTGAGTGGAGCAATGGTCTAGATTGGTTTCTGTACACATCAAAAGCAACCTGGGTAGTTTTTCAGAATACAGATGCCTGGCCGCACCCCAGACTTATCGAAAGAGAATCTTGGGGGTGGAGACTATTATTGCGAGAATTACAAACAAGGAAATAAGTCTAAGATTTGCTAGAATCTTCAAAAGAAACACGAATGGCTACTAAGCATATGAAAAATTGTTCAACTTTAAAAGTAATCAAAGAAATGCAAATTAGAACAGTGATATACCATTTATCTCCTATCAGATTGCAGAGATTAACAAAATATTAATAAACGGGGTTGGCATGGGAAAAGGGAAATGAATACTGTGATAAGTGAATGAAAGATAGCAACTTTCCACCAAACAATTTAGCAGGATGTTTAAGAGGCATTTTTAATAATAAAAAAATGTGTATGTTTGTACAAACAATTCCATTGCTAGAAACTTATCCTAACGGACAATCTAGCCAGTTTGAATATGCCAGTTCAAAGATGTTCATTCAGTTAATGTTTATAACAGACTGGTTCAAAGAACTTTCTGCAACAGTGGAAATGTTCTGCATCTGCTCTGTCCTACAGGGCAGCCATTTGCCACATGTGCTACTGAGCACTGGAACTCTGGCAAGTGTGCCTTGGGAGCTGATTTAATTTTGAATTATATAAAACCTAAATGTACATAGTAAATAACCACAGGTAGCTTGTAGCTACTGCACCGGACAGCTCACATTCCCAACATTACAAAATTAGAAATTGTCAAAATATTGAACAATAAAGGATGATTATCTATGAGACACCCATAGTGGAATGTACTAATTAAACCTGATTATGTAGATTTTCATTTACTGGCAAGAAGAAATATTCAGAAGATATTAAGTGCAAAAATTATTTAAAATGTGAGATTGTTTTCAACTCACATCTTCATATATATACATATATATACAAAGAAACAGTTTCAACATAAACATTAGAATATTAACAGAGCTTCTTCTGTGTAATGAGGTTATTATTTTTCTTGTTTCTCTAACTCTTCTACAATCAACAAGCATTTACTAAGTAATTAAGCAATAAGTTCTGGGTTTTGGTTTTTGAGTTTTAAGTGGCTTATTGATGCTTAGAACAGGAAGAGAATCAATGCAGAGAATGTTTACCAGCCTTAAAAAACAAATTGTACTATTTGGTGGTTCAAAGACCCAGCAAACTGTACTGGACTTTATGGATAGATCCTCCCAAGTGGCTCGCCCCAGGCCCCTGAACCCGGTGCCGCCCACAGGAGCAGGAAGCCCTTTCATGTTTGGGCGCCAACACCTCCTTTAACTTCAGTTCATTCAGGGCCCAGCTAAGTCTCTGAACTGGAAACCCCCCCCCACCCTTAAGAGCCTGTATTCCCCAGGGGAAGTTGTTTTGTCCTATAAGCAGGCCTTCCCATCAACTCCCCTGGGAAGAGCGACCAGGGGAGCTGATTGGCTTGCAGGCCTACCCAAAAAGGTTACTCAACAAACACTCCATGCAAAGGTAATTGTGCGGGCAGGTGGGCGGAGCCAGCTGCTGCAGACGCTTTCAGCTATTCTCTGCTATGGGCGAGCTTTTTTCTCTGAAGAGTTATCTGAAATCTGGCCGGTGCCAGGCGGGGAGCTGCAGGCATTACCCTGCCTCAGGGGGCTACAATCTGTAATATGTAGCAACTCTTTTCTGTTCTTTTGGAGCACAAGGAATTGAGTGAGGCTAAGTGCAAGAGCAAGCAGCCTTTAAAGCCCCAGACAAGGAGTTTCCCAGGCCGACACAGTGAAGAGCAGCCTGAACACAACAGGTTTAGCAAAAGCCTTTGTTCTTCCCGAGGCACAAATAACTATATGCTGAATTATAACAAAAACAGGTTAACTGTGTTTTAGACGTGTATACATGTAAACACTTCACTTAATAACACTCTCAGGTTGTAATATACCTCCCCACCCACGTCCCTCTTGAGAAATTTCTGCCAGTGGTTAATTCTGTAATTATCCCTTTCCCTGGGTTAGAAATGACCTTCCTAAAAATGCCGAATTTACAGAAAATAGCAGCAATGAAACAGTCTCTCTTGCACTGTGCTTCATTATGTAATTAATAGATTCATGGTGGCAAGAAACAAGCTTGAATCCACAACTAACTACATGTATTTGGAGCCCGCCTTCTGAATTTTTCAGTGAGCAGAAAGAATGAGGTTGCCAATGAGAGAACTGTAAAAAATATAATAATGAATAAGTAAGCAAACCTAAGCAGAAAGTGCTGTATATTTATTTGTTCAGCTTGGTAGGTTTTGCAAATTCTAGCGAGTGATACACAGAGGACAGCTTGCCCGCAAGAATGTCTCAGGATGGAAACCCAAACGTGAGCGTCCTGCATGACATGTGCTGAGCCCACCTCAGCTGTCCTGAGTAAACACTTTGGGGCTTAAAGCAGAAAAGAAGCAGAAGTGGTGGCGGCAGCTGGCAAACAGTCCACTCGTTCTTCAGCCACCCCTGGTGTTGCCAACTTTGGTTTAACAGCTCTTTGTGTCAAAAAAAGCAGGGTCCAAGGATAGCCATTTAGGAGAACTGACTCTAGTTAAGACCGTTTCCTTATTTTTTTTTATTGACTGAAATGTTTAAAACAGCGTTCTCTAAGGTGCTAGGAACAATGGAAACCTGATTTGTGTAACATCATCCAGGTGTCCTTTTGACAAACAATGCACACAGACCCAACCAAAGGTGAAATTAATTTGAACACATGAAGAGAAAGACATCCACCCACACTTATAATTACAGGGCAGCTAGCATTATGTCTTGCTGTGGCAGGGGCTTCGTAAATGTTGACTGACTTAAGATTTCCCCGGTTCTCCTCTACCTTCAACATCTCAATAGGGATCATATACCAGTAGAGTAAGTACATATTATGTCTCTTCATTGCCTGGTAAAATGCTGTGTGGCCTTAGTCCCAAGTAAGGGAGGCTGACTAGGAAACCACAGCCCGAGGACAGTTGCTGCCCACTAACCGTTTTCCTGGCGAGTAGTGTCTACAAGATGGTAGACGCACCTACACCTGCAATACACAATACCTAAAAAACCTGGGCAAGAATTCTAACTTTTAGCAGGTCAAATGCTGGTCAAATCCCAGTGGAAGTTTGCTGAGTCCCATTTATTTCTCCGGAGATAATCCACTCCACAGTCTCCCTTCACATGAGGTGGTAGGAGGCCAGCACCCCTGCTCAAACAAGGTCTTCTTCCTCCCTGTATTTCAGAAAGCATTGCCTGTGTTGGGCAGATTGAATCACTTGTTAACAATCACCCAAGATGAGAACCATGGTATAAATGTTCTGTTCACAGCTTGCCTTCCTCTCTTAACTGGCTGTGATGACAATCAGACATTCAGATCTGACCTCAACAGGACCTCATTCTAAAATCAGCGAAACACACAATAAACCAAGTCCATTAAAACAACATTAAAGGTCTGAGCTTAGCTCTGCTAAACAGCAGGATTAAACTTTCAAGGGTCCTACCACGATAGAGAGATTTCTTTAAAGTCACTTGACCTTGCACAGTTGTAGCTATTAGGGATCAGATCTTTATCTCAAAGGTACATATTTTACCTTTGATCCTCCTCCAGAACTCCCACTAAAGTCAACTTTCTCTGCTGTTGGGATCAGGCCCCTGGCCTCCCTTTAATGTTGGTTTTATCGGAGATTCTACAAGATCAACAGAAAAATTACAAGGAAAAGCTGTGAAGTCCCCTTCTGATGACAAGTTGTTCGAACAAAAAGAGCCTACTCTGAAATCGTGAAATTTAAACACAGCACATGACACACGGTATGGCAGAGGGGACAGAGACAAAAAAAAACGAGCAAACAAAAACAAAAAGCTAAACTATTCAACCAATCACTAATGAAGCAGGCTGACTGCTTATGTAGGGTTTGTTCGCTAGTCCAGGAAAATGCCCACGAGTGTCTAGAAAACACTCGAGAAGTGGCAAGTGCCCATTATCACCCGTCCGTTTCCCTGTGGAGACAGACAATCCCCATGAGGCAGAGGATACGACCGGAGGGTTCTCAGGGGGTCGGGCGCTTTCCCCTCCCCCACCCCGCCGCCGGCTCCAAGACACCCCCACCCCGAGCGGTGAGGCTCTCACCTCAGGTCCTCCACCCCACGACTGGCCCACCCCATCGTCCCGCAAGCCCCCACGGCTCCATCTTCTCTTTAAAAGCGCTCCTAGGTCCCAGAGGACCCCGATGCCCACTCGCCCGGGAACCCCGTTGTTTCCAATCTCCTCCGTTCCCGGCGGCCGCGGCAGCAGCACCCCAGAAACACCCATCATCAACCTCTCTCCAGTTAGCAGGAGGAAGTCGCTCTGCTTCCTCTGTGTTCTCACCGCCCGCCAAGCTTGGGCGCCCCGGGCTTTTTGGGTGGGGTTCTTTTTTGTGTACACGCTGTGTGTGTGTGTGTGTGTGTGTGTGTGCGCGCGCGCACACACGCCAGTGTGTAGGTGCAAAAGGCTCATCGCATCCTTCCGCCTCGGCTGCCTCAGGTGCCTGTAGGAGAGAACAGGGCTCTCCTCGCGCCCAGGTCCGCGGCTCTTTGTGCCGAGGCTCGGCAAGCGCGAGGTCCGCTCTGGAGCTCACACCCCCAGCCCAGCGCGGGTTCGGAGCCCCAGCCTTCCGCACCGCGGTGCGAGCCCCGGAACGCCGGTCGGCGTCCAGCTGGGCGCACGCCTTCGCCGCACCCGGCAGTCACAGCGCTGTCAGCGGGTGCCAGGGACTCGGACCCCGCGAGCGGCGGCCGGTGCGAAAACTTACTGAAGCGGAGAAAGAGCGCGCGTGGCGCACGGGCGGCCGCCCAGAGCGCCGGTCTTGCCCCGGGCCCCGCGCGCGGGAAGCCACCCGGTCGCCCGCGCCCGGAGCGCGTCCCCCGGGACGCCGAGTCCCCCGGCCACTCACCAGCACCACGGAGCCCCGCACGGCCTCAGACACGCTCTGCCGGAGCTCCGCCGCCGTGCCGGGCTTGCTGAGCCGCTTGGTGAATTTGCGCACTTCGGCCATGGCTGCGCGGGCAGGTCTCGGCGGCGGGCGGACTCACTGCCCCGGGCCGGGGCGGCCGCGGCCGCTGCTGCTTCCACTGTTTCCACGCCGGCGGGCCGGCCACATCGCAGCTCCGCGGCGTCGGCGCGCTCCTGCTGCTCCTCCCTCCCTCCCGCTGCTCCTCCCTCGCTCCCTCCTTCGCTCCTCCGCTCCCCGCTCGCTCACTGTCCTGCCCCGCGGCGTCGGCGGCGGCCGCTCCCTCCTGTTGTGAGCCAGAGCTCGGCTCTAGACCGGCCCCGGGAGGAGGGTGTGTCTGGCGGGGAAGAGCGTGCGAGGGGGAGGGAGAGCTGGAGGGGAGGCGAGGGTCACGAGGGAAGAGGGGGGAAGTGGCAACCGCCCGGGCTCCGCCCGCAGCTGATGTTGCTGGTGCAGCCGCATCCGGGAGGGGAGATCATTGCTGCTGTTTTTTCAGTCTGTGTGTGCGATCTTGCGTGTGTATGTGTGTTATGAGGAAATGTCTCCAAGTGTGGGGCGTGTTCTACCCCTTGGCCTTTTCCCGCCCAAGAGGCAGTAGTGTCCGCTGGGGGGCGGGGGACTCTTGCGTCCCCCCCACCCCGCAAGCCCCCTGGGCCAAAGCTGCCAGGAAGACGCGTCCACGGGGAGCGGCGGCCTATTGTGTGTTCCACTCAGCAGGGTACGAGGACGTCGACCAACGACGCCTTCTGCCCCGAGGTGCTCATGGGGTCTTCTCCCCACCCACCCACACCGCTGTGACCCAGCCCAGTTGAACCTTGGAGGGGGGGAGGTTTGCAGGGCCCTCCCTTACCTGCCAGCAGGCTTCAGGAAGTGGAAACTTGCAGAAACCCCCACCCCTACCCTCACCCCCCGCTAAGGCAGAGAACTGAGTGGTGGGTTGGTCACTGGTGGCAGGTTGTCCAGTTCACAGGGACTGTGCTTCGGGGTGATTTGGAGAAGGTCACTGCCCGGAATCTGGAGGACTTAACCTGTCTTCTAGACGCTTTTACATATGCACTACTCTCACCTCTCCAATTCCTAGCACATTCTTTATCCTCTTTGCCTTCCAAGAAATTGTTTTCCAAGAATCAAAGAACATCTTCTGAGTAGATGTAAAACAAACATATTTAAGTCAGAAATAAGGATGAAAATCTTGAACTAGTGACCCTCTAAAACCATCCCAAGTGCAAGGTGAGAAGCTCAGCTGACTCACTGGCCAATTTTCTGTAATGATGGGGTTACCTGCTGATAAAGCCATCCTAAGTTGAAAATGTCATAAGTGGGAAATGCATTTTAATACTCCTTACCACCAAACATCAGAGTTTAGCTTAGCCTACATTAATGGTGCTGGGAACACTTACACTTGGGCAGAATCGTCTAACAAAGTCTATTTTATAATAAAGTGTTGACTATCTCATGTAATTTACTGAATACTAGAGAATGAAATCAGAATGGCTGTAAGGTTCTCATTACAGGACACAGCCCAAGCACACTAGGCTGAAGAAAGAAGCATTGAGCTGAATTTAATTGCTGGAGGGTGGGAACACCAGCAGACCATCGATTTCTCTCTCATCTAATGCAGCTCAGGCAGAGCTGGGAGAAGACACTAGAGTATCCATTGTTTACCTTGGAGACCGCAGGCTGACTTTGGAGCTGTGTTTGCTGCGCTGCCCAGTAGCACCTGAGAGTACTACACTGCAAGTCACTAGCCAGGGGAAAGATAATCATAAATCAAAATTCGGTTTCTACCGAATGCGTGTGACTTTCACATGGTAAAGTGAAATAGTCATAGGTCAAACTGTTATAGGGCATCTCAATTCTGTTAGAGGACAGGGGGAGAGGGACACCCCTGAAGCCCCAAAACCTGCCTGCTCTAAGTGGGTTCTGCCATCTGCCGCAACAAGACAAAACATATAAAGCTTTAATGAAAAGTGACTTTAATACAGTGAATATACAGTATGGAACACAAAGAATATAACTTCTAAATCAAACACCTGAAGTGACCCATCCCCTCGTGGGCAAAAGTCAACCCAAAAGGGATTGGCCCAAAGCAAGGCCTGAAAGCTGCAACTAGACTAAAGCACCTTCTGGCCGAGACCCATGGAAAAGGGTCAGAAATGGCCAGACAAATCTGGGAGGAAAAGAGCAAAATCAAAATCAATATAAACACTGCCATAGTCACCTCCCTACAGGTATCTCACCCACATCTGCCTTCACCAGTCCAGGGTCAGGAAACAAGCCCGGGGGTCTTCATCACATGCTTGCTGCTCCATGTGGCTTCCCTGGGTCTCCGTCTTTTTCTCCATCTGGCTTCCTTCTCTTCTTCTCTCTTCTTCTTTCTCCTTTTTCTCTGCTCAGCTCTACCCTCCTTCTGGGTGGGCAGGGAACCTGGAACTTCCCTTCTCCTAGTGACCACCCAGTTACAAAACCATTTTATATTGGTACTGTCCATACCTCACTGAGTTTGATAATGGCTTGTAATTTCGGGGAAATTATGCACCTCTTCTAAGAAAGTCCCTACCACTGCCATAGAGCATTTTTCCCCAAGTTCCCCAGCGCAAAGCAGTCACACCTACATGTAGAACTTAGTTCTGTGAAGTAAGGACATGGGCGATAACTTCTGTGAATCACAAAGGCCAAGTCTCTTAGCAGCAAGACTGTTTCAGCAGTCATCACATTATTCCTAATAAAACACAGGTGGGGATGAGGACATGGAAACCTAAAGGCAAAGACCTAGTATCATCAGTCTTGGCTTTGCACAGTGTGTGTATATGGAAAATCTATTAATTGTTGAATATTCATAGATCAATATGAATTTAGGTTCTCCCTGTCCCATGAATGCCGGCATGGCCCCACTGCTCCACAGCACCAGAGCACTCTTTCCTTGCGAAGAGAACCCAGATTTGTCTCAGGTATGAGGCAAAGCCAGGGGCCTTAGAGAGGACAGGCCCCTCTTCAGGTGATGGTTAAAAAATCATGATAGGGCCTCCCTGGTGGTGCAAGGGATTAAGTCTCAGCACTAGGAAGCAACCCACAGTGATGCAGCACAAATTCAAATTCAATCCCCAGCCAACCTTTCTTGCTCACCCGCTGCTCCCCTCTGCAGTGTGTTTCAGTTGTCCTGCTTCTTCTGCTCCCCACTCAGTCTCAGGTGAGTCCTCTCACCCCCTGCAACTCTGGCATGTACCTCTGTTCTTGTATGCATAAATAAATAAATACTTTTTTAAAAATCAAGATAATCTCACTCCTCTTTGCTAATAGGCTGTCATGACTCCTACTCGAAGAGGATCCATGGAAAAATTAAAGGAAAAAGTAGGGAGAGGGTTCGTGAGCAAGTTTTTCCACTCCACCCTGATAAGGAGAGATCTGATAAAAGAGACCTCATCACCACTGCCCCCCTCACTGCCCCTTTCTCCCAGAGTGGCAAGTTTTCTTGTGCTGCTTTGGCACTTGACAGCCATATTACAAATATAAGGGAAGGTCAACACAGTCACAGAGAAGTCAGTCCAGAATCTAGACAATATTGAACAGTTGAACCAACCATATTGCTTACATGGATTTATTTTCATGTGATAACAGTAAAATTTGTACCCTCCCTGGTGGTGCAATGGGTTAAAGCACAGCGCTATGAAGCTATTGAAGCCACTGCAACAAAAGTTTGATCCCCAGCCAGGGAGGTGACCACATGGCGTGGCAGACCTCTCCTGTCTCACCCGCTGCTCTCCTCAGCAGTGTACTTCCTCAATTGCCCTGTTCTGCTCCTCACTCTGAGACCTCTCACCGCCCCTGCACTCCTGGTCAGTACCCCAGTTCTATATGCATCAATAAATTAATCTATTTTTAAAGAAAAACTTAATGGATTTTGCAACTTTTAGTTTACTTGCAACCAAAAGCAGCCTTACTATTTCACACTCTACTCTAAGCACTGAATGTCCACAGAGTAGAACAAGACTGTCTCCTGGTGGGGTTCATAGTCTAGTGCAAATAAATGCATTGTTAATTTCAGAAATAATTAAGTGCTATTCAGAGAATAAAGTAAAGCTAAGCAATAGAGAGTCACTGGAATTGGGGACCTAATTGGAACTAGATAATCGAGGAAGGCCACTTTGAGGAAGTGAATGTTGAGCTGTATCTTGAAGGAGAGGCAGACAGCAGAGATCAGGAGGTTGAAGGAATGAGATCACGCCAGGCAAAAGGAATGACAGGTATGAAGGCCTGGAGAAGGGAACAGAAGTAGTGTGGTGGAAGCCAGAAAAAAAGGGCAGTGGAGCATCAAAGGAAAAGGAGTGATGTAAGATAGAGCAGAGAAGGAGGCGCTTCCCCAGAGCCTGTAGCCACCAGAAGCATATGTCATGCTGATGGTACGCAAACACCATCTGGTCATCGGCAGGCTCCGCACATTCCTGAGACTGTCGATTTCACTTTTTCACTTTAGGGCTTCTGTTTAATTACATAAACATTGTGCCTTGTGCTATGTGCAGAGGCAGAATGCAGGATGAAGTAAAGACTCTGTCCATCCACTTCAGGAAGAAAAACTGAAAAGCCTATTAGAGAATGCGTTCATGACACAAAGTAGTATGTGATAAGGGCCAGACTTGAAGTAGAAAGACAGGTTAAGTCACAGTTGGGGTTTTTGGAGGGCTTCCTGGATGGGGTCTTTGAGCTGCATCTTCAGGGTAAGTAGGTTTGGAGATAGTGACACTCACATGGTAAAGGGAACTTAGAGGAGCAGTCCTACAAGTTTTGACTGAGCTTTTAAAAAAAAAACAGATTTATTTATTTATGCATATAGAACTGGGGTACAGGCCAGAAGTGCAGGTTTCACCAGAGACAGAGTGGGGAGCAGAACAGGCAGTCGACCAAGTACAGTGCTGAGGGGAGCAGCGGGCAGGTCAGGAGAGGTCTGCCGCGCCATGTGGGTCACCCCAGGGGCTGGGGATCGAACTTGCACTGAAGGGGCTGTGGCTCTCTTGCAGTGCAGCACTTTAACCCATTGTGCCACCAGGGAAGGCCTCAACTGGGCATATTATTGTATGATTTTGTATGATTTCTTTCCCACATCTGCTAGATACCTTTGATTTTTTCAGTTTGACCCGCCATGTTAACACTATCCAAATTGAACCTCAAGTGTTAGAAATGCCATGGAGTGCAGCATGGCAAGCGTATAATACTGTACTGCACTCTTAGCAATCTGAAAGTTGCTGAGAGTAGACCTCAAAAGTTCTCACCAGCAGTACTAACCCAGCATATCCAAAATACTATTATTTCAACATGTGACTAAAATAAAAGTTATTGGTAAGACAGCTTTTACTTTCATTTATTTTTAGAATCTGTCTTTAAAATCTGGAGTGTAATTTACCGTCACATTGTTCAGATGCTAAATTTTCACCAGAACCTACATTCTGTATTCACACTTCATATAATTGCAGTTAGAACAGTAGATTCACATATCAAGTTGTTCCAAAAATACTTAGAAGCTTTCCAGTAACTGCATTGCATATCACATTTTATATTTAAATATAAATTAATTAAAATTAAATAAAACTACAAATTCAGTCCCTCAGTTCTAGGAGCCACATTTCTTGTGCTCAATAGCCACATGTGGTTATTGCATTGGACAGATAGGATTAGAACAGTGCTCCGGCCATAAGGGTCACTCAATAATTAATTCATATATGCAAATGCCAGTAGCTTTTGTGATGAGGATATATTCATGAGCTCCTATATAAGACAAATAAAAACAAAAATCATCAGGAATCTGGGCCCACTTCTGGTTGTTGTTGAGGCCTTTAGAACAAGTGAGCTGTAACTGGAGAGAAAGCACAGTCTCCAAACCACATTTACAATCGTTATCTCAATTCTTGATACTGTCTCAAGAGTTAAGTAGAACCAAAATTATTTTTTTTCCATTTTATAGATGAAGAATCTGAGAAGGTTTAGTAGAGTAGTTAGCAGAGTGCTCTACCCACGAAGCGTGGATTGAAGGACTCTTTCCCTCCAGGAAGTTCATGGTGTCTCTGAAAACATATACATGCAGATCTTCAGTATTTCAAATGCTCGAGAAAGCCTGAGGTATGACCTGGGCTGTAGATGTATGTGTGGAATGAGAATCTCAACGAGAGACTGCTACGGAAGAAGATGAGGACTTGACCCTGGACAAGTTGAGTGGAGGCTGTCTTCAGGACAGATTTGAAAAGAGGACTTTTAGGAGGCTTTAGGGACAGACAGGTTGTGTCCAGAAAAATGCAGGAACTGGGATCAGAGCAGAAACAGGAGAAGGAGGGCCTCCACTGGGGCAGACCTGAGAAGTGACTGAGAGACAAAGCTCTAGTTCAGACTACTTCTCTGTACCAGAGGCCAGACTCGATTGAATTCTGCCATGGGGAAACAAACCACTTAGGAGATGGGCCGCATCACAGCCACCAGGCACTGAGCCGAACACCTGGCAGGTGCATAGTCCACACGCACTAACCACCTACGTGAACTGATGTCCAGAGGAGGACCCGATGGTAACAAATGCCACCACGAGTGCAAGGCCTACTAAGAGCAAGGGAAGGAAACAAAAGTTTATAGAGCTCCTGCTATGTGCCAGGCACTGTGATCACGGTTGTTGTCAACCGCCCTGGAGAACTGACAAGGAGCACAGCAACCCAAATGGTCAGGGGCCTTTGACAAGGTCATACTCACAGAGCAGAACAGCAGCGTGGTGGGCACTGCGGGACAAGAGTGAATTTGAACAGGGTGCAAATCCTGCTTCCCCCACTCTCTAACAGAGTAAGGAGATCATTTTCCCCATCTGCAAAAGGGACATAATAATTAGTACCTGGCTTACATGTTCACCGAAACTTGATGAAATAAAGTGCCTGGCACACAGTAATCAACACAAGTAATCATTCACAGTCCGGCAACAGGTCATTCCCAAAGGGGGGCGTCACAGTGATACCTCCCAGCCCACATGCTCTTCTTCCAGCATGCCCTGACAAGAGCAGCAATAATGTTTGCTGGACCCAGTGGTAGGCACAAATGCAGGACCTCTTCCTCCAGAAGTATTAAGAATTTCAAAGTGGGAAACTGTCCAATTCAGTGCCCAGCAGGAAGTGGGACTGGTGCGTGGTGGAGGCAGTGGTGAAGATTGGAGCAGGAACAGTGACTTATACCTGAGAACATTCCAGTGGGAGCCAAAGAAAAATACAGGAAGTATGCTGGACTAAGCTGACGTTCTTCTGTAATGATGTTATCTGTCATGCTTGAAACTCTAGCACACTGTCTGTGGATTTGAAACCAAAGCTGTTTCTTTTTTTAAAAAAAA
>NW_004567120.1:22794635-22818218 GCF_000260355.1 Condylura cristata | reverse complement strand
TGCACCACCAGGGAGGGCCCGGTAGCTTCAGTTCTGCAGTCAGGTTTCTAGGGTTTGCTTTGGTTTATTCGTTATGTTTTATTTTGTTTCTCTATATCCCACAACATATAGTTAATCTTTTTATGTGATAATTTGCCTTTGTAAATGATATGCTGTGCCCAGCAGCTACTGAAAAGATCTCCAGGAGAATGGAAACCTGATAGGAAATTAAATTGAAACAACATATTTAGCAAACAAACATCATACTGGACTTTATTGTCCCTGGGATGTTCAGTATTACATAATGAACATACACACCACTAGTGTTGACACACTGAGCAATTCTAGAGAATGCCAATCACACCCTCCCCTATGTGAATGGCACCCCTCTGGAGATGTGTGGGGACAGTCTGTTCAGCTATACGCAAGTGGCCTTGTGCTATGAAAATTCATTCTCATAACTCCCCAGGGATATAGTGGCTGAATGAAAAGTTACAAACGAAAACCAGTCTTATGGGTGTGGGATCAAACAGAGTTTGAATCTAACAGAAGAATTAGAAGGGAATGTAGTGCATTAGAGCCTTTGATTTCTAAAAACTCAGGAGCTGAGTTATCTTGAATGGGATAATAATAAGTCGTGAAACAGTGGTATACACAAATATTACCCAAAAAGTTATTTGTCTTCCCCCTTTGCTCCAAAAAATCTTTTCAAAATGGGTTCTTCAGATTTAAACATAATATAGCAGTATGTTGGTACATGGATGTATGTATAAAGACATGTGTAATGAGTGTGCTTTATTATTTGCAATTATAGCTAGTAACATTGAACATGTGTGTATGTACACATGTGATATATGTTGATATGTGATACATATTTGTGCGTGTCAGTTTGACCTGCCAGAAGACTCAGTCTTTGGACAGCTTTTCTAGCTACTCCTCTTACTCTCTTGAACTTACCCACTGTTCATGTCCAATTGAAATATAATGTAAGCTGCATATAGCATTTCTGGGAGCCACATTCAAAAAGTAAAAAGAAACAGGTACGGGCCCTCCCTGGTGGCGCAGCGGGTTAAAGCACAGCACTGAGAATCTAAAGCCGCTTCCGCATGAGTTCGATTCCCGCCTGCCCCGGAGGTGACCACATGGCGCGGCAGACCTCTCCTGACCCGCCCGCTGCTCCCCTCAGCAGTGTACTTCGTCGATCTGCCTGTTCTGCTCCCCACTCTGTCTCTGGTGAATCCTTTCACCCTCCGCATCTCTGGCCTGTACCCCAGTTCTTTATGAATAAATAAATATATCTTAAAAAAAAAAGAAACAGTTACAATCAATGTATTTTCTTTAACTCAGGATATCTGAAATGAAATTTAAACATATGTTCAATATAAAATAATCATTAGTGAATTATTTCACTCTTTTCCTGTGTTCACTATTTGAAATCCAGGGTGTTTTGCACTTACAGCACATGTCAATTGAGACGTGGCCTGTGGTAAGTGCTCCAGGCCCACCGGTGACTGGAGGCTATATTGGAGGCAGAGCAGGCCCAACACTCACAACTTCCCTATTTATTTCTCCAGCTCTGATCTCTCCCCTGTACCACAGATGTATACATCCAAGTATCTGCTCAACCACCTGACTTAGATTCAGCACTGGCCTCTCAAATTTAATATATCCAAGTCAAAGCATTTCATCTCCACCCCTAAAATGTCAAGGGTTTACTATATCAGCTAATGGCAACTCCATTTTTCCAGTTGTTCAGATTCCCGACCCTTTCAAACTCCGCTCTCTCACACCCTACATCCAGTCCATCAACAAACCCTGGTGACTCCAAAATAGAAGACGGTTTCTAGTCCCCTCCACTGCCATTACGCTGGCTGAGAGTGCCATTGTCTCTCAGGTAAGGCGTCACTTTCCTAAATGGCTTGCTTGCAGCCTTGGCCCCGGAAGTCTGCTCACAGCACAGCAGCCAGAGTGAGCCTGTTAAAAGGACATCAGCTCATGTCTCTGCTTAACTCTCCCCACTGGCTCCCTCGTCTCACTCAGCAAAAGCCAATAAAACGGTCCAGGCCCTCCTGGGCCCCCTTCTGGCAACCTCTATCCTCCCCTGCATCCCCCTGGTGATTCACTCCTACCAGACTGGCCAGCTTCCTCTGTTCTCTCAGGCACCTCCAGCCTCAAGGCATTGCTCTGGTCTTGCTGCACACTGCTCAGAAAGCTGTGAGCCCAGACATCCGCGTGGCTCCCTTCCCTCCTCCCAGCCTTTGTTCAAAGGCCACCTTCTCACTGAGACCTTCTCAGAACCCTTTCCCTAAAATTGCAACCCACTCCCACTCCGAGACTCCCGATTTTCTTCTCTGCCCTGTTTCGTTTTTCTCCCCAAACCACTTATTACCTGTAATTTGGTTCAGTAGTCATCTCCCCCCAGTGGAATATAAACTCTGTGAGCGGAGCTTTTTGCCTAGTTTGTTCATAACTGTATCCACAGCACCTAGAACAGTGCTTGGTACATAGTCGGTGCTCAAAAATATTTGTTGACTGACTGACTGATATACAATTCCAATTCCGCCCAAATTGTTCACAATATAAAGGAAGTATATGATAAAAGACACAAAAGCACTGTTCTGTCCATGTTGTTACACTTTAGGACTGGTTTATTATTATTTGTTAGGAAAAGGAGAAAAAGAGGCATCTGCATATTCACAGACAGGCAGAAGTCAGCTCTGTTCTTGTTTATAACATTGTTTTACATCACAACTTCAAGAATGCAAGATATCTGAGCATAACATTTTGTTGTTAATAAAATAAAAATATTTTTATTTTCTAAATGTATCTAAGTATGTTAGTGTCTGATAAAATTTGCAAAGCACAGGCCCTCCCTGGTGGCGCAGCAGGTTAAAGCACAGCACTAAGAAGCTAAAGTCACTTCAGCATGAGTTTGATCCCCGCCTACCCCAGAGGTGACCCATGTGGCGTGGCAGACTCTCCTGGCCCGCCCGCTGCTCCCCTCAGCAGTGTACTTTGTCAGTTGGCCTGTTCTGCTCCCCACTCTGTCTCTGGTGAAGGCTCTCACCGCCCCTGCACCTCTGACCTGTATCCTAGTTCTGTATGCACAAATAAATGAATCTTTTTTTTTTTAATCTGTAAAGCACATGGATCAAACCGTGATTGTTTCTTGTAGCAATGAATTGGCCAGCGATATATTTTTGTTGTCTGGCTATCCATTTTAATTCAAATAAGCATTAGATCTTGAGCTCTTGGTGGCGTTGCAACCACACTGATCATTTCAAGAGTGTCCCTTGGTCAGATACCTGGGAAATTCTCTTTTGTTTATTATTCTGTGGAAATGAGCCCAGTTCCTTTACTTAATTTCCCGGACTTCGTCCAGCGTGGACATCCAGATTTCATATCGTACTTTGGTCTTCTCCTGCTTTTTGAATTTAAGCAAAACCAATCTCTTCACATCAAGAGCTTTGCCATTGTATTGCTTTTCCATTATTAGTTAGGGAGCACTTTTCAATTTTTCCCTTTTAGAGGATTTATTTTTTGTGTCTAATCCTGACGAGCTCCCTGAGATTTTCTTTTTCTGTTAATTGTGACTGAAAAGCCATTTGAAAGATTGGTGCTGGGAATCAGGTGGAGTGCTAAATTTCTGCCTTATAACGTCTTTGCACAAGTAAACTTTTACAAAGGTACATACCATATAGTTGCAGTTTTGTTCTCTGTGACAGATTCTTAATAGTCTGTTAATTAGTACTATGAATGGTTAAAATATAGTCCATTACATATATATTGCTATAATCTGAATGTTTACGTGTCCCCCCAAATTCCCAAGTTGAAATCCTCACCCTGATAGTGATGATATTAGAAAGCAGGGTTTGGGCTCTCCCTGGTGGTGCAACACGTTAAAACACTGCATTATGAAGCTCTCCGAAGCCACTGCAGCTCGAGTTCGATTCCTGGCCAGGGAGGTGACCCACATGGCATGGCAGATCTCTCCTGACCCCCCTGCTGCTCCCCTCATCAGTGTAATTTGTCGGTCTGCCTGGTCTGCTCCCCACTCTGTCTCTCACCCACCACACCTCTGGCCTGTATCCCAGTTCTGTAAGCATAAATGAATGAATCTTTAAAAAAAGAAAGAAAGCAAGAAAGAAAGCAGGGGCTTTGGCAAGTGATTAGGTCCTAAGGGTGGAGCCCTCATGCGTTGGGACTAATGCTCTTATATGATCCCCTATAGCCCTCTTTCCTCCTGCCCCCATGGGAGGGTGCAGTGAGAAGTTCAAGACCCAGAAGAGGACTCTCACCTAGCCTCAGACTTTTGGCCTCCAGTACTGTGAGAAATAAATGCCCCTTTATAAGCCACCCACCGTGGGCTACTTAGTTATAGCAGGACCAGTGGACAGAGGTGCACACACATATACACATATCCATGCACGAACATAGAATTACTCATATACACATATTACTCATATACTCATTACTCAGGCATGTAAATACACATATAATGTCCATATCTATCTATATCTATATCTATATCTATATCTATATCTATATCTATATCTATATCTATATCTATATCTATATATATACAGACTGCAAACTGTTATTACAACATATATAGTTATCCTTAAGTAATATATGGAATCTCCCCTTTGTTTCATTGTTCATCCTCTGAAATGAATGGGCTACCACTGCTTCCGCTTCCTTTACCCCAGGACTGTCATCACTGCCTGATACCACCTTCTCACCACCAAAGTCAGCACCATATTCTACAAACTTTTGTTGTTTTTAAGATTTATTTATTTATGCATACAGAACTGGGGTACAGGCCAGAGGTGCAGGGGTGGTGAAAGGATTCACCAGAGGCAGAGCAGAGAGCAGAACAGACGGATTAAGGAAGTATATTGATGAGGGGAGCAGTGATTGGGTCAGGAGAGGTCTGCAACATGTGGGTCACCTCCCTGGCTGCGATTGAACGAACTTGCACCGAAGAGGTTCGCTTGCAGTGCTGAGCTTTAACCCATTGCACCACCAGGGAGGGCCTCAAACTTTTTCTTAATTCAAGTAACAAGGACTTATAATATAGGTTTCAGGTATACAGCATTATATATATATGTTATGCTTGCCACCAAGTCTAGTGTTCACCCACGAGACCATACAATTTACCCACTCTACCAGGCAAAACACTCTCTTCTCTCATTTCCCTCTGGTAACCAGGATTCTGTTGTTAGTATCTTGGGGTATGTTTTTGTGTCTTGTTTTCTTTGTTCACTTGCTTTCCTCTTTTTCTTCCACATATGAATGAAATTGTAAGGCATTTGTTTTTCTCCATTTGACTTTTTTCACTTAACCTAATACCATCCAGGCTGTTGCAAGTGGCAGAATTTCATCATTTTAACAGCCGTGTAGTGTACACACACTGTGAGTATATACTACATCATATCCCTTCATCAGTGCTCACTTATGTTCCTCATTGCCTGAGTCCACATTTTCCTCACATTCGTTGTGGCATCTCTTTTTTATTAAACGCTCTTTGGCCCCGGTCCTTATGGTGAGAGGGTGGCCCCAGGAAAATGTCCTGCTTAGCCATGCCCTCAAGGCAGACTACTTTCTTGTCCCCAATTCCAGCTCCACACAGCCTACTGTGCATTTCTAACTAGATGTTCTGTTGTTTCCTTAAGCATTAACATGTCAGAAAAATAGCTCCTCATCTTCCAGCAAGCCTGCTTCCCTAGTTCTCTTTTTCTGTCAATGACATCATCACCAGAAATGAAACTTGACTCATCATTGACTCTTTTCTTGACTTTACACCCATGCACTCTCAATCTTCTGGTCTTGATAACCCTTTTTTTAAAAAAAGTTTTGAATATATGAAATATTTCAAATGTACAGAAAGAAGCAGAGACTATACACCTATTTAACCACTGCTCAGGCATGACAAATCTTAATATTTGCTATGCTTGTGAGAAAGCCTCAAGAAGTTCTCTCCCCCTGCCTATGGAGACCATGTTGGCCTCTGTGCACAAAAAAACTGAAAAATATTCATTGATGGAGAAGGGAGTTTCTCTTCCCATCTGTCAGCCGACTTCTTGGGTTTCAAAGCTTTTGCTTTTACTTCAGCTTGGGGGGTGGTGGTGGGGGCTTGTGTAAAGGTTTTAAGGGAAGGAATTTAAAGAGCTCAGCATTCTCACGTATAGAAGACAAACTGTTGACAAGAATCCCTTTGGACTGTTTTACAAATCCTACTAGAATAATCAGTTAACCATTTTGAAAAAGGTTAGTAATCATCATCCCATTCATGCACATTAAAGAGTAAACAAAAATCAAAGCACAAAAACTAGAAGACAAATGACTATCTGATATCTAGATGGAGAAAATTGCTCTAAGTATTGAGGGGAGGGAGCAAGAGACATGATTATGTAAAACCTCTGTAAATAAGAGGATCATGAATTAAAAGAACACCAGTAAACCAGGCACAGGGATAATATTTTTATGGTATGAACAGCTGACACCCTCATTAATAGTGACACAGAAAGACCTGAACAGATAAATGAACACTGTAAGATCAGTGTTCACAAAGGAGGAAACAGAAATGAATTTTTAGATCAGCTTCAGTAAAAATCAAAGAATGGTACTGTAAAACAATAATTACATGTTCTTTCTTGTCTATCAAATTAGCAGACATTCTTTTGAAGTGAGAGTATGGGTGAGTTAGAGACTTCTGCCCACTGGTGGTGCTTTCTTTTGCTAAGGCAATATGCTACTGGGGTGTGTACTTGAAGGATGCGCTCATGACAGCTCATCATTTTTAAACAGTTTCTATTAGGGTGGCCAGATACAGTAAATAAAAATACAGGACCTGACTAAGTCTCAATTTCAGATGAACAATAATTTTTAAAAACTTATTTTTGTGTAGAAGAACTGGGGTACAGGCCAGAGGTGCGGGGGCTAGGAGCATTCACCAGCGACAGAGTGGGGAGCAGAACAGGCAGATGGACTGAAATACACTGCTGAGGGGGGCAGCGGTTGGTTGAGAAAGGAGAGGTCTCCTGAGCCCTGTGGGTCACCTCCCCGGTTGGGGATCTAACTGGTACAGTGACTGACAGTAGCTTGATAGCACTGAGACTTTAACCCCTGCACCACCAGAGGTCCCCATGTATGGTTTTTATTATGTTGAAGTATGTTCCATTTATCACCAAGTTTTTGAAGATTTCATGTTGAATCTTATCAGTCTTTCTTGGCATCCATTGATATGATCATACGGTTTTTATCTTTCCTTTTATTGATGTGGTGAGCTATGTTGATTGACTTTCAGATATTGAAGCATCCTTGTGCCCTGAAATCAACCCCAATTGGTCATGGTATATATCCTTTTAATGTATTGTTGAATTCATTTTTCTAAGATTTTGTTGGATATTTTTGAATCTATGTTCATTAAGGAATATGGTCTGTAGTTTTATTTTGTTTTCCTTTCCTGGTTTGATAGTTAGGTAATTTGGGCTTTATAAAAAGTGGTTGAAAGTATTCCCTTTATGTCAGTTTTTGGGAGGAGCTTGAGAGGCCTAAGTATTAGCTCATGTGAAACTGTCTGGTCCTGGGGTTTTGTTTTTTGGGAGACTTTTGATTACTGTTTCAACTTCTTCACTTGTAATTGTTCTGCTCAGTTTTTTTTTTTTTTTAATTCCTTCCCTATTCATTACTGGGTGGTTGTATATTTCTAAAAATTTGTCTATTTCTTCTAGGTTGCTAAACAGTGTAGCATATATATCTTCAGAGTAATCTCTTATGATCCTCTGAATTTCTGCATGTCTGTTGTGATATCGTTATCATTTATGATTCTCTTTATTTGAGTTTTCTCTTTTCTTTGTGAGCCTAACCAGAGGGTTGACTATTTTGTTGATTTTTTTTCCCAAAGAAGCAATTTTTGGTTTTGTTGATCTTTTAGACTCTTGATTTCAATTTTATTTCTGCTCTAATTTTTTGTTAATTTATGCATCCAGAACTGGGGTACAGGCCAGAGGAGCAGGGATGGTTGGAGGCTTCACCAGAGACAGAGTGGGGAACAGAACAGGCCAACTGACAAAGTACACTGCTGAGGGGAGCAGTGGGCAGGTCAGGAGAGTCTGCCACGCCACATGGGTCACTTCTGGGACGGGGATCGAACTCATGCTGAAGTTGCTTTAGCTTCTTGGTGCTGTGCTTTAACCGCTGCACCACCAGGGAGGGCCTCTGCTCTAATTTTAATTATTTCCTTCCTTCTACTGGCTTGTGTTTGTATTTATTGTTTTTCTAATTCCTTAAGGCCAGAGATAACTTATTTACGTTCTTGTTTCTTCATGTGGGCTTATATTGCTATTGCTCTTAGTACTGACTTTGCTGTGTCCTATAAGTTCTGGAAGGTTGTGCCCTCATCATCATTTTTCTTGAAGTATTTTTAAAATTTTTTTCTTTTATTTTCTCATTAACTCAGTGTCACTTAGTGATGTGTTGGTCGGTCTTCCCACGTATTAGATGTTTTCCCCTACTTTTGAGGGGTTAATTTGTGGTCAGAGAACATGCTTGGTATGATTTCAGTCTTCATGAAGTTTTTGATACTTGTCTTGTACCCAAAGTGTGGTCCTGGTTTTAGTCCCATCTGCATTTGAGAAGAATGTGTATTTGCTTTTTTTTTGGGGGGGGGGATAGTTCATTAATACTATAAGTGTTCATTAATACTTTGTTGTCTAATTCCTTTGACGACTCGTGTTCCCATTTTTTCTGTGTTAATTTCCCTATTATTTGATTTCTAAATACCAATGGTGTAGATCTACATTTCCAGTAGATGTAGCTGAATGTTAGAACAATCTAGCAGAGTCTTCAGCGAGTGGAGATCCTGTCAGAGGAGTCATCTGCCATGGCGGGTCTATCTTCAGACCCCCTTCCCAGAGGTCATTAAGGCTGTGTCTGTGTCTGCAGGGGGACCGTTATGGCAGGTCAAGCCTCAGGTCCCTTTCAGTTCCACTGTGCTGTGGTATATAGGTAACAGTGTCTAGAATATTGTATTACCCTCATGTCTTCATTTCCTCTGCTATAGACATATGTATGTAGCTTTTGTTATGCATCTTTGCAATATGTCCCACCCAGTAGCCTGACCCAATAATGCCCTTTATGACATTATCCCCCTCTCAAATAGGAACCGCTCTAGGATCATTAATCCTCTTTAACTTGGAAAATTTCCACAGACTTTATCTTTCATGACATTGGTATTTTTAAGATTGCGGCTCCCCCCCCCCCTTTTTTTTTGTCTTTAATGGGATGTTTCTTATTTAACTAGATAGAAGTGCTGAATTCTGACCTAGAATCTTCCATGGGTCATGATAGGTTCTTTTCAGGATCTCTTCTCTGGGGGTTATCTGTGTCTCACTGGTGATGCTAATTTTGAATACTTAGTCAAAATGTTACCCAGTTTCTTCACTAATGGTTGTTCTTTTGTTATCATACATTTACCAAGCAATCTGTAGGGGGATAGTTTAAGATCTTGCAAATATCCTACTCCTAATCAAAAATAATTGGTGGTTCTCCTCTGAACTAATATTTAACAGAATGGTTGCAAAATGCTGATTTTCCAACTCAACCTCTTCCTTCACTAGTTGCAGCCTATTGTAAACAATAACCTTCCCTCCACCTCTATTTCCTTTATTTATTTATTATGGTATTGAACTCATGACTTTCTATTTTGTTCATTATTGCATAACTCATTCTGTACTTAATCATTTTGGTTCTCAATTTGCCACAGGTTTGGCTTAGAGCTCTTTCAAGCTGGTTCCTGTCCTTGTGACATACCCCACCATTTCTTTTGAGCACTTCCTCAATTTCTGGCATAACAATACATTCTAGAGACATCTTATGCCCACTTGCCAGTCAACCCTGAAACCTGCCTTTTCTCCAAGGAGCTCAGGTACAGTAATTTAATTCCAATTTGGGGGTATATTAGACAACTGGATCAGCCCCACAAATACAAAAGCTGTTTGCTCGTGGGATTCTTATGGAAAGGTGCGTCTCTGGGGTACAGGGTATTTTGGGGGCAATGGTTGGAAACAAAGGTGATTAGAAAAGTATCCAGAGAGCTATCATTTTTGGTGGGAAGCACATGGAAATCAGTGAAGTTTCCTGATCAAAATTCTTGATCTGAAACCCTAGTAAAAAGAATGGGAAAGAGGTGGGCTTGAGGTTGATCTTTATAATAAAGAATGGATTTCTTAGCTGGGACAATCTGGGCAAGGGAATATTCCTTACATTGAATACAAGGAAAGTTATGTACAACTTTCAATTTCTTTGTATACACAGTAATAAGACAAACGAAACCAAGCAATTCTTTTGCCCATGCAATGAATGCAAGTGTTCTGAGCCTCATCTCCTTTCTCTGGCTACCCTCTAGTGGAAGTACACTGAAATTATACAATGACCAAAAATGGCTAAAGGGAAAGAAAAAACCAACCAGGTGAATGATTTGGTGACATCATCAGTTAGAGCCGAAAGGATTTTAAATATATTTGTGTCCTATCGCTTATTTTGCCTACAAGAAATGGAAGTCCTAAAGGGGGAAGCCTGAAAGAGAATGGCAGAGCCAGAACACATTCTGCTTCCCAGTATGCACCATTACTTTATATTTATTTTAAAAGATTTATTTATTTATGCATACAAGAACTGGGGTACAGGGCAGAGGTGCAGGGGGTGAGAGGAATCACTAGAGACAGAGTGGGGAGCAGAACAGGCAGATGGACTGAAATACATTGCTGAGGGGGCAGGTGAGACAGGAGAGGTCTACTGCGCCACGTGGGTCAGCTCGTGGGCGAGGATTGAACTTGTGCTGCAGTGACTGTGGAGAGCTTCATAGTGCAGTGTTTTAACCCCTTATACCACCAGGGAGGGCCCACACCATTACTTTAAAGAAGTCCTAGACACTTTTTCTAGTAAAACAAGTTAATCCAGGGTGCTCCCTGGTGGCGCAGTGGGCTAAAGCACAGCACTAAGAAGCTAAAGCCACTTCAGCTTGAGTTCGATCCCCACCCCAGAGGTGATCTACATGGCGCGGCAGACCTCTACTGACCTACCTGCTGCTCCCCTCAGCAGTGCATCTCATCAGTCAGCCTGCTCTGCTCCCCACTCTGTCTCTGGTGAATCCTCTCACCACCCCTGCACCTCTGGCCTGTACCCTAACTGTATGCATAATAAATCTTTAAAAAAAAAGCAAGTTAATCCATCTAAATGCAGAAGAATTGATTTTATTTTTGTAATACTTTGTGGTCCACAATATTTTTTTCAGAACTTAAATTTCAGTAGTTATTCCAAAAATACTATATACCTCATGCCATTCTGTTTCTTTATAGCTTTATAACTTTAAGATTTAGTTTACACATTTGAAGATTAGTACAACTTGACAGCTACCATTATTCTGTTCAAAAACACACGGATAAACTCATTTTTAACAGTTTAAATCTATACATCATTCCCTTTTCTCCATCAGTGTATAGCTCCCTTCCTCCCACATTTTTTATACTATTTAAACAGATTATGTGGATCATCCTATCATACTTCCTTGAAGCAAACATACGGCCATTCATGTAAAACTTGTGTTTTTCATTTCCTGTGATCCCAGTGCTCAAGATGCTAACACTTTCCTTTTGCATTAAGTTGGCTTTACAGTTACAGCACCACCCATTCAACATCCATGAATCAACTTTAGTCAATAAGTATTAAAGAAAAGTAAATTTTTATTGAAAATACAATTCTAAGTGAAATACTTGGGGACATTTTCAAGTAGTTTCTATTTGGATGACTATTTCTTACTACTAAACAAAGGGTTCAGCATCAATTTTATTCTTGCTTTCTTTCCTTTTATATAGTGGAATTGAGAAAACTTACTGACATATCTAAGTAGAGGAAAATGTTGTTATAGCAATGCCACACCTTTGTTTGAACTCAGAATTTCTGACTGTATATACTGAGGACAGTGATCTACTAATGATAATAGTTATTTTTAAATGGTTAGCTGACAATTATCTACTTCAGTTTTGTTGAGAGGAAAAACTTGGAAACCACTTTCCTGGAAAAGAAGATAGCTACTCTCTTAGGGTGCCACTGGTTTGCTCAGCCCCAATGCCAGCATTCAGGATTGGCCCGCTGCTATCTCCGTGGAGGGCTTTACATCCTTGTGTCATTCCCTCCACTAGGATTTGGGATGGATGAGATGATTTTCTTTTGTCAAGGGAAATAAGGGGTGGCCACGGAGGGGGAGGTGGGAAGATGCTGCAGGTTGCCTCTCAGGACAATGGGTGGGTTTCAGGAAATCTGAAACCACATGGAAGTGAAGGGACTGGAAATGGATTCCTTTAATGCCTTTAATGTCTATGCCTTGGAAAGTCTTCATGTAGCCTCATGTACCTAGCTTTATCTACAGGCACTCCTTGCAGGGTTCTCAAATTTTAGTGCTTATCAAAATCTCGGTGAGTTTGTAAATATGCAGATTCTGGGAAATTTGTCCCATAGTTCTGATTCAGGCAGACTGGGTAGGGCCAGAACTGTGCGTTTAAACACAGCTCTCTCCCCCCACTTGATTCTCATTGTCTGTGCTTAACACTCAAGAAAGATGCAGGACATCTGGCTGGAGGGCCGTCAGGCATTCACACATATCTAACTCCTTTCTCACTGGGCAGATGGCAGGTCCTCTGAGACTCCTTACAAGTCATGACTAATCCACAGGCCAGAGGAAGGGTGTGTCTTTCAGAAATGGGTGCATACACCAGAGCAGTCTTATACAGAAATCCTGTGAGAGCTGATCATATTTACAAGCCATTTGTTAAAGTCGTGAGGTGAGTTACAAGTTAAAATATAGTAGAGACAAAGGAAATACTGGAAACTCATCATTTCCTAATTGTATTCCTACCCTTTACTATTACTTACGATCTTGAGGTTACTTACTTCTAGTGTATGGGAATGGTGGGAATCCCATAAATTAGTGTGCTTCTGTGAACGTCTTCTCAAGCCCACATTAGGTAACGCCACACTGAGAGGTTGAAATCAGCAAATGAGAATATTTACACCATGAAAATGCTACAAATGACTTTTTTGGAGTGCCAGCTGTTGAACATTTACCGTCACTGCTTGTAGGTCTTGTGTAAATCCGTGGCCTTGCTTATCTGCGTCTTGGTCTTTGCACAAATGAGTTAGCTGCTTACACTTTCAATCCTAGCTCAGGAATTTTTATTTTATTTACTTTTTAAAAAGATTTATTTATTTATGCATACACAAGTGGGGTACAGGCCAGAGGTTCAGGGCTGCTGAGAGGAGTCACCAGAGAGAGTGGGGAGCAGAACAGGCCGACTGATGAAGTATACTGCTGAGGGGAGCAGTGAGCGAGACAAGAGAGGCCTGCCATGCCATGTGGGTCAGCTCCTGGGCCAGAGATTGAACTCATGCTACAATAGCTGTGGAGAGCTTCATAGTGCTGTGCTCCAACCCGCTGCACCAGCAGGAAAAGCCTCTAGCTCAGGAATTTAATATTCAAGGCTGTAAAACCAACTCCTAGAAAGCTGTGCCTGCCTTTATGTCCCCAGAGATTGGGTCAGTGTGACCCTGGAATCTTCATGTTCAACAAGCTCCAGGTGCTTCTAAGGAAGGTGGATCAAAAGACAGAAGAGTTTGAGAAGTATGTTCCATGGAACTCAAGGGAGAGGATTTTGATAAAGGAGGAACAGAACGTCCTGTTCTTGACGTTCATGCATGAGTGTGAAATGCTTTTCATGTTTTTAAGTGTAAAATAAACCCTCTCCCTAAGGGAGCTGCCTGGAAGCTGGGCTGACTGAACCCAGCCTCTAATGGTGCATTCCTTTGATTTAGTGAAAGCCAAGGTCCAGGCAAAACTTGAGCCAAGAAGGCACACTGTTACAGGGTAGCCCAGAGTGGAGTGGGCCGCCTGTCTGTGGGGCCTCACCCTCACATTCGCCCTCACAATTTAGTTGTACTGCAGGTACACACAAAAGGATCAAAACAGGTTTATTTATGAAAAGGGAAAGGAATAAGAAAGAGAGCAGGATACAAAGTATCTGGAATACCTCCTTACAGCTCGGCTGAATACACCAAGTCAAGAGAGGGGGGGGTAGGGAGGGGGGAGAGAGAGGAAGGAGGGAGGGGGGAGGGGGATGCAATTGTGCCCTATTTATCCCCCAAATGTCCCAGAATTCCTGCTAGCTCCGCCCTTGGGTCCTCGCAGTTCTCTCCCTGGTATTGCTGGGAGTTGTAGTTTCCAATCACTGGAGCAGGGTGTAGGGTCCAGAAAGCTGGAGTAGGGGGTGGGAGTCCATAAGACTCTGCAGAGCTCCTTTAGGACATCCTTCCCCTTAACAATTCCTAGTTTCCAATTTCTCTTCTATGATGTAAACCTTTTTCACGTTGTGATTTGCACTGCAGCACACAAGTCAGATGGAAACTTTGCTGAGCATGTCACACTTCAAAGCCTGGTGGTCTACTCCCATACACATTCCGTGGTGAAGTCATTCCATAAAGCTCAACAATGAATGGGGGGTGGGTGAACTCTACGTATGGTGTTGAATGGAAATTGTATGTATAGGCTCTAAACTTTGATGGTGAGCACAATGCACAGGATACAGATGTCGGATTATAATGTTGTACACTGACACATAATGCGATCAGCCAGTTACTTCAATATGAATTTGACAAAAAAAAAAAAAAAAAGAAAAAAGGCAATGAAGAGTAATGATTCTCTTCTGTTTTCTGTATCTATTTCAACTTCTCAAGGGTTTTTAAGTCTTTCTACCAACTTTCACCTTCCTTACCACCTAGGTCTACCCCAACTGTTGCTGTCTCTACTCTGTCTCTAACTTCTCCACCTCCCACACCCGGGGTGCAATTATTTACACAACTATGTAATTTGGGGAGTGCAATTCCACACCTCTATATGTGCACATGCTCCACTCATCCTCCACCAGAGCCACCTTGCTGATGCCTTATCACCTTTCTCTTCCCTCTACCCTCTTCCCTCCCCCACTCCCTCTGGTAACCAGTTTATTTTCAACAGTCTGATGAGTCCTTAAGAAGTACATCTGGGGTCTCTCTGGTGGCTCAAGGGTTAAAGACGCAGTGTGATGAAGCTACATTACTGGCCACTGCAGCAGGAGTTCAATCCCCAAGTTGGCCAGGGAGCCGACCCATATGGCACAGCAGACCTCTCCTTGTCTTGCTGGCTGCTCCCCTCAGCAGTGTATTTCAGTAATCTGCCTGTTCTGCTCCCCATTGTTTTTGGTGAATCCTCTCAACCCCCCACCACATATCTGGCCTATACTCCAGTTTTTGTATGCATATGTAAATTAAATCTTTAAAAGAAAACAGAGGTACATCAAATATATTTTTTTTGTCAGAGAAAATGGGTTAACTTCTCGATTAAATTTCAAAAGATTTTGCAGAAATTGGTAAACTGATCCTAAAATTCATTAGGCAAATGTCAAGTGATTTAGAATAGCTAAAACAATTTTGATAAGGAAGAACAACAGTGGAGGGCATAATTACAGAGGTGCAGTAATCGAGCCAGTGAGATACTGGCATGTAGGTCAATGGAAGAAAACTGGCAGTCCAGAAATAAGCTCTTACATTATGGTCAAGTGCTTTTCAACGACAATGCCAAGAAAATTCAATGGGAAATGAGTTACTTTTTCAAGAAATGGTACTGTAACAACTGGATATCCATATGCAAGAACAATGAAGTTCAACCCCCTTCATTATACCATGAAAATTAACTCAAAATGGTCCATAGACCTAAATGTATGAGCGAAAACTGTGAGACTCAGAAGAAAACAGGAGCAAATTATTTGTGTTTTTGGGATAGGCACTGGTTTGTTAGCTATGACACCCAAAGTAAAACAAGAAAAAATAGATACATTAAAATGAAAAGGATTCATGCTTCAAAGGACACATCACGAAATGAAAAGACAACTTCCAGAGTTAGAGAAAATATTTGCATGGCGTGTATCTGATATGGGGCTTGTATCCAGAATATAAAGCATTTTTACAACTCAGTAACAAAAAGAAAACTAATCTGATTAAAGCATTTCAATAGGCATTTCTCCAAAGAACTCAGATAGCAAGCAAGCACATGAAAAAAATGCTCAATATTATTTATCACTAGGGAAAATACACATCAAAATCAGAGTGACAACGAATTTCACATCCATTAGGCTTACTATAATAATTAAAAAAGGCAAGGGCCTCCCTGGTGGCACAAGGGGTTGTCTCAGTACTATGAAGCTATCAGCAGCCACTAGTTAAAGTCTCAGAGCTATCAAGCGATTGCCAACCACCTGCCAACCACCGCAGCCTGAGTTTGCTCACATGGAGCAGCAGACCTCTCTTCTCTCATCCACTTCTCCCCTCAGCAGTGTATTTGTCAATCCACCTGTCCTTTTTCTGTCTCTGGTGAATCCTCTCACCCCCCACACCTCTGGCCTATACATGCATAAATTAAAAAAAAATCTTAAAAAAAAATCTTAAAAAAGGCAACATAATCTGTGTTGACAAGGATGTGGTAGAAATGCAAGATGGTGTAGCCATTCTAGAAAACAGCTTGACAGTGTCTCAAGAAGTCAAAAATAAGATTCAGCAATTCTCCTAGGTGTATACTGAACAGAAAGGGAAACGAATATACACATACAAAAAGGTGTGCATAAACCTTTAGAATGCTATTATTTATAATAGCCAGACAGGAAACAATGCAAATGTTCATCAACTGATGATCAGATAAAAGACATGGACAATGGACTCTTTAGAAATGAAAAGGAACGAGGAATGCTACGTGCTTAATATGATGAACCTTGAAAGCATCATGCTGAGTGAAAGAAGACAGGAGCAAAGAACACATACTGAACAAGCATATGTATTTATATTAGGTGTCCGGAAGAAGCAAACCCAAGACAGAAAGTAGATTATTTGGGTCTGGGCTGGGGGCTGAGAAGAAAGTGGAAAGTGACTGCTGCTTAGTAAAAGGCTTCTTCTGTGATGAGACTATCCTAAGCTCAGTGGTGATGGTTGCACAACTAAACCAGCATGGTTGAACATACTAAAACCACTGAGATTGTATACTTGAAGTGGGTGAATGTAATGGCATATGTATCAATAAAGATGTTTAAAAATTTTACATAGTACATGTAAAGAATCAGTTTGGATTGTAGACAATGATTTTAATTACTGTAAGTTATGCAATAACCTTGTAAACCCTGCCATTCTGTGCTGTCAATCTGCTTTATCTTTGAGTCTGCCTGGTTCAATGTATTTCATGTATAACCTTAAACAGAGGACCTGAAAATCACAGCCACAGACTAAATAACTTTAGTCTCTTATTACCCTGTTACTGCTAGTCATCACTTTTTAGAATTATTTATTTTTTAAAGATATTTATTTATGCTTACAGAACTGGGGTACAGGCCACAGGTGTGGTGGGTGAGAGGATTTACCAATGACAGAGTGGGGAGCAGAACAGGCAGATTGACACTGAGGGTAGCAGCGGGCAAGTCAGAAGAGGTCAGCTCCCTGGCTGGGAATTGAACTCGTGCTGCAGTGGCTTTGGAGAGATTCATAATGTGGTGCTTTAACCTGTTGCACCACCAGGGAGAGCCCGGGCCCTAGCATTATTTTAAATAAAATGAGTGCTATGCTGAGGGGGCAGGATTCTGTACTGAATTGTGCTTCCTCAAAATTCATACACTGCATCCCTAATCATCCCCCCCCCAGCTCCAAATGTGACTCTGTTTGGAGACAGGGCCTTTAAAGAGGTAATTAAGTTAAAATGAGGTCTTACGGTGTGGTGGCTTAATCTAAACTGAGTGGTGTCCTTCTAAGAAGAGATTTAGGAATTACAGAGACACCAGAGGCACATGTCCCTGTAGAGCTGTCCGTGGGGAGAGGGCAGCCATCTGAAAATCAAGGAAAAAAACAAACTTGCCAGCATCTTGATTTTAAGACATCCAGTCTCCAGAACTACGAAAAAATAAGTTCCTGTCATTAAAGCCACCATGGGGTTCAGTTATGGCAGAGCTGGCAAAGTGTCGCCTATTCTGCACCAGAGGGAACTCTTCTGGCAAGTGTTTGTTATGTTCCTTCTTGAGTCCCAGCTCTCCAGTAGATGTTCAAGAAACATCTGCTTAATGAACAAGTAAGGTAGGAAGCTAGAAACAGTAAAATCTGGAATATTTTTCTTTTGAAAACATATGGGGAAACATTAAACCTCAAACTGTCTTAGTTTTAGTTCTCCAAATAATGAAGGGACCTTAAAAAATTCTGGAAAATTTTTTTTTTCCACTCAGTGATAGTCTCTGCCTCACAAAATTATACAACAGAAATGGGAATTCTGGAGATGGCAATATTAATGCTAAAAATATATTTCAAAGAATATGAAGTCACTGCCCAGCTGTGTAATTTGAAGATCAGAGAAAACGGCAGGCAAAATTACATTGAATCATTAGTATTTTAATTCCATTTAAGGTTAATAAGACACAGGAATAAAATTCAAAATGATGCTTCAAAGAATCTTTAATGAAATATGATTTTAAACTCACTCAGCTGGCACAGTGGTTGTCAGCTGCCACACCAAGTCCATGACAACATTTCACAAAGGAGAAATTAGAAAATAAGGGAGTATGGTTACTTTTTTTCAAAAGGCAGTCTTCTTCAGTTTGGTACACTACTGATGTTTCTAAAGTTGTAAGACTGTGATCATCATTTTTTTTTTAAATACTAAAATGTTCTGTTTTCAGAAGAGATAACAGAAGATGGTAGCAGTTATAAAAGTTTCTTGAGTAGGGAAAAAAGAAAGTTGGTGGCCTATGCCAATCCTTAAAATGTTTTTTTGTCCATGAAATACCAATGTCTAAAAAGTACTTCTCTACCTTACTTGGGACGGGTCTGTGAGGACACGGAGGGATTTAGGGGAGGCAGTGAGCAGTGTGTGTCTGGTGAGTACGCCTGCTGGCCTGTCACTACTCTTCACACTGTTTCTCAGGTCAGCTTTAAAATTTCAGTTAGGTGTTCTTATATTACAGGTATGGAAATTCCTACACGACAAACAACTTACCCAAGGACTGGCTAGAAGAGGGAGCCAAGTGAAGCCTATGCTCCCTGCCGTAACATCACAACACTTACCATAGTCAACTCATTTAAGGAGGCATATGTCCAATTTTTTCTTGTATACATCACGATGTTCCTTTCTCAATTCACTTTTTGATGCCTGGCTTCTGTTTATTTATATAGTGATAGAAAGAATTAAAAAACTTGAAAGTGTCAGTATTATTATCTTACACTTGTATCCCAGCTACTTTTGCCTTTTTGTTCAAGAATCCACATAAAACCTACCAGGAAACATTCATGGGGCAGCACCCTGATCATCTGCAGTTGAAGCAACCAGCATCACATCAGAGCACAAGTCCTCAGGCAGCAGTCAGTGAAAGCCAGAAGACATCAAGTTCAGAAAGGAAACACTGGACCAAATGCTGTCACTTGGACCTTGAGCCGAAAGAAGCTGGTCGGAAAGGCAGCGACAGGTGGAGGGACTGGGTGGGCAGGAGGGCTGACAGAGCACAGCTCTGGCAAGTGGAGGAAACAGCACCGGGCTAACACCTGGCAAATGATGTAATTGAGCCTGAACATCCAGGAACTGCAAGACCATGCTGGGTGTGACTGTGGCTCCCTCAACTCTCATTCACACATTGAAAACACATACAGTAAAGATCACATATGCATATAAACTCCTTGCAGCATGAAGTTTAGAACCAGAATTTAAAAAAATCTTTCTTCAAGGTATGTGCCTGGTATATAATGATATAAGGGTCAAAAATTTGGTTTCTGTTTGCTCAAAATCAAATTATAAAACAATAGTTTATTTTTCATACATTCCTCAATTTACCAAAGTCATCTGAAAATAAAGCCACATGTTCAACAAAGTGTTGGCAACCAACTTTTAATAATACATATTTAATTTTTCAGAAACATATGCTTACCATCAACAACATGATCAGGGTTCCACTGCCCCAGATGTTATTTCATTGGTACATTATATCAATATTTACAAAGGCTTTCAAATTCAACAACACAAAACAAAACAGCTTAATTTTTAAAACTACAATGCTTTAAAAAAATGTAAACAGTTCATTTTTACATTATCGTAAAAAAGAAGACTCACTCCTTAATGTGGCTTAATTATTTTTTAACTGAGCAAAGCCCGGTGCTCATGGATAAAGAATGAAAAGAATTCTTTACATAGAAACATTGTGCTCCAGTGTGGCAAAAACAAACAAAAAATTATATATATGCATACAAAGAAAAGAATCTTAAATCCATGATTTAGACCACACACAAAAAAATCTTGTCCCCAAATTGAGAAATTTATAAAAACCATTTATACATGGTTGTTGACCTATTGAAAACCTATATAACATTTTCAAAATAATAACTCAGTCAAAAGATACCACTTTTCTTAAAAATGAAATTTTGTGCAAAAGAAATTGTTTAAGCTAAAAACAAGACTCCCCCCTCCCCAAAAAGAGGCCAAAAGAGCCACTGAAATAATTTAACTCTGTTAGATTTAGTGCATGTAACCAAAAGGCACACACATGTGATTAATATATTAATATATTTTCATGCATAAACCTGTGCATGTTCACAAGTATATAACAAAAACACAAACATAACAAAACATAAAGCCTAATGTACGGCAATGTTATTCTAGCCACATTCTTTTCTAGTCTATCAGTCTAGGGTTCACTAGATCATTAACACTGCCTCTTAAAAAATATATTATATTTGAATAACTTTCTGATAAAAATTAAAAAAAGGATGTTAGCCTGAAATACTATATTATTTTCAGTTCTGATACATATAGAAACTTACTGATATGTTTAAGTGCTATTTCAAATTAAGGTACATTTTTCCTTTTGTTAATAAACACTTTGATTGCTCCAGTGAAGTCAGCAGAAAGAAGAACTTCTGTGTTATCTGTCTTCAAAATACCTTAAAAGCATAAGAAAAAAAATTCTCCAGTTGATTTTAAAGTAATTTGAAACCTGCTACCACAACTGGCACAGTCCCATGACCATCTTTAGGTCAAAGATCCTCCCCATCCTTTCAGTCCCCTTTTCTCCCAGTTCACTCCAACAACCCTATCAACCCCTTGGAAGTCTCCCTCCTCCCTGAGGCTCACGTCCGCTTACCTTGTCTTAGCTGGTGGTCTCTTCCAGGCTTAGGGTGATAACAGCCCCTTGGGGCCTGGAAGCCTGGATTTACTACCAGGCAGCCTAGGCCTCTAAATTTTGTGATGTTTCCTTTCCTGGTAAGAGACCGGCATTTTAATTCCGTCTCAGGACTCAGCTGGGTGAGTGCTGCTAAGGGAGGTCTCCAATGATGTTGACATGAGGGCTACTGTCCAGCAGGTATACTGAACGTGCCATGAAACGAAGCACATGGGTTGCTTTGTGAGTGCTGACAGTACTCTCCATTTACAGCATATTGATGTGCGGTGTAGCTATGCTGAATGGTAAAAATGCTTACCTCATTTTACCAGTAAAAACATTTAATAAACAAAATGCAGTGTTAACAATATTATGCACAAGAAAAAATTGTGGATTTAGGGAGTACAAATTAGTAAGGAAGAAAAAAATCTAAACTTTTATTGGAAAATCATGTGCAAAATGAGTTTGAAAAAAGGTTTACTTTAGATTTGCAACACTTCTGGACGCTCCTTACCACACTGTTGGCATATCTCAGAGCAGTGCTATGCAGCAGAAGCAGCAGTAAAAGGACTTATGGATAGGAAAAGGCTAAGAAGAAATTCATCCTGTACATACAAATGTGTTTTGAGGTACAATAATATCGATCATGACAATGTTTACCACTTGCCAGGCATTTTGCCAGCTACTGTACACGTTATCTTTAATTCTTAGAACTCTATAAACCAGGTATTCCCATTTTACACATAAGGAAACGGAAACTTAAACTGAAAATATATCAGGAATAAAGAGAGAACAATCACATGTATTTTATGATCTCAAACCCTAGATTAAGGGGTTATTCTTAGATTATACCCAGACAGGTACAAAACAGCAAACAAAAATCTGATTATGAGCTATTAAAAGCTGCATATCTTTAAAAAGAACCCAATGAAGAAAAGAAATATCTCCAAATAGGTATTTAGTAAAGATTTAATAATTCCAACTCAGTTTATTTTTACATTTTGTAACTGAAAGTTCTTTGCTATCAAAATTTGTCTTCATCAACAGAAAAAATAGTTTAGTTAGTGTAGCATACAGTGCAAATACTACTACAGGGGAATTACTTGAGATGAAATGAAATAAAAATATGTCTAAACTTTTAAGCACAAATACTTTTTAGAAGCACCCTTTGTGCACTGCATCCTTTGGGCTTCACAGTTCTCTGAAAGGCCTGGGTACAGACTCCAGAGTGACGAAACATCCATGTTGAAGCACACATAAATGGCAAGAAAACATAGGCTTGTATATTAGCTACCTACACAGCTGTACATTTGTGCAAATAGAAAAGGACACTGGCTCATATTGGTTTAATTCATTTATTTAGCAAATGTTTGCTAAGCATCTATTATGTACAGGCAAGCACTGCGCTAGGCACAGGCAGTACAACAATTAAGAAGCCTGCCAGAAGAAACAGATAATGAAAAACTGTATTTTTAATGCCTGATTTGCAATTCTCTGAAAAGAATGGTTGTCTAAAAAAAGATAAACTTTCAAAAATTTCATTTTTAATTCTCACGTGAATTTAAAAGAGATAAAACTTATAAGAAACATGTTATTCAAATGTTTGGAAACATGCATCTAACAAGCATTATGTTGTAAATAAGAAATACTCCTCCTACTCATAAAAGCTCATAATACCCAATATGGAGTCAGTGAGGCCACAAAGTGCCAACTAGAAAAAGTGTAGGACAAATAGAATTTGAGTACCTACCAGAGGGTATGGTATCTAAAACTTCAGCATCTTCACCTTTATCATTTCCTTCTGATTTTTCAGCTTGTACATCCCAGGATAACATCAAACTTGGGTTTGGAGCAAAGATGGCTGATGTGACAACTGCATTATGTGCTGTGGAAAAAAAGTGTACTTCAGGACAACCAGTACATTTGATTCCAAAGACCAAGATGAAGGAGAAAGAAACATATCGGATGGTTTCACTTAGAGGAGGAATAAAGGGGATCCAAATAAGGGATCAGGGGATAGAAAATAGTAACAATTAAAAAACAAAATTAACAGGGACCCATAAATCAGAGAAACTCCTTAGGGGGGGGAGGGATCAAAACAAGGGTGGGAAGAGCACAAGGGACTATGATGACAGTGCATGGCTGAATTGGTGGTGGGAATTCTATGGGGACTGCACCTGAGAGGAGAATGCAAACATTTCACCAAAATGAACAATGTTGTAAAATATATGTAAATAAATTAATAAAGGAAAATAAAATCAAGATGAAAGCATATTATGAAAAAATTACAATAGTGTAAGTTAAATGCTGTATCTTAAATACTAACATGTAAGTGACTAAGAAC
>NW_004567120.1:22793184-22794446 GCF_000260355.1 Condylura cristata | reverse complement strand
ACTGCTGCTCTGAAATAATGCCTGTACAAATTTACTACTTGTACGTACATTTCCAATTTTAAATTTATTAATTTATAAGACTCACAAAGTAGGCATTTACTCACCTTTAATACCTTCCCAAAAATCATTACGATCTCTCCTGACTGAAGTAAATTTGCTTAGGTCATGATAAGTACTCCAGATATAAACATACTTATCTTCTGAGCCGCTAACGAGGTAACTAAAATCATGACTAAATTTGGAAAAGAAAGGAAAAAATATCAAACTTTTGGGATTTTTTAGGTTTCCCTCTATCAGTGCTTCCTACTATAAAACACCTTAGCAAAAAACTTGAGGGAACTTGTTAAAATGTAGACTCCTAGTCTTAGGTCAGAGGTTTTGAGCACTGTCTACTTAATTTGGGGGCCAGAGGGATTAGTATTTTCAAAGCTCTAGGTAACTGTGCAACTGTTTAACTCACAGTAGGAAGCCCGCCTACTTAAGAGATGAAAGAGAGAAGCAGAGTACATTCCCAATTAAATTACTGGGTGATTACTGGTATTATTCAAGAAGAAAGGAGAACTGATAAGAAGGGCTAAGAGAGAAGAATTTTAAGGAAGAAGAAGCAGGTATTTTAGGAGAGCTTCTAGATCCCAAGTTGAGTTCAAATAATAATCACATGTAAAGGTGTAAATACAATGATAGTGTTCTTTAGGGTATCAAAATGCTTTATTAGCTTCTATACCTAAAAGGATCAAGACCAGGGGGCGTGTGGGTGGGATGTAAATCTCTTTAAAAGCTTAAATAAAAGTTAGAAAGCACAAATTCTGGAGCCAAGAGTCTTCTAATCCTGACTTTGCAACTACCAGTCTGACTTCGCAAATTTAGTTTTCTGGGTCTTATTTTCTTCATTTATAGAATAGGGGCAGTTCTAACTCTACCTATAATAATATAATGTAGTGGAAAAGATATTTATTGCATGATGGTAACATGAGATACAGTTGCAAAAGTGCAAAGAAACTGAAAACACCATATAAACATAAGGCATAGATCAATGGAAAAACAGGAGTAGGGGAGAAATGTTCTGATCGCTCTGGGGATTTCTCACTGCCAATTTACCTGAAACTTGCTTTGATCTGGCTGCTGCTATTGACATAACCCTTGTATTTCATGGACAGTGACAAGTCTCTGAGATCATACAGTCTGATTCTGGAGTCATTTGAAGTTACCAGTATCTAAAATTAAATAAAAAGAGAAGTCAAAAATATCATCTTTTTTTTTTT
>NW_004567120.1:22790140-22793084 GCF_000260355.1 Condylura cristata | reverse complement strand
AGGGAGCAGAACAGGCAGATAGATGAAGTACACTGCTGAGGGGAGCAGTGGGCGGGTCAGGAGAGGCCTGCCACGCCATGTGGATCACCTCCAGGGCAGGCGGGGATCGAACTCATGCGGAGGTGGCTTTAGTTTCTCAGTGCTGTGCCCCAACCCGCTGCGCCACAAGGAGGGCCCCCAAAATACCATCTTTTATGCTAAGTTAATGTATACCCAGACAAGGTTCTTATATACATATAGAACTTCAAAAAGCAGTGTTCTATAGGAAAGGAAATAAAAGACAGAATATTAATGAGAAATTTTCAGGCATCTATATATAGTGTGAAAGAGATGATTTTGAATTCTTAATACCTTATTTTCTCCAGGTAAAGGCTCAATGCCAGTAATTTTTCTTCCAACCTTGTTGCGCCCTCTGGTAGATCGGACATGTATTTGTGTGTGGTATTTCAAATGCTAAAAAGAAATTACAAAATAAATAAATCAGAATTAGATAGAAACTCAAAGATCATCTGATCCAATCTGCAGACACACACGGTATTATTTGCCCCAATTTTCAGAGAAGGCACTTAAAATCCAAATGGGATATACCAATTTAACATTCAATCATGTAATTTACACATGGTAATCATTTACCTCTGTATCATAGAATATGCATCTGCCATCATAGGTCCCAATCACTGCATATTTGCCATTCTGACAGAAATTTGCAGCTGTGATCAACTTTGTTTGACCATCTACTTCATTCCACAAAGCCACCTTTTTGTCAGGTATGTTCCAAAGACGCAGTTTTCCATCCAATGACCCACTTAGAAAATACCTGTCATCCTAAAAAATGTGGCAAAACACAGAGTTTTCATTTTACCACATCAAGAGAAATTCATTAGAAAATCAAGTCTATCTGAAATAATGTTTAAAGCATATAGATCAAACTTTATTTTAGTTACTATTCTAATGACAATTAGGAACCTCAGTTTTCATTTTAGAGAAATGAACTTTGTAACGACTTTATCATATCCTTAAACTGCCTTTTCTAAGATATGTATGTTAGCAGGTAATGCATTGGAGTCTATATTGTGTAGAAGGGTTCTGTTCATTCTTATCAGGGGAATCTCAGCAGAGGCAATTTGACTCCACAACTAGGGGTTGGGATATTACTGGCATCTATCAATAGCAGATAAAAGCCAGGAATATTGCTATACACAACTACAATGCAACAAAGACTTATCCAGCCTAAAATGTCAATAGTGGTAAGGTCAAGAAACTGCTCTAAAAACTAGGTCTACCACTAAGCTGATCTAATTTTGGATAACATAAGGACTAAAGGCAAAATAATAGAGATGCCCAAGCAAAAGGGTGGTTCACTTCTCTCCTCAGTATTATTCTTACCTACTTCTGAATCCTGTCAAGAACTATCTACACAGTTTAGACATTTTGATGGTTATGGGATAATACCCTACTAATTGTTTATCAGTAGAAGAACTGAACATCTTCATCTTGAGCTAGAAATCAGATTTTATTTATATACACACATATGCATGTGTGTGTTCATGTATTTTCATTTTGCTATTTCTTTTATAACTCTGCTACCTTCTTTTCCAGGAAACATTATTTAACAGAGTCAAATTTCCTAAGAACATGTCAACATCACTCCATCCTTCCTAGTCCCTCTCAAAAATCCTGCAGGTCTGTAGAATTTTTGAAATAAGGTTCTTCAGTTTCTAAAATAAAAACTAGTAAAAGTATAAGAAAATTATTGACTAGACAGAAATAAAACACTATATAATTATCACCACCTAATCTCTTGAGACCTTGACACATTATAGTAAAAATAAGGTGGAAGGAAGAACTTTCCTCACAGGTCACTCTTAGAATGGGGGAGTGGTATTTAGAAAGAAGCCTCAGAAGGCTTAATGGTGGAATCTGGTAGGGTTACAGATTAATCTGTATCAATACAGATTAAATATTTTTAGTTTTCAAAAGTTCTTAACCAAGTCTCCAAAGGGTCTAAAATTACTACTGGCCAACACAGGGTCGGTTCAAATCCTTCACTCATTTCAAACTAGCTAGTCAGTAGCACCAATATGTTATTTTGCCAGTTTGTAATTGCAAAGAACTAAAGCTCACTTGGCTTTAAATATTTGGTGCCTTATTTTATTATCAGATCTACAGTTCCATGACAGTAGATTTTTCTCCTTTGGATTTTCTCCATTTTCTTTTCAGGGGCAAGATACAAAATAATTTTCTAGATTGGAAACAAGAAGGAATCGTAAGACAATGTTGGGCCTCCCTGTTGGCTTACGGATTAAATCTTAGGACCAACACCTCTAAGGCCTGAGTTCAGACTGCACTTGATCCCAGCCAGGGAGGTGACCCACATGGTGCAGCAGACCTCTCCCGTCTCATCCACTGCTCCCCTTAGCAATATATTTCAATAGATCTATCTGTTTTGCTGTCCACTGTCTCTGGTGAATCTTCTCACCCCCTACAACTCTGGCCTACACCCCCTACAACTCTGCATGCATAAAAAACAATTCTTTAAAAAAACTGATGTTTCTAGACATTAAGAATTCAGTATATCTTGTAATACATTGTAGTCTTTGCTTCTTTCAAACTTTTCTTCTTTTTCCCTCCCCCTTCTAACCTTCCTACAACTATCCCTGCCTATATACTTCCCTTACATTCTAGCTGTTGCCTCCTTTGCTTTTTCCATCTTCAATATCTCTTAACCTTTAGTGGGATAATCTGTTTCTTTAGTTATACCCTGCATATCTAATACAATAAGATTTGGGATGACTTTTCACTGTTATATTCAGACTATAACATTTCCAGTATTTCTAATAATGTAAATGTTACAATCTAAATATACTATTGCCTTTCTCATTTTTATTTTTTAAAAATATTTATTTATTTATTTATTTATTTATTTATTTATTTATTTATTTAT
>NW_004567120.1:22781623-22789700 GCF_000260355.1 Condylura cristata | reverse complement strand
CCTCCGGGGCAGGCGGGGATCGAACTCATGCAGAAGTGGTTTAAGCTTCTTTGTGCTGTGCTTTAACCCGCTGCACCACCAGGGAGGGCCCTCTTTCTCATTTTTAAAGCAAAATGAAGCTCTAAGTTGCTCCTATCTACATGGTTAACTGATTCCCTGTAGACCGGTTGCCCTCTAGAGAAAGCAGGTTCCCTCACATTCCTCATAATAAGTCTAACAATGCTGTATAGAAAATTACTTACTCTTGGATGGAAAGCTATGGCAGTAACAAAATCTATATGTTGAAAACAGCAAAGGCATTCTCTTCTGGATATGTGCCACAATCTGACTGTTTTATCCATCGAAGAGGAAAGTAGAAAATAATTCTACATAGAAATCGACAATGATTATTTTATCATCATAAGGAAAAAAATCACTTATACAATAAAAGAGAGCTTTTGGTTTTGTGTACCCATTAGTTTTGCTATTATTATTGTTATATGTGGCCTCAGAAAGAGGGATTATCCAATTCACTTGGAAGATCCCATTTCTGGTCCCCCAACAGTTAAACACAATATTCCTGGAAAAAAAAAACTTTTTCACATTACCAATTCTGAAATTAGTATGAGTCTTGTGATCTATGTCAGAAGAAATCTGCCAAGCACCAACAGTTACAGCCTGCATATATAGGGAACTTGACTATGAATACAAGGCATCTATTCATTTCATTGTCACTTCAGTTATTTTCACACTGACAACACTGGTGAATTTTAACTCACATGGATTCCCTGTCACTTAAAATGCATTCAAAGAGCATACACAACAATGCAGGATGGAAATGAAAAGTTGCGTACTTGTCACACTCAAGGCAGGAATTAGAGAGTAGAAATTGCTGAATTTCTCAGAATAAATAGAATTTTCAAAGTCAGTAAAGGGTAATGTAACTGAATTAGGCATTGTGATGGGCCATCACCTAAGAACCAAACATCTATCTGTCAAAAACTTCCAGCTGGCAGGAGAGCTCTTTAATTTCTAAACATCATCTATTTAAGGGGAACACTAGAGGTATACTGAATGAGGAAATCCAAATGAGGCTAATATTCTTTTGTTATGCCTAAAGTTGCTAAACAAATCAAAGCAATGATGACATTTACTGAGTGTTCCCAATGTGCTAAGCATCGTTTCTAGTGCTATACAGCAATTCTATGAGGTAGGTACATATTATTATTTCCGTTGGCAAACGAGAACACTGAGGCACAGAGATGTTAAATGATCTGCCTGAAACTACACAGCAAATCAGGGTAATCTGGTTCCAGGTGCAGGCTCTAACTACTACACTGTTGTACAGAGTGCTAAACAGAACATGATGTGAAAAGCAATAAGCTACTTTGTTATTTGCTAAAAGTACTAAAAACCTTTGAATATAAAGAGGCTATATCAATCTCCTTGAAGTAAGCATGGCGGCCTTAGGAATCAAAGAAATCAGACCCAAATTTGAGTTCTACCCGTAACTAAGTTTTGTGATCTCTGACAGGTGAAATGTGCAGTCACCTCATATACAAAATGAAGTATCATTTACCTCACAGTGTTACCTGGCATAAAATAAATGTTCAAAAGTTAGTAAAACCTACTGTAAAGACCAACTATACTAGATACTAAAAAGAAACAATAGTAAAACTGATCTAGTCTTTACTCCTGAAGGACTTAGAATCTTATTACAAACAACACCTAGATATGTACATTGGGACAGAGTCTACATAGGATGTTGCTTGATACATGAATTGTTTTTAAAGCCAGACAGATCTCTAAATATAATTATAAAATGCACATTTTATTGTAATCTATCCTTCCTTGATTTGTTCTGCAGCCTGACTTCTAAGGATTCAATAATCTAGGGACATTCTTTAAAAAACAAACAAACAAAAAAACCATCATGTAATTGTTTCTCTACATCAATCCAAAAATACAATGCTGTTTACATTTCAAGGTGGTGTAAATTAATAAGAACATACATCTTTGTCAGTACCAAGTCATGAATCTCTATAATCTAAAGCCAAGATCAAGGCTTACATATCCAACAAAGCAGGGCACTAACCTGAGATGTCTTAGTGGAGAGGAAGATGACCCAAGAGCCCACAGACACACATGAATCCTAAAGTTTAGCAGTAATATGTTTCCCATTTAGTCCTGCTCTATGGTCTACATAAACAACAGAATTGGAGTATATGAACTTGCAGTTCTTTCCAATGCCTGTCACACAAAACACACACTAGTGTTTGGTAACCCTTATTGAGCTTAGCTGTGATATGAATTTAAAGGCATACTATATAGTTTTCACTAACAAATTCAATAAATACAGTGAAAGTTGTTCTGTTCACCAGAAAAACAAACAAAACCAATGCACTGAAGCTCTGCCTACTTTAACGTGAAGTTTATATAGAATGTATATATTCTCTTTCTTCTATAAACTGATCACTTGTTTTCTTCAATCAGATCATGGTCAGTTATTAAACTTTCTGGTTATTACAATCCCCCAAATGTCACTATCTTTAGTCATCCAAGGCAAAGCCTCCACATGATTAAATTACTTACTAAAGCCCTGCCAAATTCAATGCCTCTTTAGTACAAGCCAAAACCCTCATTTTTTCTTTTTGCCAATGGATTAATTTGTTCCTTAAATGCCTTTTTTTTTTTTTGCATCCGCTGTCAGATATTTGGCAAAAGGATCAAGATAATGGGTATAAGGGACACATAAATAAAATGTTTTCTATTCTGAGTCTAGAATCTATTGAGAAATATGCTTGGTACAGAAGGGTAAACTACAAAGTATCATATCAGTTTTAGTTACATAAAGTTAATTAGAGAATGTAGTTTAGTTCTGATGATGAAGGCTTAACTGAACCAAAACATACAACAATTCTGGTGAGCTAACTTTTTGGGGAAGAAAAGAGCAAGGTGCATATTTCCTTGGGACTCTACTCCAAAAACAGAAATCAGAGGGGCTGGGCATGCTCATTTCTTCCCTCCTACTTCCTACAACCATTCAGGCAGGAATTCCTTCCTTGGGGGAGGACAAACAGGGGCAAAAGAAGAAAATGGTAACAGGAGGGAATTAATGAAACTGGCCCCAATTCTCCCACCTAAGTCGTTGCTCCCTGTTATGAGCTTTGTAACAACTTTCCTCATTTAGTCTATATTTTGAGTTCATTATCAAAAATCTTTCAATAAAAAATATTTTTCAATTATTCAATATTTTTTCAATTATCTTTCTGATTTCAATATCCCTAAAGGCAGGGCTTCTGTTTGCCTCGATTGTCAATATCCTTGGCAGTTGACAAAGGACTGGCATTCAATATTTGTTGAATAACATGAATGTATGGCTGACTAGTACGGGATTCTGTATAGTTACTGGATAAACTGGGTATGACAACTGGTAATAGTGTCAACTGGTGATCCAAATAGAAGACATTCTATCTGAGGATAAAAAGGGAGAGGCATCCTTCTGCCTTCTTTCCATAGCACGGCTTTGATAGAAAGATTTTCCCCATGCCACTGTCCCCAGTGTGTTCTATTTCTGGAAGTGCAGAGATCACTATATGGCCACAGGGATCCGTTAGGTATTGTCTTTTTATCCTATGCAATGGCAGGAGGATAATATTCTAGGTATTTAATTACTAAGTAGTTCCTAAAAACATCACCTCCTCAGAGAATGACAATTTAACTGGGTATACTCAACTAGAGAATACTGTTCAGGAAAAGAAAAAGAAAGGAGTATACGTTGGTTAAGACATATGAAGACTTTAAAAATAAAAACTGAAAAAGTAAGGATACTGGCAAATCAAATCAAACCAAACCCTTGAACTCTCACAGCAGAACTGAGGCTACCAGAGGAGAGTGGGGGCTTGGAAGCACAAGGTGGAGGGGCCCAATGGCCATGGTGGAGGATTACTGCTGCTTTGGTGGTGGGTATAACATGGTGCATGAAATGGTATAACATACATTTGCAGAGGTATACCTATACCCCTAAAACACATACAGAGTTGTAAAGTAACATTACCTCAATAAGCATAATTTAAAAAGAAAAAGAATAAAAACTGAGGTTTCCTAGACAAGAATTCTGCCTTAAGACTCCAATGGGACTCTTCTGAGCTTCCAGCCTGCCAAGCTATTATTCTACAGATTTCAAACATGTCTGCCCCCACATTATACCAGCCAGTTCTTTAAAATAATCCTCTTTATGTATAAATATTCTCTTCATTCTATGACTCTGGTGAACCACAGTGGTCACAGGAAATCTAAGTTCTTCCTCTGCTTGCTACATGTCATAAAATACTGGTTTACTTTAATAAAGTAAAATGAGTGAAAAGTTCCTACTCATCAGATTAAGGACACTAGTTTTTGATGTTCTGATAACTCAGATTTTGAACAGTGTGGGTGTGGGAGAAGTACAAAGATACAATTAGGGCCCTGATTAAAACCAGACTGCCAGGTAAGCCCTAAGCAGCTTGTTGAAGGAAGTTAAACAATGGCATTCTAACAGATGGGTTATGAGGAGCACTTAGAACATCTAAACAAGCATGGTAGCAGTAGCAATTCATAATTCGTAAGTGTAGTGATTCAAAGCTGGAGCTCAGAGAAAGCTGACTTAATAATGTATACAAGTGGTATCTTTGTGGTAAGGTTCTCCTAGCATTGTCAAAACATGGCAGCCCTGGTTTTTCTGATTATAACTTAATTGAATTTTATCAATGTAAGATTTTTAAATACTACTCTCCTCATGAATTTTTAATATATTTTAGATTCTGATTACCAGCAAATTTTACTACAAAAGGAAGTGTAAGTCATTGTGCAAAAATTCTCAAAATTGTTTTCATAAAACTGCTAGGATATGTGAGCAGAGGCAAAACAGCCTCTGTACTTCTGAAAACAATATTGTTCTCAGGGAAGGAAAAAAAAAATCACAAAATGTAGACATACCATTGATTCCTAGAATTGTTAAACCTTAAATCAACAATTTCATGAATATAGTAGGTTTGCCACCAAAAGCAGTCAGATTTTATCTTTGTAGTTGAAGTCATAAACCAAAGTACAAGTAAACAGACAGATCCAGATAGAAGCTATTAATTAATACAAATATTTCCTTATTGGCATAACCTGACATTTTCCTAACTTGATTAATTTGTAGATAACACCCATAAGTGTATGTGAATATTCAAACACTTGACAGTGTGACATCATATAATTAAAACAATTATTTTTATCCTAAAGTCCTAGTTACATAGAGTGAATGCACAATCCAAATAATATTTTCTTACCTTAGACCATGAAAGGTCAAGGAGATCAGCAGTATGTCCTTTATATTTGCAAAATGGCCGTTGTCGAAATGGTGCATTTTTGTCATCAGGGTCTTCGTCAGCTCCACTGCATACCTAGTTAGATATAAAGATAAATGTTAAAACTAGCAAAACAAAAGCTTCATCCTTTCCCTACCCCATCTGCTCTCTCATCATTATGTATGATGCCTGATTGAAATTTTGATCCACTAAAAGCAAGCTCCTCTCTTGACTGAATCTATTACAAGTCAGCTCTTTAACTCCTTGCCCTAACAAACCAGGATCACCCATAAATACATTGCTTGATCACAATCTTTTCCTTCTCCAGCTGAGAGCACACTGAACTTTCTGAGTATCTATTCCTTCTGGAGAGATGGAAGCAAGCATTAGAGGGTGATCATGACTGGGCTAAGCTAGTGACAATGAGGTTATTTCCTCTTCCAGTCCTGACTGGTTTAGGCATGGACATTTGCCATGATTTCATCAATTAGACACCAGGGAATGTTTATTCTGGTGTGGGGAAGGAATCAGGGAGACTTTTATAAAGATTTCCTCATTTTTAAGAAGTGGCATATTAAAACACATCTTTCCTGGATATGAACACTGTTTTCTGCATGTTGATACCTAAGACTAGATACCTAAGACTACAGCAATATCTTAGAACCTTGAGGGGAACAAGCCCAAGAGACCAAGGAGATAAAGAATAGCAAAGTAGGAGGGTGGTAGGGCCAATCCTATGCCCTTGATATTACTGAGCTGCTAAATTAACCAATCCTGGAACTGCTTTACCGTCAGACTTGCTTCCTCAATATTTAAGCCATTTTCAGTTGGACTGCTGTTATTTGAAGTAAAAATCATCCTGACAGAGGTAGATAGAAAATAATCTATATGTGTGTGTCATGTATTTAGTTTACAAAATGTTTTTGTGCTCATTATCCTGAATGAATCCTAACAACTCTCCATGGTAGGTATTAACATTATGAAGGTGAAGAAATTAAGGGAAAAAATTGGGGCTCACATTGATTAGAATATATTAAAGATCACATAGCCAAACCAAATATAAGCCATCTGTCAGTCCAGAGATTGTTCTATTATTTTAGAGGATGTAGCATGAGCAAAAGCATAAATGTTAGTCAAGCTTTGTAAATGTAGGAAGGGTAGGTTGGATGGAGAAAAAGTACATGGAGATATATAGTAAAGGGTTAGGGGGCAAAGGTACTCTGAGACCAGATAATAAAGAGCCTCAAATTTGACTTGAAAGCTCAGATATTCTAAGGCAATGGAGAGCCAACACAAGTTTCCAACAGGAAAAATAACACCATCTGACTGGTGTCATAGAACGAGAACATTGGGTAATAATGTAAAAGATGACTTGGAAAGAGAATAAAAGCAGGAAAGACAGTCAGAAAGTCTAAGAAAGAATCATGAGGGCTTGTACTAGGATAACTGCCATTGCACAGATTAAAAACTACCAGTATTATCTGTCTATAATGTTTAAAAAATATTTATGTCAATTGTGGAGGTAGACCAACAACATGGATGTCCTGATCTTTTGCCAAGCAATCCTTATCTAGACAACTAAAACCAATTCCCCTAAATTTGCTGCCAGCCTAGTGAAAATAGCTAGAAGATATAAACTAAAGGTTTATCCCTTTAAATAGAACTTGTTTAATAATTGCTTAGTGTATTCCCTCTGACAGTGATTCCTGAAGTCACTTTTTAATCCTTTAACATTTATTTTTTTCTCCATGTACTTTACCTCTACCCCAAAACCTTTAAATAACATTATTAGATTATCAAGTAATATATGCTCAGGATAAATTATTCTGAAAAATAAAGAAATTTATATATATATTACATATAATAGGTTAAATTATTCAGAAAATACAGGATTTTGATCATCTTTCATTTTTAAAAAACAATTAAAAAATGTACACACGATTCAGTTTCTCTTTTTAATTATATCATGAACACTTTCTGTATTTTGTTCTTTGAAATTATTACTGGCCAAATAACATGGATGCATCATAATTTAATCATTCACATTTGCAATTTTTTTGCCAATATAACTAGAAATTCAGTGGTTATCTTAGAACATAAATCTTTGTTCTTATTTGCTTATTCTCATACAGGGGCTATAATTGGGTAAAAAAGTTTAAACCTAAGACTTTTCATACTGTCTGCTGTTGTTTGTTTTGATAAAAGTGGGTAAGTTTATTACGGATAATTTTAGAAGTACAGAAAGTATAAAGAATTAAATAAAAATAACCTAAAGTCCTACCATGTGGAGATAACAGCTATTAATAATTTAGGTCATTTCCTTTATGTCTTTTAATTATCTACCTATCTACATATACATATATGCGTATATATGTGTGTATATATATACGTATATATGTGTATATATATATTTTAGTTAAAACTGGGTGACTATTGGGAACAATTTTTCATTCTCCATTTTTTACTTTACTATACTTTTATTACAGCAACATTGGTCTACAGTACTGTATATGACCTACAGGAATAGGCTCATACCTCCTGAGAGGTACATCACCAAACCTACCATCAGAGCACCCCAAGTCTTTACACTAGAAGACAGGGCTCACTCACCATTTGTTCCTACCTCCACTTATCCTCTCCCTCTAGTAGCTTCAATACATTAAGTATTTTTGAGCATCTGAATATTTTTAATATCAGTGACTACTCTGAAAAGAATTCAAAGACTGCATAGTATTCTATATAGATTATATTATAGTTTTTTTTTT
>NW_004567120.1:22775450-22780944 GCF_000260355.1 Condylura cristata | reverse complement strand
CCTCCGGGGCAGGCGGGAATCGAACTCATGCGGAAGCGGCTTTAGATTCTCAGTGCTGTGCCCCAACCCGCCGCGCCACCAGGGAGGGCCCTCTTTATGATAGATTTTTAAAGATAGAATTAACAAGTAAAATATTGTGTATTTTATACACTGGTCAAATATCTCCCTTTCTGTTTATTATGACATTTCAAATATATACACAAATAGACTATAATCAATTGTATTATAAACCCCATGCATCCATCAACTATTTTAACAATTACTAATATTTTACCTATGTTGTTTTATCTATTCTCCCACCTTTGTCCTCCTACCAAATACCTTTATATATTTGATATTTTAAAAGATTTATATTCATTCATTCATTCATTCATTCATTCATTCATTCATTCATTCATTTATGCATGCATACAAGAACTGGGGTATAGGTCGGAGGTACGAGGTCAGGGGGTGGTGAGAGGATTCACCAGAGACAGAGTTGGGGGAGAACAGGGCTACTGAAACACACTGCTGAGGGGAGCAGCAGGTGAGACAGGAGAGGTCTGCTGTGCCATGTGGGTCAGCTCCCTGGGTGGGGATTGAATTAGTGCTGCAGTGGTGGCTCATAGCTTCAGAGTGCTGAGACTTAACTTAGCCCCTGCACCACAAGGGAGGCCCCCTATATGCACTTATTTTTGCTGGAACATTTAAAGCAAGATCTAAGCATCACTGATTTTATTAGTAAATTCTCTATTATGCATATCTAACTAATAAACCCTCCTTTAATTAACTACCATGCCGTTATCACATATAAAGAATACATTTTGCATTACCTAATAAAGTAATCCATATTTAAATCATTTATTATCAAAAATGACATTTTAAAGTTATATTGATATGAAAACTTATGAAGGTTTTAATAATAATTAGCACTACTGGTTACTTGAGATACCAAAGTAAATAAAACATTTCTTACCCTCTTACAAGCTACTGTCAATATAAATGCCAGTTACGACTCTAGTAAAATATACGTTGTCATTCTCTGTTCAAAAACCTTTTATTCCTATGTTTCTTGGAGCGCGAGGTAAGTCTTTGCAATGTCCTACAAGCTATGATTCCCTCACCCACACCTTTGTGAATTCATTTTCCACTACTCTCCCCTTTGCTCACTGGCTCCAGCTACCCAGGCTTCAATGGTTTCTTGAACACACCAGACTCTTGACTAAAGCTATTGCCTCTTCCTGGACTGATCTTTTCCACATAGCCTTATGATCATAACCTCTCCTCCACCAGGTTTTGCTTAAATGACCACCTCTCTGTGAAGCTTCGCTTGCCACTTTGTTTACCTCCTACCATCCCACTTTATCTGTTTTATTTTTCTCCATGAAACTCACTACTTTCTAAATATAACAATTACTTCTTTTCTCTGTCCCCTCCACTAGAATTTAAACTTTACAACAGATGTTTCTTTCTCATTACTGTATCCTCAGTTTCTAGAACACTGATTAATATACAGCAGACACTCAGTAAGTATTGGTGGACTAAATGAAGACATAGTGCCCGATTCTACGTTGTTAACTATCAGAACATAATGGTTAAGAGCATAAACCATAGGAAACTCAGACCTGGGATCTAATTTTATTACTATATCTACCAATTCTGTGAAATTGATGACTTACTTAATTTCTCTTAAGCTTTCTTTTCTTCATCTACAAAATAGGATTTTTATTAGTGCCTCACAATAGTACCAGGGCTGTTGTAAGGGTAAATAAGTTAAAAAAAAAAAAGGCACTTAGCAAAATACAAGGCAAAAGCTAAGAGTTCATAAAATGTTAAATGTTACTGAAAAAACTGATGAGGTATATAGTAAGTGCAATTAACAGAAATATGGGCAAAGTGCCATGGGAACAGAAAGGAAGCATATAAGTAATTACACATTTGGTGAAACAGGGACGCTTCAGTTAACAGACTTGAATCTTAAATGATTGCTAGGTAAAGAGCAGTAAAAACATGGAATCAAAAAAGGGTTTGATATTTTTGTTGGGGCAACAATGAACAACTAAGTGGCTCAAAACATGGTTTTTTGAGAGGGAAGAGTAAGAAATGAGAGCTGAAGCCAGGCCGATCTTTGAGAGTCTGTGAGTCAAGCTAAGGAATTTGGACTTCATTCTACAGGAAGGAAAGAGAGCCAAACGGAGTGCTTAAACAGGGAGTAACAGCATTAGGTTTGTTTTATAGGAAAGTAATTATGCTGGCATTGTGAATAAAGACTGGCATCAGGAAGAATAGCTATAAAAGGCCAGGTGAGAGATAAAGGCCTAGATTACAGCAGTGAAAATTAAAGGAATGGCCAGATTCCAAAGCTATTTCTGAAATAAAGCAGACAGGATTTGGTGAACTAGTAGACACTCAATGGAGAAAAGAGTAAAAAGTAATCACAGTTTTTAACTGGGGATGGTATGGTTTGTGAAACTATGAACTGATCTCAAGTACACTGTCCAAGGAGTAGTTTTCTGTCACTCTGTGCATAGCTCCTAGCTATGGATTACTCACTCTATGTTTTTAGTGCCCAACATACTGTAGACATTTAATAGTTTGTATACATATTTTTAATAAAATACTGCATATGTACAATTTTACAAAAATCACCCTGTCATTACCTTACAGTTAATTCCCTTCATCAAGTTGACCTTGAAAAGGAATCAGCATATATCACTCAAAAATATGTCCCTTTGACATATTATTTTGAGTTGAAGGATTATTTTGAGTTGAAGGTAACTAAGAATAAACATACACAAGAAAAAGTCTCTGCTTTTTCCCTTTCTACCTGAAAGCTGAGCATAAAATTCCCTTTTGGAAAAATGCCTCTTCCATGCCTCCCACCTTCCACCACCTACCCCTTATAAGGAAGGGGCCAGTGAATCTTAGCTATGGAGGTAACACCAAATGGTCTGCATTGGCACAACCTTACTAAGTATCCCTTATTTTCCACTAGTTTCCTCCAGTATATTTACCTCTGTACCATTTCCTGCCCTTAAAAGCCTAAAGCCCTGGGCCCTCCCTAGTGGCACAGTGGGTTGGAGCGTAGCATTGCAAGCGAGGTGCAGCCACTTTCAGTGCAAGTTCGATCCCTGCCTGGAGGTGACCCACATGGCACAGAAGAACTCTCCTGCCTCACCCCGCTGCTCCCCTCAGGAGCATATTTCATCAATCGGTCTGTTCTGTTCCCTGCTATGTCTCTGGTGAATCCTTTCACCCCCCTGAGCTTCTGGCCTGCACCCCAGTTCTGTATGAATAAACAAACAAACAAACAAAAAGACCTTTTCCACAAACATATTTTCCTTTGTTAAAATGACATAAAAGCCCCTGGGCCTAACCTTAGTTTTCATTTGGGGTGGGGGTCTTCAGTATTCTTCTGTAAATGCAAACATAATAAGCCACTTCTACTAATCTGTATTTTGTAGCTTCTATTCACATAACCTAAAAGGGCAGAGGCAACCCCCCCAATCTAACTCTTAAAAATTCTAAGCATCAGTTAAAAGCTGTTAATAGACATATTCTACTAATCAAGCACACCAAATATAGATTTACCAAGAAAAGCAACATTTCTGGAAAATAGCATATTTAGGACTTCTAGGGTCAAGAAGAAATTTTACAAGTCTCTAGCATAATGGAGCAAACTTTTTCCTTTATTCCTTATGTTTACTGAGATATTTTTGCAAATCAATAGAAACAGAGAACATAAAAGTCAGAATTCTAGGCTTGGCATGAGTAGGTGAGTTATTCCTGGGTACATTTAGCTGCACAATAGGTACTTTTATGTATTCTATTTTACATAGATGCCAAGAAGACAAAGGAGTGAGATTGTTATATAAAAGGTATAAATATCAGTTACCACTACAATGAGAAGGGAGAGAAGAATATACATATCAAGGGGAAAAAAAGACTCCATTATATGCTTAGAGTAGCTTAGTGCTAGGTTCAAAGACAAAACCAGACACCAAACACTAAAGGTATATTGAATGAGTTCTCTTTGAACTGTCCCCAAATACAATAGAATATTTTCCTAAAAACAACATAACTGTTAACGAACTACACCAGGAAAAAAAAAAAAAAGCAGCTCAGTAATCTAGGGAGTGTTGCTATTTTTTTATGTTAAAGAATTATTATGCCCCTCATTTAAATGGCCTTGTATTAAAACAAAGTTGAGTTACTTAGGTTTGTTTTTTTTTTGGGGAGGGATGGTGAGCAGTTAAGAAACTGTAAGTAGGATTATTAAAATAGGCATAATACAAAGTGGTCTGAATAGTTCTTTTTTAATAGTAATTAATATCTGGGAACTTTATAGTAAATTAAACTAATAAAAACAAACCCTTTGTCCTAAAGGAAAGGAACTAAGGTATTTACCACTACATTTAATCAGTAAAGGATTTATAGAGGAAGTGGGCCTTGAAGAAATGGGCAAGTCTGAATATAAACAAGAGAATGCCTCCATCAAGACAAGAGGAATAGGAAATAAAGGCAGAGGCAAAAATCCAACACACATTCAGACCTACCAGACAGGAGCGAGGCTACTAAGTATTCCACAAATAAAAGATCTGCAAAGAAAAGCTCTTAAATCAAGTCTTTAAGTCAGGGTCTGGGCAGGGGGACAAACTGATCAGGAAGATGTGGTAAGTAACAGTGGTGTTGAAGGACATATGTTATGTTGTCAGAACGCAAACGAGGAACAATTTTGCCTGCTTGATTTTGGGGAAATAATAAAAGGCCAAATATTTGTGTTCAATCTTGAAGGATGAGTAGGGCTTTGCCCTGTGAGGAAAGGGGACAGAATGTGCATTCTGTGGCAAAGCAAATAGCACGGAAAAATGAAAATGAAAGAGGTTAATGGACAGATTTATATCCACCAAGGAGGATGCACTACGGGATCAGAATAGACTTAAAAGGTAAGATGAGCTTATTCTGAAGGTGACAAGGAATCATCAAAGTTTTAAACTAGAAAATTACATAGCTGACTGTTTCAAAGAAACAGCTGGTGGCAGTATAGAAAATGAATTGGGTAGAGACAAAGGCAGAAAAACCAATGCAAGATTACAGCTAATGTTTAAACGAATGTTGAAGGCCTAGGAAATATAAGCGACAATAGGGGGTGGGGGCAGATTCCAGGGCATCTGTGGGAATAGACAGGAATCTATAACTAATTTTATATGTGTGACAGAAGGATAAATATTTTTGCCTGAGTTAAAAGATAACTCATGAGTATTGATACCATTAAAAAAAAAAAGGTGGAGAAACAGGTTTGTTTGTAAATAATTAAAATCTTTCCATGAATGACCATTACCATAAGACCTGGGCTCGGCAGGTGCCAAGTCCTAGAGTCCATCTTTTGAATTGAGCTGACTAGTATGGTTTCTAACCCCACTGCTATCACATTCTAGCATAATTATCATTTTTTTCCTCCTGGGTAACAGCCCCTTAAATAGTCTCTATCATTTTTTTCCTCCTGGGTAACAGC
>NW_004567120.1:22631023-22775350 GCF_000260355.1 Condylura cristata | reverse complement strand
CCTTAAATAGTCTCTATCATTTTTTTCCTCCTGGGTAACAGCCCCTTAAATAGTCTCTGTTTCTAGCCCTGAACCCTCTCCCTTTATAGTGCTAGCAGAAGTAGGGTGCTTTCTAAAACAAAAGTCTGAACTTTTAAAAATGTTCCTCATGAGAAATCTCTCCGAGTCACTCCCCTTTCCTAGTACTTTGCAGGATAAAGGTCAAATATCTTGGTTTAACACAAAAGGCCATTTAAAATTTTAATCCTGTCTGCCTCACCGACAACTAACACACACATACTTGTCCGGCCATATGATGTTTCACCTTCCACACCTTTGTACTTGCTGCTCATTCTACCTGATACAACCCTTTGTCATATACCTTATGTCATATAGTTAACTCCTAGCACAAACAACAAAGTCTCCAGAACACTTTCTGAGTTACTAGGCAACTCCTCTAGTTGTATAATACCTTCTGCAAACTATTACCATCTAATATTGTAGTTATCGATTTTTCTATTTCACTAGTAGTGAGCAGGGTTTATGAAAACCAGAGAATATGTGCCATTTGACTTTCTAGAATCAGTGTCACAGGCATTTATTTGCTGAAGGAGTTCAGTTTTAGACCTATTAATTGATGTTATCAAAGAACATGCAGATGAAGTAATCCTATATATTGCTATGTGAAAAGGGCAGCATGCATAGCAGCACCTCACTCTTGTCTTTAAAATGTAAAACAATTGAAAGAAATAAGAATTAAGGCTCTAAAGCAAGTTCAGGCCTGGAGGGTAGTGAGAATGGCCAAGGATCAAAACAGCAACATATAAGAGGGTGGAAGGAGTGATAGTAGGGATACAGAAAGAAAGCAGGGGGAAAGTGAACCATGGGGGGCTAAAAGGACTATGTAAAGAGTAGGGGAAAATTAATGTCAATTCTATAGAGCCAATGAAATCTCAGGAAAAACACTGCTGAGCAGGCAGACAGTTTAGGTTCTCTTTTTAAATCTAAGAAGCAGAATATAAAATATTACTCTAATTGTCCCCAGTGCTTCATGTATCAATATACAATTGGGGCCAATCAAAGTAATATTTTATATTCTGCTTTTTAGGTTTTATATTTCCCAGTGCTTCTTATATCAATATACAAGTAGAGTAATATTTTATATTCTGCTGTTTAGGTTTAAAATTGGTCACATTTAATTTTCTAGTTCTAATACAAAATAAACATCAAGATATCTTAAACAACCTGAAATCATGGAAAAATAATTACTAAACCAAGATGATGGAAAAATTAAAATATTTCAATATCTTTTTTCTTCCCTTAACTTATTTCAATTTCCATTATTGTCTTAAAAATATCAACATGGGCCCCTCTCTGGTGGCGCAGCGGGCTAAAGCACTGCACTAAAGAGGCTGGAGCCACTTCAGCATGAGTTTGATCCCCGCCCGCCCCAGAGGTGATCCACATGGCACGGCAGACCTCTCCTGACCCGCCCGCTGCTCCCCTTGACAGTGTATTGCATTGATCTGCCTGTTCTGCTCCCTGCTCTGTCTCTGGTGAAGCCTCTCACTGCCCCTGCACCTCTGGCTTGTATCCCAGTTCTGTATGCACAAATAAATAAATCTTTTAAAAAAAATCAACATGGATTGAGGGGAGGGAATTTTGTTTTATTTAAGTTCACAATAGTACGTAGCTTGAGTAATATCACTGTTGACAACCTTTAAACATCACAATTTTTCATTTACCAATTCTAGTAGAAGAAACTCCTTTCTAAAGCATGTTACTATCAAGAACTTGCATCCAACTCTAATTTCTGATAAACAGTAAGGCACAAAATAATGAACATACCCCTGTATCTGTATCAGATTTTGATGAATTTAGACTTTCCTGAGAAGGTGAAGGGGAAACACGTCCTAAAAACAAGAGAAATTGTAAAAAGGCATGCATGTACACATATACACCCCCCCAAACCCCCATCAATTATAAATAACACAGTAACACCTAATTAATCAGAGAATATCATATTCTGAAAAAAAAATCCTTTTTTTAAACAAGCCAAGCATAACTCTTCAAGCCTTAACATACTTGCTTTTATATAAAACAACAATCATTTCTGTAACTTAATAAAATAATGTTAAATCTTTTGTATTCATAGTGAATATATTCTTGCCAATCATAACAAGCAAAGAGCAAGATGAACAATCAAGAGGCTGAGGCCGAAAGGGTCTGGGCTGGGGTAAGACTCAAGGGTCAATGAAAATAGTCTTTCTGCTATAGGCATGGCAATGCAATATATGGCAAACTGCAAGAACTAGAAAAACTTACCACACAGTAAACAGATTAACATTTTGTCAACTCATTATCATTTCCAACTATGTATTATGTAGCACAATGCAAACAATATTCACAGGGCTACTAAGTATATATATAGTGGATTGCCTAGAATTTATCTGTTCCTCAAACTGATACTTCACTAAATACTCTTATACCCCCCACCCATGGCCATCTCTAGTCTCCTTTCTCCTATCCCGTGACTTCTTGTTCTCAGTCTCAGTTGTTTGGGGGTGGGGAGAGGGGAGGCAGGAAAGGGTTTGTGGAGAAAATGTATGGCAGTTAAATAAATACAAGAACCTCAAACTTACAGCTTCTAATACATCAATTCTACATAATTTCCTGATAACTTACTATGAACAGAAATATTTTACACAGCTGTAATTATTGTGTACCTACATCATACTCTGAGGTTTCTCTTCCATTTAACCCTTTGAGGTACTGACAACTCATTTACTTTCCATGGCTATATTTCCTTAATCTTTCTTAACTTTAGATGTATATATTGTTCTCATTCTTTTTTTAGATAAACCATATTTAATTTTAACCTAGAAGGGAACTGGAGGTGTCAGAGCAAACCAAGTAACTTTACTTCAATAGTTGATGAAATTAACTACTCACAACACCTTAAAAAGGGATAAAGGGGGAAAAAAACTAGTAGTTTTATTTAATCACTGGGTTTAGAGATTTTTTGCTGCTGAGTTCTCTTTTTTAGGTCTATAGCTATTATAGAAAGGTGTGGATGATAGATGCTACAAATGACTGCCAGATAAGAGGGCAACAATATATATTTAAAATGCAAAAGTTCCATATTTACAGAATTTTATAGCCTGCAAAATAAACAAAAAATACCTTCAGTATTGTATTTCATTCGCATATTGTTGAAATAGTCAAAAGCATTCTTTAAAGCCCATATTCTTACTACATTGTCTTGTCCAGCTGAGGCAAGTAATCTGCCACAATGAGAAAATTTCATGGTCCAAACAGCTCCCTATAAAAAGGAAGGAAGATTCAAAATCATTACTTTAAAAGTTGAGTCACTACTTTTTATGTCAAATTAAAAAAAATATGCCATACTAAGATGACACACACAACTGCTTAAGATGGACGGCCCAATGGTGTTAAAATACCAAAAGGAAGAACTTTTAGGAAAAAAGACAGGCTGAGAATCTAATAACTTAAGATCCCCAAGTTTATACAATATTAATGGAACCCGGCTCCTAGGGTGGCTAGAAATCTGCATTATACAGACACACAAATCCTAGCCTAAGATCTCAGTTTCCTAGCTGAACACAAGGGGGAAAGGAGCAGAGCTCTCAGCACAGCACTGACAACTTCTCCAGTGACTTACACAGCAGTGAGTGGTGTTGGGAGACCTGTGGACTCATCCTGATTTTCTGTCAAGAAATAAGGTCTTGGGCCCTCCCTGGCAGCACAACGGGTTAAAGCACCGCATTATAAAGCTCTCAGAAGCCACTGCAGCGAGTTTGATCCCTGGCCAGGGAGCTCACCTACATGGCATGGCAGACCTCTTCTGACCCGCCTGCTGCTCCCCTCAGCAGTGTACTTTGTCAGTCTATCTGTTCTGCTCCCCACTCTGTCTCTGGTGAAGCCTCTCACCCACCATATCTCTGGCCTGTACCCCAGATCTGTATGCATAAATAAATCTTAAAAAAAAAAAAAAGTTTCATAGTTTATGGATAGAATTCCTAGAGAGATGCTGAAAACAGTGGAGACCTATGTGTGCAGCAGGGGTGAGGTATGGGGCTTAAAGGATGTGAACCCTTAAACTGGAAAGGTCAAATCTTACTATAACAATTATTATTATAAATAATTTTACACAATACATCTATGCAGATCAAAAGATTATCCAAGTTAGAGGAAACAATTCATTTGCTGGAATCATATTCACTTCCACAAGATTTAAAGACTATTAAGAAAATTGTAATTTGGGGGCCTGCTATAATATTTTACTTCAAATAGGTAATCATGAAAGAGAATCAAGACAGTGCAAGGAAATTTACCAACTTCTTTAAGGAAGTTACTATAATCAACTCAAACATTTTATGGGTTGATTATAAGCACCAAAATTTAAATTCCAATCTGGCCAACAATCTGATATTTATGGTTGTTTCCTTCTAATAAAGTCAAACTTTAGATTAAAATCTAAATAGATCACCTGATCAAAGAACTACAGCATCCTTTATTCAGTTGTGAGTTTATTACTGCTTTCTCCATGGTATGAGCTTTTTTTAGGGAGTAACTACAATAAAATTTGTGCATTTTATATCTACTCTGATACATTTTAACATTGAGAGAATTTGCACCATGATCTTTCTCTTTACTTCAGCTGTCGCATTATAAAATATATTGAGATCTTGAAATAATTGTGTAAATTATATAAAATATACAGGGGGAACATTTTAAACATTTTCATAGTTTACCATCTGACCTGATGCTTTAAAGTTTACTACACTTGCATAGTTTTCTTAGTGATATAAGTCTAGAGTTTACTTATTCATTAAACCCACTTCTGGAACAATAATTCAGAGATAGACTCTACATTACCTGTTCATTAAATCATGCTAATATTAATTCACCCAAAGGGGCCTCCCTGGTGGTACAAGGGGTTAAGATGCAACACTATGAATCTATCCATAGCGACTGCAGCATGAGTTTGATCCCCGGTCAGGGAGATGATCCACATGGTGCAGCAGACCTCTCCTGTCTCTTTCTCTCTCTGCTCCTTTCAGCAGTGTTTCAGTAGATCTGCCTGTTCTGCTCTCCTCTCTATCTCTGGTAAATCCTTTCACCTCCCATCCTGCATCTCTGGTCTGTACCCCAGTTCTTGTCTGCAAAAATAAGTAAGCCTTTAAAAAAATATTAGGGCCCTCTCTGGTGGCACAGCGGGTTAAAGCACAGCAATGAGAAGCTAAAGCCACTTCAGCATGAGTTTGATCCCTGCCTGCCCCGCAGGTAACCCACATGGCGTGGCAGACTTCTCCTGACTGCCCACTGCTCCCGTCAGCAGTGTGCTTCGTCAGTCAGCCTGTTCTGTTCCCCACTCTGTCTCTGGTGAATCCTTTCATTACCCCTGCACCTCTGGCCTGTATCCCAGCTCCGTATGCATAAATAAGTAAATCTTTAAAAAATATATATTAATTTACCCGTTGGGTCAGGCTAGTAAAATCATGTATTATAATGCCATAGTAATAAAAACAACATGATACTGGAACAAAAATGGACATGCACATTAGTGGAATCACAGTGAAAACCCAAAAATAAAGTCACACATATATGGTCAATTAATCTATGACAAAGGCACAAAGAATATACATTGGAACAAGGACAGTCTCTTCAATAAATGGTGTTGGGCAAACTGGACTGCGACATGCAAAAGAATGAAACTAGACAACTACCTCACACCCCACACAAAACCCAACTCAAAATGGATGAAAGATCGGAATGTAAGACCTGAAGCCATAAAAGCACAAAGAAGAAAACACTGGCACAACACACTCTATGACATAAACCTCAGAAGCATCTTTTAGGACTCATCCTCAGAAGCAAAGAAAATGAAGGAAAAGGTAAAAAGCTGTGGCTCCATAAAACTAAAAGTCTTCTGTACAGCAAAAAGAGACAGTCCACAATGAAGAGACACCTACTGAATGAAAGAAAATATGTCCATACCATATAACTAATAAGGGACTGGTATCATAAATCTACAGCTTACAAAACTTAACAAAAATAAACGACCAAGTCAAAAAAATGTGCAGCAGAGCTAAAAAGACACTTTTCAAAAGAAGAAATACAAATGGCCAATAGAAATGTCCAACAACACTTATAATCAGGAAAATGCAAATTAAAACCATACTGAGATACCACCTCAAAGTGGTGAGAATGGACCATATTAAGAAAACTGGCAACAACAGATGTTGGAAAGAATGTGGAGAAAAAGGAACCTTCTTACAGTGCTGGTGAAAATGAAAACTGGCCCAGCCACTATGGAAAGCTGTATGGAGTTTCCTCAAAGCACTAAAAATGGACCAACCATATGACCCAGTGATTCCACGCCTAGGAATCTACCCAAAGTACACAAGAACACTCACTCAAGAGGAAACCTGCACTCCTATGTTTACTGCAGCACTATTTACAAAGACATGGAAACAACCTAAATGCCACAAACAGATGAATGGATCAAGTTGTGGAACAGGCACACAATATTATACTACTCAGTGATCAAAAAGAAAAAAAACTTATGCCATTTGCAGCAGAATGGATGGAGATGGAAGGGATTATACTAAGCAAAACAAGTCAGAAGGAAAAAGAAAAATATCAGATGCTTCCACTTATAGGTGGAACACAGAGAAATCCAACAAAGGGTCGGGAAAAAGACAAAGTTGCAGACAGACCATAGATCTGAGGCTTACAGCAGGGAAAGGGTGGGGGAAGAGATCAAAACAGGGGAAGAACAGCACAAGGGACTATGGTGATGGTTCACAGGTACTGTGGTGGTGGGAGAATTATGGGGGCTACACCTGAGGGAGAAAGCAAATACGGTACGAAAATAAACAATGATGTAAGCTCAAAAAATTACATTCATAAAAGAGGCCAGCTTTAGAGAAGTCAAAGCATTTTTCTCAACGAACACAGTATAAACCCTGAAAATTAAAAAAGTTGCTTACCATATGTTCACCACTAAGATCTTGTACCACTTTGATCTGATCAAAATCATAAGGTCCTTTGAAACCATGTGCTGCTTTGAATTTAACTGGTCTTGTGTATGGCATTCCTTCATCATCACTTGATGAAGGATCATCTTGATCAGTATGAAACACTGAATAAAGAAGCCACAGAAATCATCACCAGCTAAAGTAGATACAGCCACTACAATATTTTCTTATCTACTGCTTATTAAGAAAATTCATTAAATAGAAAAGCCATGTCTATTATTAAAATAGCATATCAATTAAGAAAATGGGTTAAAATCCATCTCTTTCATTTATTATTTAGGTGATGGTAGGCAAGATGACTTGACCTTTCTATGCCTCAACTTTCTATTTTATAAAGTGGGAACACTAATGGCACATACCACATAGGGGTTTTACGAGTTAATACAGGTGAAAATGTGGGAATGCAAACTGGTCTGACTGCTATGGAAAGCTGTGTGCAGTTTCCTCAAACTACTAACAGTGGAGCTACCATATGACTCAGTAATTCCATTCCTAGGAATCTACCCAAAGGACAGAAAAACATTAACTCAAAAGGATAGCTGCATCCCTATGTTTACTGCAGCACTATTTATAATAAGTAAGATATGGAAACAACCCAAATGCCCCAAAATAAAAGATTGGATCAAGATGTGGTATATATACACAATGAAATATTATTTTGGCAATCAAAATATATAAATTCATGCCATTTGCAGCAACATGGATGGAGCTGGAAGGGATTATGCTCAGTGAAATGAGTAGAAGGGAAAAGAAAAAATATTAGATGGTTTCACTTATAGGAGGAATATAGGGGAACCAAATAAGGGATCGGGAAAAAATAACAACAAAAAATTGGCAGGCAACTACAAATCAGAGACATTCTGTGGGGGAAGGAGAGGGAGAGGGATTAGAACAGGAGTGGGAAGAGTGCAGGGGACTATGGCGAAGGTGCACAGGTAACTTGGTGGTGGGAATTCTACGGGGACTACACCTGAGAGGAGGTAGCAAACACTGTACAAAAATGAACAATAATGTAAAATATACATAAATAAACTATATTTAAAAAATAGGTGAAAATGCTTGAACAATGTCTGCCACAAAATAAGTACTACATAATTACAAAGGCAGAGGAGGGTGAGATGTGCACAAATTATAAGGGACTATATGGTCATGGTTCACAGGTGATATATTGGTGGGAGGACTATGGGGACTTTAGCTGAGGGCAGAAACCAATTACTCCCCAAATGTGAACAATGCTGTAAGAAAATTAATATAATAAATTTAGTGTAAAAAAAGAAAATGAAAACAGGTGTGGAAAAACAGTGAAAAAAAAAGTTGCCAATTCAGAAAATCTACCCAATTATTAAAATACTGAGAAGCACTTAATAGTATAAGACTAATCAGTAATTGATCATTGTGTTCAAATGTTCAAACAACTATTTTAGGTTGTTACAGTAAAAGATCTGTACAAACCTCAAGATATGTAAACTTATTTCTCTTTCCACTGAAAATTAAGTGAGAGCAGAAGTAATTTATGATTTATTGAAATAAATGATATTTGCTATAAAGTTTTACTGCTTTCAATAGAAAAGGGTAATTTTAGCAGGTAACAAATCAATTAAATATTAAGTTGAAATGTTCTATTTCACTTACCTTCATCTCTAACACTTTTAACTTTATTTACAGCACGTTCACCATATTCCTCAGCAAGGTGTTTTGCTCTCTTTACTGATTTTCCCAGGAACTTCTTTAGCTGAGTCCTTACCAACAATACAAAAACAAGACAAAAACAAACCCACCCAACATATTTCTTATTATTCAATTAGCTGCAAAAAGTTCAATAATTCACAATTTTGTTAATTGTGGCTGGTACTGAAGTATTTGCAGATAATACAAATGCACTGTGCTTTTCCAGTAGGAATTCTTAAACACAATGTAATCAAGCATTCATCTCAAGCCTCCATAACTAAGATTTGCTGCCTTTTCAAATGATCTAAGTCTCAAATTTCATATATCATAAATTTATTACATATTATATGTTAAAAATATTTATTATACATATTATATATTATATAAATATATACTACACATAATAAATATAAATTTCATAGATTATAACATACTAAAGAACAGTACAAGTACATGTTATTTTAAAACAAAAAACTTACAAATTAAAGGTATATTTTTACTAATTTATGGGAATTCATGATATTAAGGCCAACATTTGAAAAAGTTGTTAAGCTATATATGTTTAAATTTGTTTAAAAATAAAGATAAACTGAATTTTCATCGGCAGAGGAATGGATAAATAATTGATAGAATATCCATACAGTGAAATAAAGTAAAATAAATGAGGGAAACATCAGTTCTAAGAAATGTTCCTAATTCTTAGTAGGGTCTTAAACACGTGTTTTGTTGCCTTTGCCTAGTTTCTACTCTTTTAGAGAGAAACAGTTCTCTCTCAAAAGGTCCTTCTTACTCTTTAGACCAGGTTTTTCTATTACATATTCCCACAGCACCCCACATTACAAAGATAATTAGGTTTATCTTCCAGTTTAACTTGAAGTTCTATGAAGATGGATACTATGTTTTCTTAATCATTGTATGCCCAGTACCTAACTTCCATGTCTGACTGAGGACAAGTCTACAATATGTTTACTATTGATACTAACATGAAGAGATGTCTGTACATCTTACCTATTTTTTAAAAAGGCAAGCTGACAAACTGTAAGGGTAGTACAATCCTACTCTTGTGAGAAAAAAAAACTTAATTATTAATACTGATAGTTTCTGGGGGTGAGATTGCAAGATATTTTTTCTATTTTATACATTTCTGTGTTTTTTTTTTTAAAAAAGACTTATTCATTTAATTAAGGGTGGAAGAACTAGAAATATAGGCCAGAGGTGTGGGGGCTGAGAGGATTCACCAGAGACAGAGTGGGGAGAAGAACAGGAGGACTGACTGAAATACACTGCTGAGGGAGCAGTGGGCAGCACAGGAGGTCTCTGCTGTGCCATGTGGGTGAGTTCCTGGCTGGGGACAGAACTCAGGATATAGTGGTGATAGTACTGAAACTTAATCCGTAGGCCACCAGGGAGGCCCTGTATTACTTTTGATTATCAGGAAACCCATTTGATAAATCATTTTAAAAGTCAGTGTAAGGCCTCTGATGCCCACTTAAGTGATATTTTCTAGGCAATTATAGGTTTACTACTACATTAAAAGCAAAAAACAGATATTTTAATCACTTTGAGTGAGACTACTTCTAAAATATGTATTTTTGTGCTTTCTTCAATGGCACTTAATGTTTCATAAGTGTCTTTCCTTAAAACACAGGGTCAGTGAGGATCTGTGATACACTCAACGCTTCTCAAAGTGGGTTCCAAGTGGCCGTACTCTTGGTATCCCACTCAGCTTTAAAGGCAGCAGGACAAGGAGCAGGGAAGCCACAACCCTGGGCAAGTCTCTTCCGGCCACCAGCTCTCTCATCCGCTTATTCCATCATTAGTGCCAATACTAGCAGGTTCTATGAGTTATGGGTGCCATGACAGGAGAAAAAGTTGAAAGCACTGTCATTTGAAATGGTTATGTGTGAATCCTCTTGTCATTTTTCTGATTCTGATATCTGAAGTGTTATATACCTGTGTCGTAGTACACATTTTCTAACAACTCGCAAAGCTCTATTTGCCATGCTGTTCACGTAGGAATTAATCAGACTTGAGTGGAGAATGAGTTTTGGGCTTCGAAATGAACTACTGCAGTGACATGACTTGTGTATAATCAAGCCAAATCTATATGCCGACCACTGTGCCTGATGTTTGTAGGGGAAAAAGGATGGAATGATTGATCCTTTTGCAACATATAATTTAGTTGTTTAACATCTATCTTTGCTTTTAAAATCAGAAAACAGGTTAAGATAATATATATAAAGGGTGAAGGTAAGTTATAAACATTATAGCTATGACTCAAATTGAGAAAAGGGAGAAATTTTTCTATGAGCTGGAATAGTCATTTAGTTGGGGTTTAGAAAGACAAACAGGACTTGCAGAGATGAAAAACAACTTCAAGAACAATGATATTTTTCTATTAACACTTCTGCTACCTACTGTCAGAAAAATAATACAGGCAAGATGCAACATTTACTGATCATCTACTACACAGACTTAAGGGACTCATAATCTATGGGTCAGGTCAGGGAGTAGCAGTAGTGGACAGACATGCAAACTGGATAGAGGATACATTTAAAATGGTATAGCAGTTCTCATGTATACTTTTTTTTTTTTTTAAAAAAGCCTGAAATGAAATAGTCTGAAACGAAGAAAAAGTGTAACTCACGTTTTTTGTTTTAATCTTCCACCATCAGTATCTGTTGGCTGAGACTGTAACTTCTCTTCATCATCAGACTGTGCAGCATCAGTACTACAAAAAGGGAAAAAAGTCACTTTAAAAAGACATTCCCACCTCCCCCACAAATCTCAAAAATCTCTATTTATACTTAAAACATAATTAGCTAATCAGAATAAGAAACCAAACTATATAAATACGCTTTTATAATTTAAATTAAGATGATGATCTTAAGAATGTCAAGACTTGAAAGAGTGAAAAGTAAAATGTTTAAGTAAGGTGAAATATACAAAATGTAAGTGGAAAAGCCTACTACAAATAAGGTTTTATGCTGGGTAAAATGTGCTGCACAGAAATGAAAAATGAACTTGTAAATAACTAAATAAAATAAAAATGACAAAAATAAAAATTAACTTGTAAATATCTTTCCACTCAGGAAGCACATCATACATTATACTGAATAAAATAAAATATTATACTAATAAAAACTTCACTTTCACAGAAATGACTCCTTAGATCTACATACATCTCATAGTAAAGTCAATCACCATTAAAAAGCCATTTTCTGACACTAAATAATAGCTATTTATAAAATTTGTGATCCTTAAAGCAGTTTCAGAAGTCTAGCTGTTCATCCCATCTGGCTTTTCAGCCACAATGTTTTTATAGTGTCTAGCATAGTCCAATAATTTTAAGAATAGAAACCAAATACTACAGATTTAAGACATACACTATTTCTCCTGAATAACTGTATAGTCTTAAGAAACAACAAAACTTAGGAATAAATTAATTTCAATTTCAGATTTAAAAAGACTGAATGCAACTAAAGTAGGGGCTGACATAGTTCAAACAGGGAACTCTTCATCACTCTGAAATACTACAAATGATAAATTATAACAATAGACCATACCTTACATATTCCTTAGTCCTTCTCATGATGTGTAGAGTGAGAGGATTGATACCTGTTGGCAGCTTCTCTTCTGCAAGACTCAGAGGTATTTCTTCTCCAGTATCCAGATTCTTAATCATTACACTGGCCAAAATTTCCTGAGGTTAAAAAAAAGCACTGGCATGATCTATAATTTAATTATCTTCTTAAGCCTACAAAATCTTCAAAATTTAAGTTTAGGGCTTTCTAAATATATTCAGTACTGTGCATAATTTTAAACATTTTTAGGGAAACATAATTCAAATACAAGAGGCAGTCATTAATTTAAAGCATATAGTTCAATGGTTTTGAGTACTTTTACAAAGCTGTGCAACCATCACCATTTTCTAAGTTTAGAACATTTCCACTGTTTGCAAAAGAAACCCCACACTATTATTTGTCATATCTCATTTCCCTCTCCTCTCAGACCTTGGTAGCCACTAATTTACTTCTTGACTCTCTGAATTTGCCTATTTTGGACATTTCATATAAATGAAATTATTTTTTAAAGATTTATTTATTTATGCACACAGAACAGGGGTGCAGGCCAGAGGTGCAGGGGTGGTGAGAGGACTCACCAGAGACGGAATGGGGAGCAGAACAGGCTGATTGATGGAGCACACTGCTGAGGGGAGCAGTGAGCAGGTCAGGAGAGTCCTGCCACATCATGCAGGTCACCTCCCTGGTCAGGAATTAAACTTGTGCTGAAGTGGTTTTAGTTTCGTAGCGCTGTGCTTTAACCTGCTGTGCCACCAGGGAGGGCCCATAAATTAAATTATATAATATGTGATCTTTTGAGAGAATCTTTATTTTTAATATTTATTTTCATCATTGTTAACTTCTGGACCTATCTGATTTCTCCCCGCAGGTGTAGTCCCTGTAGTTCGTCCCACTACCATTATCTTTAATGTAGCACATTTTTAAGATTCCAAGAAAGATAAAATGACAACAGTTATTGAAATTGGATGATGGGTGTATGAGGATTGTTTTATTATCTTTTATTTTATGTATTAAAAAAATCCATGACAAAATGTTGAGAAAAGATACAAATCTTATGCATGGATAATCATCATAATATTATTTAAGTGGTGAAAACTTGCAGACAGCCTACTTCTCTACGGATGGGAGAAAAATTGGGTCAGTCATGGGCCCTCCCTAGTGGCACAGTGGGTTAAAGCACAGCACTAAGAAGCTTAATCCACTTCAGCATGAGTTTGATCCTCGCCTGCCCCAGAGGAAATCCACATGGTGCTTGCTTCCACATTGTGCGGCAGACCTCTCCTGACCTGCCCGCTGCTCCCCTCTGCAGTGTACTTCATCGATCTGCCTGTTCTGCTCCCCGCTCTGTCTCTGGTGAATCCTCTCACCCACCGCATCTCTGGCCTGTACCCAGTTTTATATGAGTAAATAAATAAATCTTAAAAAAAAATTGGGTCAGTCATATGGAATGAGACCATATCATGAAGAATACCATGAGGCCCTAGAAATGACCCTATTAAAAATTTGGTTGCAGTGTGGCATTGTATGGATTTCAGGAATACAACACTAGAATTCTGCATCTGCACATACCACATTATGATTGCCACCAATAGTCTCTTTACATCCCAAATAAGCATATTTAAACAAAAAAGTTCTATAATTTTTATGTCAAATAAAACAAAAATTAATTAATCTTGTCATTACTACTTGATATTTTTCTTTAGGATCTCCAACATAATTAAAAATCTTGCAATGTAAAAGTTCACTCATGTAGCATGTGTGAGAACTTCATTCCTAAATGCTGGACATACCAATTTTACCTACCCATTCATCAGTGACAGATCTTTGGATTCCACATTTGGGTTATTATGAACACTTACATACTATTTTTGTATAGACTTATTTTTATTTCTCTCCTGTGTATATATAGAAGTAGAATGCTGGGTTAAGGTAACAACGTTTAGTATCCTGAGCAACTGCCAGACTTTTCCTAAGTAAAATAATTTTAAAAATATTTGTTTAAAAGAAAGAAAAATGAAGATTTTTGCTGCAAGTCTTAATTCTGAATAAACTGGCCAACAGGTATATACTAAATTTAGTGGTAAGAAGCAATGAGTCTGTATACATTTTGCATCATGTAACATGTATAAAAACATCTATCTTATAATTTCAGGTTCTTTTAAAGCCCACTTCCTATAAAACAAAAGCCTGCTTTCAATATAATTATTCTGCCATTTAGTTGTGTGAAAGGGAAAGTTAAGTCAGAGTTGTAAATGCCAACTTATTTAAAAAAAAACTAAGAAGATTTTCAATTTTTATTTTATTCTTGTGATTTCTTTTGCTTTATAGTAATAAACTTAAAAAAAGTTTTTAAAAATGGTAAAATAATGATAAAATTACCATTTTATTTTTTAAAAGATTCATTTATTTATGCATACAAGAACTTGGGTGTAGGCCAGAGGTGGAGGGGGGCAAGAAGATTCACCAGAGACAGTGGGGAGCAGAAAAGGCAGATGTACTGAAATACACTGCTGAGGGGAGCAATGGGTAAGTGTGTCTGAAGTCTGCTGTGCCATGTGGGTCAGCTCCCTGATCAGGGATCAAACTCATGTTGTAGTGGCTGGTGACATCTCAACAGCACTGTGTCTTTAATAGCACCACTAGAAAGACCCCAAAATTACTGTTTTAAATTATACAGTTTGGTGGCATTAAGTGGCCATGCAACCATACATTTCCACAACTCTTCTCTTCCATAATTTTAAAGATTATGTTAAAACCAACAAACATCTAGGGCCCTCCCTGGTGGCGCAGCGGTTTAAAGCACAGCACTGAGAAGCTAAAGCCACTTCCACATGAGTTCGATTCCCGCCTGCCCCGGAGGTGATCACATGGTGTGGCAGACCTCTCCTGACCCGCCTGCTGCTTCCCTCAGCAGTGGACTTCGTCGGTCTGCCTGTTTGCTCCCCACTTTGTCTCTGATGAAGCCTTTCACCGCCCCTGAGCCTCTGGCCTGTACCCCAGCTCTGTATGCACAAATAAATCTTTAAAAAACAACAACAACAACAAACATCTAAACAACAACAATCATCTAAAAAACAACAAACATCTAATTATACCTCATCAGTAAGCTCTCTCCCAGAGTTGGATCTGGGTCTCTGAGGGCCCATTACTTCACCTGCTATTGTCTGTCCATCAGGTGTTTTTCCATTTTCCTGAAATTATGTTACACAGAGAAAGTTAATTTCTATAAATATTCAATTATTCATTACCACACACCATTCTAAAGAATTCTATGATTCAGATAATGGAGGCTACTGAAATGTAAATGGAACACTCCATTTCATTCCTTTATTATTCCAAGCATGGTGAAAAGCATTAGGCACCAAAACTATCCCTGCCCATAAATTAATGTCTTTGTATTTTTTTAATTGAGGGAAAATTGATATATAACATGTCTCAGTAGTCTTGAAAGCAAATAAATGTTCTATTTGAACCTAGCCCAAAAGCAATGGAATGCAGGCACTAATATCATTATTAAGCAGTGCTGTAGGTGGATATATCAAAGGCTGGGATCAGCAAGCTATTTTCTGTGAAAAGGAAGTCAGTAAATAGTTGAGGCTTTTGCTTCATATATAGTCTCTGTTGTATATTCTTATTTTTTAAAGATTTATTTTATTTATTTATATATACTAGGGCAGAGGTGAGGGTGTGGGGTGAGAGGATTCACCAGAGACAGAGTGGGGAGCAGATCAGGTGGATCAACTGAAATACACTGCTGAGGGGAACAGTGGGCAAGACAGGAGAGGCCTGCTCTTCTCTTTGGTCTGTGGGTCAGCTCCCTGGCTGGCCAGGGATCGAACTCATGCTGCAGCGGCTGCTGCTAGCTTCACAGTGCAGAGACTTAACCCCTTGTTCCACCAGGGAGGGCTTCTGTTGGATACTCTTTTTAAAAAACATTTTAAAATATAAATACCATCTTTGGGTGGGAGAGGGGAATAGGATGAAGACAGGGTTGTCAAGAGCACACGGAACTATTGTGATGGGACATGGGTGAATTGGTGGTGGGAAATCCACGGGGATTGCAACCAAGATGAAAAAGCATGTATTGTACAAAAATAAAGAATGAAGTAAATAATAATAATAAAAAAAACCAAAATAAAGACGTAAATCAATACCATCTTTAGCTAGGGGACACTATAAAAATAGGCCACTTATTGGTGGTCTCTGCTCTAAGGCTATGATAGGATGACAGCATTTTATTTGCAACTCAGCTAAACTGCTAAAACTATAGTTACTACCTAAGTAATCCTTGAGCCACTAAATTTGACTAGTAGTAAAATTTCATGTTATCGAGTCCTTTTTTTTGCTTCATACATGGATATACAGCCTATAAGGAGCTTTCTCATGGTTAGGAAAAAGAAATTATAAAAAATAAGAGTACCTAATGTTGACTACTATAAGTCAGGTATATGAAAATTATAGTTGGTGTTTATTAATATCAATAATATTACAAATAGTAGCATTGGTCATTATGTGACTGTGTACTACATGCCAGGTACTTGGCATAATTTAGCCTTACAAGAAACCTTCAAAGAGAATCTGATGTCAAATAGCTTTCTAGAGTTACTCAGCTAGATAGTAACAGAGTTGGCCAAGGGACAAAAGGAGGCTAGATTTTGGGAACAAGGAAATACTTGGTTTGAAGAAAGAAGATTCAACAATGAATAAATCAGTTTTAGAAAGCTGATGAAGTCTATATCAAATATAATTCAAAGTCACAAACCTGGGCGGTAACTATTTTATCTCCACTGGTAGCACTTGCTAAATCAAGAGAAGGCTGAGAATCCTTGACTGTACTCTCTGAAGCCATGTTAGTAGTTAGGAAAGTATCAGATGGAGTATTTTCTTTGGGAACTGCAATAATAATAATAAAAAAAACTATTTGTATAGGGCCTTATACATAGATTTAAAAATGCTTTTAACTTTACTTGCTTGATTTTTAAAACAACTTTGTGAGTACAATGGTTTTGTGACACATTTTATATATAGTTAAACCGGGACTTTAATTTAAATTCCTCAAGGCTATACATGGTATACATTGAAAGACCCAGCGCTTGAATTAAGACCTTAAATCTCCAAATCCCAAGTTCTTTTCACCAAGCCATTCTAGCTCTGCAATGGTAACAGATTCAAGCTTCTGTTGAAATGTTCAAAGTAATACAACTTATCGATACAAAAAAAATTAACTTTTTATTACTAAAATAATTCCTGTAAATTGGTCATCAACATAGTGTCACACAGTACAAATAAAAAATTATAAAGTTAAGCAATTTCAACTCTTAATATATCTCCACAAAAATAGTTATTTCTCAATCAATACTTGCCATCTAGATCAGATGTTTTAAGAGCCTCAAACTCCAGTTCACTTTTCTTTTTTCTTGGTGGTGGAGCAGGTCGAGATGGAGGTGGGGGTCTTGGAGGTGGGAAATTAGTTGGAGGGGGTGGGCGTGCCGGAACAGGCTTCTTTGTACTAGCTACTATATCAGGTTCTGGAGTAAGCTGTCGTGGGGGTTTAGCAGGAGCCGCTTCTTCCACAGCATCAAAATCTTTAGCAGATAAGGAGTGCGAAGACGTAGGTTCTAGAACATCATTTTGTTTAACTTGTACTGCTTCTGTGTTCAATACTTCTGTTTCAGTTTCAGGCACATCATGCTGCTCAGCTGGACATATTTCAGTTAATGTAGCAGCTTCATCTACTGGATTTTCACAGGTGTCATCAGAAGGAAAACACTTTTTTAATTCTAATTCAGTTTCTTCACCTGCACTCTGACTCTCTGCCTCCTGGGAATCTTCCTGCAGTACTTGATCTATGGCTAACAGTCCAGGTATATTGCTAAGATCTGTTCCAGCCACAACAGGACTAGTAGTACTCTGATCAGAGAGTTCTTTTCCTTTGGAATCCAAAGTGTCATCTTCAAGCTCTAGTACTTTCTGACTCTCCTCAATAATACTTTCGATAATCTGATGAAAGGTTAAAAAGCAGCTTTTAAAAAAATGAAGCTATTTACAAAAACAATAGCAGCTAATCATTTGTATAGTACATACTATGTGCCAGGCAATAATCCTAACAATTTACACCTTTTAATCTTCACAATAATCATGAGATAGTACTCTCACTATCGCCATTGTACAAATGAAAGAATTAAGGCATAGAGAGGTCAAGTGATTTGCCAAGGTCACAAAGCTAGTAAATGATGAAGCTGGCGTAAACCCAGGGAGTTTAGTTCCAGAATCTGTGCTTATAATCAATATAATAGGGAATCTATATAAGTATCTGTAATCACAAAAACGCAATCAACCCTGTAAAATAAAATTCAAACCTAAATTTACATTCAGATTCTTTATCTCATAGTTCATTTACATTATTTATGCCAAGTTACTTGCAATAAGTCTGGTGGTTTAAGACTAGTTAACAAAACCATGAGAATCAAAACCATCAACTATAAAAATTCAAGCTGTTTAGCTCTAAACTCAAAGTCAGTGACAGGAAAAGCAAGCAGATGTAGGAAGACTGACATTTCTTAAATAGATTAAACCTAATACCCAACTATTATGTATAGTTTTAAAATATAGATAGGTTTTCTAAGTCTTCTACCAATATGAGGAAGAAAATATATTTTGTACCTCATCCTGTCATTGGATCTCCCAGTCCATTTATCTTTCTACCATATCCAATCATGGTTGATCTCTATTTTCTCGATTCCCCGGCTCTAGGCTCTAGAAAGTTAAAAGAACGTGCCACAGAACTGCCTTGATCTGGCTTACCACAAAATCATGCTAACTTGAACTGGATAATACTATGCTCAATACTATTCATTCCTGTCTTTCCAGCATTTTCCATATATTAGCTTATCTTAGCCTTCAACATTTTCTCCTGAACCTACTTCACTTATGTCAGAAGAATATTAACTAAAACGTCACTGTATCTGCCAACTAGGTGGTTACTGAGTATTAATTACTGAGTATCTTAGTGATAACAGAAGCAAGTTACAGTAGGTTCTTAAAAAAAAAGATTTATTTATGCATACAGAACTGGGGTATAGGCCAGAGGTGCAGGGGGTATCACCAGAGACAGAGTGGGGAGCAGAACAGGCAGACTAACAAAGTAAAGTACACAGCTGAAAGGAGCAGTGGGGGAGACAGAAGAAATCTGCTGCGCCTGGCAGGGAATGAACTCCTGCTGAAGCGGCTGTGGCTAGCTTCATAGTGTTGTGCTTCAAACGGTTGTGCCACCAGGGAGGGCCCTATAGTAGGTTTTAAGAATAAGTAAGTGGTGAAGACATAAAGAGAGCCAACGTAATCTACCACTTATAAAAAGCTTGGCTGCAAATGGAATAGGCTGCAAGGAAGTACCCAGAACTTATATATGCTGAGGGGAAGGAGCCAACAGAAAGAAGATAACAAAGTCCTGGAGAAAAAGAAATCCACTGTGTATTAGAACCAACACAAAATTCGCTGTTCATCACACTGGCCTTATAACGTAGCTGGATTATATCCTTTCTACAAAAGCAGGAATCTTAGGTAAACACCTTAAGAACTTTGCTAAAGATCTCCTAACTATACTCTTTGTAGTAAACTACAAAGCTAAAACTGAAATCCAGGGTTTCCTGAAAAACCTAGTATTCCATGCTACTTTGAACAGAGAAGAAAAAGAACACCAAATTCTCAGTGATGGCATGAAAAAGGGGTAAAGAGGAAAAAAATGTTTCAGGTAAGGAAACTGAGAAATGGTGCAAAGGGGTAATTCAAGTTTCTTAGCTTCTAATGTCTACATGCAGTAGGAAACAAGGTTATGTGCTGAAAGTGAATGGGATGCCAGTGAGCATAAGGAGTACCAGGCAAATACAAAGGTTCAGAGAGCATTACCAGGCAAGAAGGAAAGGCATTAAGAGCAGATGAAATGAAAATCCTATGTCATCCCTAATGTCTTTGCTGAGAACTATCCCTCCCTTTTCTGAATTCCCATCATTCTTACTGTTCACAATAAACTATAAAACACATAGTAGAATATGGGTTAGCCCTGTATTAAGTATTTTCTCCACACCAGATACTGGTTCCTGGAATGTAAGGTCCATGTATTCTATCTGTTGGTATGCCCCCATAGCACCTATTTATAGTGTTTAGCCCTGTTTCTCCCCCATGCCAGGTGTTGGGAGGTAGCAAATAGGAAATATGTATAGTGAGAAGCAAGACCAGAATGTAGATGACTATGTTAAAGCAATTGTTTGCTTCCTATCACCTTTCTGCTTCAAAAAACTCAACACTTTCCCAGTGATTATAAAATCAAACCCAGGAAATTCAAGCCTAAATATATTTATATTTAGGCATAAGGCATTCCCATGATTTAGCCTTGAGCCTCTAGCCTTGAGGCTCATCTTCAAAAATTGTACATACTCTTCATTTCCATGCTGTTGACTACACCTTTCTTCAGCTCATCTGTCCGCCCAAATCTTATCCATTCATCAAAAAACTCAGAGTCTACTTCCTCCACAAAGTCTTCCCCATTTCTATCACCAAGGGGAAAGTAAAGTCTTCCCCTGGTGTTTTATTTGAACATTCACTACATTCAGTTTTGGGTTTATCTGCTTTCCTTTATTAAAGTGTACGCTACCTGGGAGTAGGGACTGTATTGGTCAGTGTATGTATATTCCTTGGACCTTTATCAGCTTTTATCATTAATGTGAGATACTTAATTCAACTTGAAAAAGTTAGAATTTAAAAAGTGATACATAGAATTATAAGCCTCATTCTGCTATCCCATAGTATTCTCTACTATATTTTCAGCTTCTAAACTCTCCTTTAAGCACAGCACTAAGAAGCTTAAGCCACTTCTGCATGAGTTCGATCCCCGCCTGCCCCAGAGGAGATCCACATGGTGCGGCAGACCTCTCCTGACTGCCCGCTGCTCCCCTCAGCAGTGTACTTCGTCAATCTGCCTGTTCTGCTCCCCACTCTGTCTCTGGTGAATCCTCTCACCCTCCGCATTTCTGGCCTGTACCCCAGTTCTGTATGAATAAATAAATAAATCTTTTAAAAAAATTAATAAACTCTCCTTTAAAAGCCCTTTTTGCCCATCTGTAATTTAGACTAAGAAAAAAATTCCCTAAAATGGAAAGAAAAGTTCTAGTGGAAAAAATAGAAATATTTCAAATTTTCAACAATAAAAATAGCTAGATACACTGTAATTTACAGTTGCTTGATAAAAATTGATATGGTAAATGAACACAAAGTATTGAAATCCTATAGAAATATGAAATTTTACCTACACTCCAATTAGGTAAAGAAAAGTGTACAAATGGGAAACACAGGGAATGTGGAAAAACAAGACAGGTACATTATAGTATAGAATTGTGGGCAATGTCTGATTTTTTAAAAACGGTACCACTTACATATGCTGATAAACAATATCATTTTTTACAAAAAGGAATATGTTTCATTTATAGGAAAAATATTATCAATATTAAAAGATGGAGTTCATTAAATTTCTAAATTTTGTAAGGATTGTAGAATGGATCTTCACTGGGGGCCATTTTGCCTGGTTGTTACTTGGTGATGTCTGGGGACATGTTTAGTTGTTGCAACAGGGTAGGGTGGAATCTACTGGCATCTAGTGGGTAGGAGCCAGGGATGTTGCTAAACATCCTACAATCAAGAAATGCCTGGCCTCAAATATGAATGGTGTAGCAATCAAGAAACTCAAACAGAGAATGTGTTATCTTATAGGGTTTCTGGAAACCCACTGGCCTAGAATAGTATCTGGGGCACAGAAAACACTTAAAACTAGTAGAAAAATACGCACCATACTTTCCCCTTGCGTTTTACTTTGATACTGTCAACTACACATGTCAAAATTTTTACCTTGTGTAGACTCTTCTTTTAAAAAAAAAAAAAAAGATTTATTTTATTTATTTATGCATAAAAGAACTGGGATGTAGACCAGAAGTGTGGGGGATGGGAGGGGACTAACAGGATTCACCAGAGACAGAATGCGGAGCAGAACAGGTGGATCCACTGAAAAACAATGCTGAGGGGAGCTGTGGGCAAGAAAGGAGAGGTCTGCTGCACTACTTAGGTTAACTCCCTGGCTGGGAATCTGAACTCAGGCCTCAGTCCATAGCTTAATAGTGCTGAGACTTGATCCCCTGCACCACCAGGGAGGCTCCTTTGTAGCCTCTTCTAATCATTCAAACTCTGATGCTTCATAGTATCAATTCTTTAAAAGGTATCAAAGGCACTATTAGAATGACTTCTTGTATGTAATCTTTAATTTCTAAAGATACCAGAGTTTGCGGCACTGAACTTCCCAACACCTTTATCTCCTGATAGTGACTTCAAGAGTAGCCACAAATTATTTTAATAAAAATAGAAGGATAAAATTAAAAACACATTACAAAACTTTTTCAAAATCATTTACACTGTTTCAATGATAAATTACCAATTAATTCAAATAAAAAATGAGTTCCAAAAAGCCTGATGTATCCAGAATTACACACTTAACAGATTTAAGACATTTACTGAACACCTACCAAGTACAGGGCACTATACTAAAAAATACAAAAAAATTCCACTTAAAATGTACCATATAAACACCACATCTGCTGAACTAATATTGACATTTATTTTACGAACCTTTTTAGAAACATCTTGCTTCAATTCTTGCACGGGGGACCCATTTTCAACTTTGAATGCAGTACTCTCTGTTTCCTATTTTAAAAAGATAGACCAAATGATAGCATCCTTTCTTTAAAACTGTTTTAAGTGCATACAAAGTAGAAAATATAATAAATCAAAGATCCAGAAAGAGCTTAGATGTTTGTATACTGGTAGATGCCCAGATTTTCTGGCAACTGAGACAATGTGATTTGTATAAAAATGTTATCAATCAGCAATTTCTATTTTTCTATTGCACTAGAATGTGCCCAACTTTTAGCACTAACAAAATTTGTAAGAACTCCTAGGTTTCTTGTAGTTTAAAAAAGATTAAGGATTTAAGAAGAGTTGAATCAGAACGGTTATCTTTCCCAAAGTACATAACACAGAAACCACATTCAGAATTTTCTTAAAACTCCATATACGGAATCAAGAGAATCACAACTTAAAGGAAGCCCCCAACAGTAACAGAGGAAAAAATTAAACCCACCAAAAATACATATATATCTACGTATACATTCTTATATACATACGTACATATATATATATATTTGGGAGGTTAGAGAAGGTAGAAATGGATACTGCATTTCTGTTGAAAAAAATTAGGATAAAATAAGGCAACCACATTTGCAAATCTTAGCATAGTATTCTTCTCCATCTTAAACTGTCTTTACATTTATAGAAATATTGCAATTCTTGATGCACACCAGAATTTGTTAGATTACTGTAACCATTTTTGACAGGTAAGTGACTTGAGGCACCTAAAACTAAGTATTAAGGTAGAACTTAATGAGGTTATGATTGCAACAGGTCCCTGATAAAATTATTATAATGCTAAACATTTAATGTATTAGAGAAATTTCTGTAGTCTTCCAATATCTTTAAGCCAGAAAGTTGTTTCATTGACTTCCTTCCAGAATCTGGAAAATATTACCAATCTTACGTAGATTCTTCAAGACAAAGGGTATTTCATTGCATTTTTAGGGTTAGGTAAAAACTCAAACTCATGAAGAATTAACACCATACAGCCCCTGCCTATTTGACATCTTTTAAATTTCACACCTCTGTCTCACAAATGCACTGGTCAATTGGATGGTTTCTTACTATCCTTAGGCTAATGCATTATTTACATCAGAAAGCCTTCCATGACCACCTTAAAATAGCCTCACTCACATCCTGACTATCGCATCATCCTGTTTATATTCCTGGCACTTATCACCATATGAAATGACCTTGCTTATTTTCGTATTTTTTGCTTTCTTCCTGCCCTACTAGAATGTAAGGTCCATGAAAGCAAAGGCCATTTTTGTTCTATCACTGCTTACCTAGTACTTAAAACAATGATAATGAAAGTAATAATTGGTGGGATGAATGTAAAATAATGCATGTGCTAACTTTTCTGCATTTAATACACACATCTTGCACTTCTAGGTCCTTCAATCAAATTTTGGATTTAAACTAAAAATAACTCTAATCAGAACCAAGTTGTAAGATAATCTTGACAAGATAGAGAATATTTGAAAGCAGATGGTCATTAAAGATAGTTAAAAGCATATTAGATAAACACCTTGAAATGCCCTACAAAGTATATATATTTATCCAATAACTGATCATGAGTATGTTAACCAATGTGTTATACAACATAATTCCATGGATATTTTACCTAAATTAGCCTAAGCAAAAATACTATTAATGGTTCCTGTACCTCAATTTAATATAATTAAGTAGCTATAACGATCACAGATTAACATTCTCACACAGACCCATACCGCAAAACAGATTTCTGTTTTATTTTGCTTGCTTTAACAAAACTCTTAAACTTTGAAAGATATTAGCCAACTCCTATAAAGTAGAATTACAACAACCAAAACCAACAGAGTGAGACTTCAGACAGTCCTCATTTATTATCTCTTTCTAGAAATGGGCTCATGACTAAAGCTCAGTGCATCATAAATTCCACCTTTCCACTATCAGGCCATTTCTCTAACCCCTACCTATCACAACTCAGAAGAAACATGCCTCTTTAGAGGGTGTGACTTAAAAAAAAGGTAGATCATTCAATTTCTAGTAATTCATACACCTCCATGTTGGGTTATTACGTAGCTAAGCTGCTTGTAGCCTTCTCACAGAATACAATTTAAGATCTGAAGATGTATATCCAATGAAAAACTCAGTTCACATACCATTTGTATAAAAGTAATCTAAACTCAAAGAAATCTTTATTATTATCTACTAAAAATAACAAGAGTAAAGTGTTAGTTTGAAAACAAAGAAAATAATTCTTAAATAGTTGTCATAGCCACACACCCATTCCTATCAACATTGCCACTGCTGGACTGTGGCGAGGGACTTGGGTGCACTGGTGGGAGAACCACAGTGGTTACACCTGAGGGAGAAATGCTAAACTCTCAAAACACTAGCAAGGATGTAAGACAATAAATAAATTTTTAAATAAACCACACTGGCCATTATTAAAGTCTCATGTCTTGACACTCTAATTCTTTTCCATTACTTACCTTTCACTAATTCTCCACAAAACAAACAAACAAACAAACAAACAAAAACCAAAAGACAAAATGAAAACAAAAAATCCCACAAACTTTGGAGAGCACAGTTGTAAGACACATAAAAATTAGCTTTTTAAATGTCTTATCTCAAAAATTTTAAAGCCCAGAGTTGTCAATTTGACCCCAGTTTACTTTTCCAACATTTTACTTTTTGAACTTTTACAAATCTACCTATGAAAAATTTCTATTTTTCAAAACCAAGTTCTATTATACCTACTCCCTGAAACTTTTCTCTACTATTCCAGGTAATTGATCTCTCGGTTGCTGTACCTCTCAATTCCTTCTCCAAATCCCTTACAGCATTTAAGTCTATTCTATTCTACAAACATTGATACCTCATATATTGTGGGATATACATGTCTTTTTTGTGAGGCTGTGAAATCATCAAAAGCCAGGATCATATAAAACTTTTCCTTGGATTGCTTAAGTAGCCTGCATATATTCATATCATAGAACACTACTTAATAGAAAGGAACAAACCACAGACATGTAACAATTTGGATGGATCTCAATCCTTTAAGCCAATTTCAATAGGTCATAGGCTATATGATTCCATTTATAGGACATTCACAAATAACAAAATTAGAGATGGAAAACAGATTAGTGGCTGCCTGGGGTTAGGGATAATATGGGAGAGATTCAGGTATGAAATTTATAACACAAGGGAGAGTCATTGTGGTGATGAACTAGATCTGCACATTGTTTGTTGTGCCAGTTACACAAATATAAATATACACATGAAATAAAATGACATAGAACTATACACTTATAACATTGTTAAATTCTTGTTTTCAATGTCAATGTACTGTAATTAAGATATGATCACTGGAGAAAAGAGGTGAAGGATATTTAGGACTTCTCTGTACTATCTTTTGTAGCTTCCTATAAATTTGCAATTATTTTGAAACAAAGGTAAAAATGAATATCCAACTTTATGTTTATTTACAAAATATGTAATTTTCTTCAAGATAAGGCAATCTATAATTACTAAAATAAACTAAAATCCCAAAACCTATTTGTTATCATATAAAAGTACCTTGTAGCTTGCTGTTTTTTAAAACCTATAAGCATAAACAGCAATTGTTTCTGGATATATGGACTGGGAATAGGGGAAGAGAGATGGGAGGTAAACTACATTGTTAACCATCTACTGTTTGTACGAACAAATTTTCACTATGTTCATGTATTACTTCTAAAAATTGTTTTTATTAAATATTGTGTAAAGATAAAAAAATTTATAAGGAAAAATTCCTAAGCACTCAGTTTTTAAAGAGAGTATTATTACCATTAGCTTTCAAGTTTCAAATAGTCTCCATTTCTATTATATTCTCTTCCTCTCCAACATGACTGATATTCTAAACTTTGTGTTTATCATTCCCTTACTGTTAAATTATGCTTTTATCTCAAAACAACTCTTATTTTGCATTTTTTTGAACTTAAGATAAATAGAATCTTACTGCATGTATTTTTCTGTGACTTTTCCCTCTGTTTATCATTACGGTATTGAAGTTCATTCATATTATTTTATATAATTCATTTCTGTTGCTATAGAATATTCAACACAAATATATAATAATTTACTAAAGAGACCATTATCAAATGTGTATAAACATAAGTTAGAACTGATAAAACAGCATATCTGATATTTTACATATATACACACACAAACATATACATATAGTATTTACCCTATTTGATATTGATAATTCTATTTGGTGTTATTCTTGTATTTAAAATGGCTCTCAGCATAATGTCTCCATATTGAGCTCCTTTTCTTGTATACAAGGCTAGGACTGATATATAGAGTGATAATACAAATACATGTGCATAAGTATATAAGTATTTTGGTTAGTCTACTTTTTTGTCATGCAAGAATACAAATAAAAGTATTCTGTAGTGTTCTTTTGTTCTAAAAATTAGACTAAAAATTAGTGGAAATATAAATACTTTAAAGTTCCTTCTTTACGCCACAATGTTAGATTTTTCTAGAGTACCTAATCATACCTGGTAAGATGTAATGACAATATTATTGTGCATAAAATATTAGAAAACAAAAGCAAGAAAATGAAGAATCACATAGAAGAGAGAAATGAAAACTATACATGATTTGCAGTAACATAACTTTCAGAAAGCATAACTTACCTTTAATGTTGAAATCTCAACCTTCCCTGGAGACCTGTTCAGAAATAAAAGTAAGTAAGCAGTGAATAGTGGAGGTAAGAAGGGAAATACTTTTCTGTGCATTTATTAAGGATACCCCCAGATTAAAAGACCTATAATCATACCAGAGTATGTCTTTTATATTCCCAGTATACATGACATATAAAACTTTAGTAAGTCATCCTAGTAAATAAAATTTTTTGCTTCTCCACGATAAATTTCTCTAGTAAATAGAATTGCAGATAAAATATATTCACTTTCAGGATTGTGAGAAACTTTCAAATTGCCCTCTAAAAGAGTTGTACCAATTTACACTGCTCTCAGTACCTGTTTCTTAATAGCCCTGCCAAAAATGAGGGTTGTTTTAAAAATTTTTACAAATTGGAGGTAAAAGTGTATCTCACTGTTGTCTTAATTTACAGGTTCTTAATATATAACATGAATGAATTTTCACATGCATCAGACATTTACACTTCTTTTATTTTATGTTATTTTTAAAGTTTAAAAATCTTTTTTTTTATGCATACAGAACTGGGGTATAGGCCAGAGGTGCAGGGGTGGTAAGAGGATTCACCAGAGACAGATTCATTTTCTTTCATAGCTAACATCTTTCATATCTCCTGGAACAAATTTATATTCTTAAACACAAATTACCTGATATATAATAGTTTTTATTTTTAAAAAACATTTATTTATGCATAAGAACTGAGGTACAGTGGGTGGGGGTGAGAGGATTCACCAGAGACAGAGTGGTGAGCAGAACAGGCAGATCGAGGAAGTATACAGGAGAGGCCTGCTGCACCATGTGGATTAGCTTGCAGTGCTGTGTCCTAACCCGTTGCACCACCAGCAAGGGCCCTATAATAGTTTTTAAAAGTAATCTTTCGCCAATAATTTTCTCTCTTCACACCCACCCACCATGTTTTTTTTTTTTTAAATAGGAACAGTTTGATATTTACTTTAAAATATAAAGGAGAGACACATCCTTATAGCCACTTATTCGGCGTTATGCAGTAAGAAACAGTTTTAAGTGATTACAAACTGAGATGCCAAGAGATTAACTGGCTTTTCTCCAAAGCCACATATTTAAGGTAGAACCAAGAGAAGGATTGTATTGTTCTTCATATGCCAAACTGGGTACTGTATTTGGCATAGCAATTCTTGACTTCTGATCAGAGCTTATGTGTTTTTTAACACATAACCAAAAAAAAAAAAAAAAAAAAAAAATTATAAAAAAAAAAAAAAACAACCATTTTATTCAACAAACATTTATGGCATAATTACTATGTACCAGGTACTACAGATATGAAAATGAATAAGACAAAATTCTAGCTTAGGTTTTTTTTTTTAAAAGTAATTTAAAAAACAAAAAGGTAAGCATATAAAATACTGTCCCTTCCCATTTAATTTCAGTGCCTAGATAACAGTTTCATGTTAACAAGGGATACTTTCCAGAAATAAAAATGTATATCCTTAATTATTTGACTTCCTTGCCAACGCTATAATGCTATTTAGCAAATTCCTATTTATCCAAGGGTGATTAGGACCAATGCTACTCCAATTTTTTTTAAAAGAAAAAGATTCCACACAAAGGATGTCTAAAACAATACAAATTTAATCAAAACAACAAAAGTTCAAAAACAAACCTTGAAATGGCTCAAATTTCCATGTGGCCAATGGCATTCTGAATGCCAATAAGGGAAGGAAAAAAGTCACCTTCTACAGAGAGGGAACAGGAAGTTAAGATTTTAGAAAACTATGCCCAATATGAAGTAGAGGAGGGAAGAAATCTGCCTTCCCCTTGACGTTCACTTTGGGAAATCAGGTGAAATCTTCTATATATAAAAAAAATCTACCCCCAAACCGAATAGGGAGTCATGTTTATTTCTGGGATATAACTAATTTCATAGAGAAATCTGGCTGTTCAGTCACAGGATCTAAGTTACAGATCAAATGCTGACACACATGGAAATATTTGAGGTTGGTTCTGGTGGGGCTTTCCATACAGCTATGTACAAACTAGTTCTTTTGATAACGAAGGAGAAAGTGAAGAGCATGGGCTTTCCAACAGACAAAACTTATTATTTCTACCATTTACCCTATAGAAAATCTTGATCCTATTTTTTAATTTCTCTAAGCCTTAATCCCCACTCTTAAAATCCTGCTTCATAGGACTACTACAAGGATGAATGAATGAGCACAGCAGTGGCAGTTTCTTTAGCAGTTTTGAATTGCTCCATTGAAGCTCACAGATGATGAGCTTCACCAAGTTTCTCAAAAGCACCTGGAAATCTGTTAGTAGTGGGGAACCTGAAAATAACTTCTGGAACACAGAAAAGACACCTTTCAGCCCGTTAAGTACCAAACAACTTAATAGGGAACATGGAAAGGGCTAGATTATATTGATCTGGTGATTAAAATGGAATCCTGCTTGCAACTAGTGAGGTCATTAAGCAAAAAACTAGTAACAAGACAATCATGTTGCAAACATTTTAAATGTTGTTAAGGATTTGGTAGGTAGTAAGACATTTCAGGTTATTATAACTTCTAATATCATAAGCATAACTTTGTCTTTAACAGAGAAGTCTAAGACTTGAATTCCTTTGTAATACATTGTCCCTTTATACAAAATAAATGAAAGCATATATATATATATATATATATATAATTTGCAAAGTCAGCTAAAATGATTCGTATCTTATGTCAAGAGAAAAAAAATGACAAATTTCACTGAAAGACATAGCATGTGCCAAAACCTGTGCTGACTTGACTTGCTTTAGTTTTTTTAGCCCTAACAAATTTCCAGTGAAGTAGTTATATTACCTTCCCTATTTTACACAATAAAAAAACCGAGGCTTGTGCTAGTAAACAGTAGGTTCAGAATTTGAATCCAGGTAGTCTGAGCCCAAGGTCTACTCTCTCAAATACTTTGAAATATTTAAGACTTCCTGGGTGAAGGGAAAGGGAACTAGAACTGTTTCTTGGGTTGAACTAAACTGATTATGTCAAAGGCTCTAAATCCCTGATCTGCCTTTAATAACTACAATTAATACCTAATTTGATGTTGCTAAGGAATAAAATCATACAGTGTTGGACATAAAAATATTTCAGAGAACGGAGTGCCAAATTTCTGAAAAAAAAATTAAAACATTTTTGAATTTCAAATTTTATTTTTAAAAAGATTTTATTTATTTATGCATACAGAACTGGGAGTACAGGCCAGAAATGCTGGAGTGGTGAGAGGATTCACCAGAGACAGAGCAGGAAGAAGAACAGGCAGATCAGGGAAGTACACAGCTGTGGGGAGCAGCAGGTGGGTCAGGAGAGGTCTGCCTCGCCATGTGGGTCACCTCCCTGGGCGGGGATCAAGCCAACAGGGAGGGACCTGCATTTCAAATTTTAAAAGTACCTTGTAAATAAGTACATGAAAAGGCTAAGCCTTGCAGTTTCAGTAATCTTTCCCTAGAAAATACTTTTTTAAAATTTTTAATTTTTATTGTACTAACATGGGTTTACAACATTGTATGTGATTGAAAGTGAAAATACTTTAAAAATTAAGTATATAGGACTCTCCCTGGTGGCACAACGGGTTAAAGAAACACATTATGAAGCTCTTCCAAGTCACTGCAGCATGAGTTTGATCCCTGGCCAGGGAGCTGAACCATATGACCTCTTCTGACCCACCCGCTGCTCCCCTCAGCAGTGTACTTTGTCAGGCTGCCTGTTCTGCTCCCCACTCTGTCTCTGGTGAATCCTCTTTCCCACTATACCTCTGGTCTGTACCCAGTTCTGTAAGCATAAATAAAAAAAGCATATACAGGAGTCTCCCTTGTGGCACAGGTGTTGAAGACACAGTGTTATAAAGCTACTGCCAGCCACAGCAGCAAGAGTTCACTCACCCACCAGCCAGGGTGCTGACTCATATGGCACAGACCTCCCCTGTAACAATGGCTGCATCCCTCAGCAGTGTATTTCAGTATATCTGCCTGTTCTGCTCCTCACTTTATCTCTGGTGAATCCTCTCACCTCCTCACACCTCTGGCCTACACCTCAGCTTTTGTATGCATAAATAAAATATTTTTTATTTAAAAAAATTGAAAAAATATTTACTTATTCATCCATTCATACAGAACTGGGGCACAGGCCAGAGGTGCAGGGGCAGTGAGAGGATTCACCAGAGACAGAGCGGGAGCAGAAGAGGCAGATCTAGGAAGTGCCTTGCTGAGGAGAGCAGTGGGCAGGTCAGGAGAGGTCTGCTGTGCCATGTGGGTCACTTCTGGGGCGTGGCAGGGATCAAACTCATGCTGAAGTGTCTTTAGCTTCTTGGTGCTGTGCTTTAACCTGCTGCGCCACCAGGGAGGGCCCAAATAAATAAATCTTTAAGAAAATAAAAAAGCATATACAAAATTTCCTTTTCTTACTCAGAATTATCATGCTCAAATTACACTATGTTTTAATACAATAATGCCCTCCAGGAACCTAAAGTGCAGGAGATTTATTTGCCTTCACGGTAATGGACACTACTTGGAAAGTCCTTGTTTTGTAGTTTTGCATCTTCTTACTCCTTCTAAGTGATAACATCTTACAGCTGGCTATGAGCCTGCCTTTAAAAGCTTTCCTCTCCCTCTTCCTCTCTCTTCTGATTTTAGTTTCTAATCTGCATTGAGCTGCAAAACTCAGTTTTTGAAAAATGGAACTGTATAAGTAAAACATAAAGCTCAAAATTTTAATAGTGAAGGAAGAATCTTCAGATTCTGAGCGAGAGTCTCTCTTATAAGAAATTATGCATGTGACTTTATGGCAGTTTTTTTTTAATTATTATTATCCAGAGGTTATTTAGTTGTTATTTCCAATTTCCAGCTGTATTTAAGAATTATATTACTGTAGAACTATCCACCAGATAAATGTCACTAATCTTTGGTATCCCTAGACAAAGAATCAACTCTTCTCCTTGAATCTCTTCAAAGTACAGATAAACACATTTTGCTAAGATAAAGTAATTATGTGTCTAAAGAAAACTATTCATATTCGAGTTTGAGGACAGGGAAAATGGGGGGAATAGAAGTCAAGAAAATTAAATTCTACTTTTGGCTTTCCCAACCAACTAGCAGCAAGTTTTAAGCAAGTGTTTTAGGAGTTCCTGTAATTTTAGGAAATTTTAACATTGAGAGTGTTCATTAGCAATAGAGTAACGATATGTTTTATACCATGAATAATGACTTCCTGATTTTCCCTTAAACTTGAGATGCAGGAAAAATGGGCTTATGCTAACACATACATACATATCCTGAAATGTCCAATAATACTTTTGATACATGAGGTTAACTCTAAAAATATTTAATCAAAATGCTCTGCAGATACTAAATAAAGCTAATTAGGTTCATCCTTAGAATCAGCTAAGTTAGTAATTTTTCCTAGCTAGAGTCTAAATACCTACATAAAATAACTTTTATTATACCCCACACAAATAAAAATCTTTAAGAAAGGTAAATTAACAAGTAGACATATTAAACTATTGCTGGTATACCCATACTTTAAATAAGACCTAACAAATCAAAGAAATTAAAAAGTTCAATTTTCATTTCAAAGTTTTTATCGTAGACTATTTTAAGTTGAATATCTTTAACACATTTCTGATTAATGAAGTTTAATTTAAATAATAAATGTGCTTCTTACAAAGTTGAACAAAAAATAATGTTAAAGGGCTAATTTCCCTGATGACCTAATAGCATGAAAAACATTCTTTTAATATATTACAGCAATCATACAGTAATTCTTTGATTTGTCAACATAACTTCTGAAATTGCAGACAAGGTCTTTTGGTTGTACTGTTACATTTAAATATGAAAAACAATTTCTGAAACAGCTTGAAAATAAAGTCTACAAGTACTGGTATTCTACTGAAAAGAGAAAAAGCAAACACACATTGTTTATAGATCAATAGTAAAATTATTTTTAGTGTAGTTTCCAGTTAGGTTTTGAATATAAAAACAATTTTCAGATTAGTACTTCCACTTTCAATATATACAATATTTAATTCACTAAATTTTCTTTTCTATGTTATTTTCACATACTTGATGTGCTGAATTAATAGTGACAAAGCTCACGTGTGAATTTAAGATAATATGTGGACAGATGCTTTCTCCCTTCTGTCTTTTCATTAAGCATTTTAATGAGTTTTCCTTTTGCAGGGAGGGCATCTCTGTGCAGGACCAATGTGTTTTATATCTGCCCAATATTCAATATTTTAAAATATTTTATATGATTTCAAAATGTAGGAGTGGACAGGAATTATATTCCAACTGTAACTTGTTCCACTGATAACCTTTAAATACCTGAGGCAAAATTTACTACAATAGTAAGGTCACTACTCCCAAGGTCGGGTGCCTAGTCACAGGCTTTGGGTCTGATGACAATAATTGCAATTTACCCAAAATTTACCACCAAATTTCCATAAGATGTACAATGTCAAATCCTTTATAAACTGACAAGATACAGCATTCAGCAGAGTTTCAGGGAAAGATAAAAATATGTAAAAAAAACTACATTTTGTTATAACAATTTTTTGTTTCATTTATTTCTTACATTTCCTTGTTTCCATTCTTCAATTCCTTGATATATCTTGCCTCATATCATTTTTTCCCTTTTCATATTTTTGTTTGTTTATCATGATGATTTTAAATTCACTATCTGATAGGCTGAGCAGTTCTTCTGTATCACTGGTGATTTCTCTTTTTGTGGTGAATTTTTCCCCTGTGGGTTTGCTTGCGTATTTATGTGTCTTTTCTGTTGTGTATTTTCTAATACTTTCTATGCATTGAGATACTGTGTTGCTAGTATTCAAAAACTACATTTAATTAACCATCATAGATAATGACTTTGGAACTCAAAGTTTAATAATGTTGAGAAGAAATAAAACCGACCCAACAGAAAATGTATAACAGTAGTCTGTATTTAACAAATTTGGATGTAATATAACTGTCTTTCTGTCACAGATGTTAGAAGTAAGCTTACTATGGTACCTTCTGTTAAAGAAATTTACAGTAGTTTTTTTTTTTAATCCTAAAAAGTTTTTAAAAAATCAGAATGGGAGGATAATTTTTGCAGTGTTGAATAAGATTAGGAATCACTTAGACCAACGATCTCACCTCTATGTAAAGAAAATGAAGCCAAAGAAGGTTAAAGGAATCTATTCATTTAACATTTACTCATTGCTTAATGTGTACCAGCACAGTACTAGACAGTGGGTATAAAAGGTCAGAAAGGCTTAGGTAAGACTAGGACCCCAGTCTCCCCACTATTTCTAACAATACATGCAGGCTTTTCACTTACCCTAAAAATTCTAATGTCCCTTCCTAGGACATAGGTAGCTAGCCAGTCAGGTGACACTGTGGCCATTTAGCAAAGCCTTGATTATCTAGAAATACTACCACAAATTTCCCAGGTAAGTTATACAGGTACAAAACTGAAACTGGAAAGCTGTAAATTTAGCTACAAAATAAAAGAACACCAGTTGGAATCAGGAGATCTTAAGTTTTAGTCCTCAATTTGCCAGTAACAAAGTACGAGAACATGAAAATATTTTTTCTTTGGTGGTGGTGGTGGAAGGGGAGTTCCTCACTTTTTTTTAATTATGGCTATTTGAAACAAATGGGAGATTATTATGAACCCATATATACATGTTGACTATGTTCATTGACCAATATCAATACCCCTGCCTCAACTCCCCTGCCAGATTATTTTGAACAAATCCCAGAGATTACTTTACCCATTAAAAATTTAGTATGGGCCCTCCCTGGTGGCGCAGCGGGTTAAAGCACTGCACTAAGGAGCTTCAGCCACTTCCGCATGAGTTTGATCCCCGCCTGCCCCGGCGGTGACCACATGGCGCGGCAGACCTCTCCTGGCCCGCCCGCTGCTCCCCTCAGCAGTGTACTTCCTCGATCTGCCTGTTCTGCTTCCCACTCTGTCCCTGGTGAATCCTCTCACCCTGTGCATTTCTGGCCTGTACCCCAGTTCTGTATGAATAAATAAATAAATCTTAAAAAAAATAAAAAAAAAATTTAGTATGTATCATAAATATGTCTCTATAAAAATAAAGTACAATATTATTATCAAATTTAACAAAATTCTTAAGTATATACATACAACATTCAGATTTTCACAGCCTCAATTTTTTTTACAGTTGATACATTTCAACCCAGATACAAATAATGTCCATGTGTTGCAATCAGTTGATTTATTTCTAATCAGTAGGTTCCCTTTTAATCTCTTTTATTTCTTTCAGTTTATAGTTGAAGAAATGGGTTGTTCATATTGAAGAGGATTTAAGGGCAGTGAAAATATTCTGTATGATACCATGTGATGGACATGTATCATTATACATTTGTCCAAACTTGAAGACTGTACAACACCAAGAATTAACCCTAAGATAAACGAGGGAGGAGGCACTGGGAATAGCAGAAAAAAGTAAACATAAACTTAGAATGACTGATGTGTCCCACCAACTCATTGATTTGTAACAAATGTACCAGCGTAATGGGAGATGTTGATAATGGGGGAAAGGCTATAAGTAGGGGCAGGGTGTATATCTCCCGCTTAATTTAATTGTGAACCTAAATACTGTTGTTAAATACCAGAAACTAGATTGTCTATCCTGTAGAATCTCTCTCTTGGTCTCAATTTTTTCAATTTTTTCTGTACATCAGTCACATCAAAAAAACGTATCTTAAAGAAAATCGCACACAAGAGATTAGAGGGACAGAATGGACATATACCCAAAGAAAACTGCAAAAGCCTTTAAGAACAGAATCAGAAAGGTGCCTGAATGAGCTAGGATTAAAAAAAAAAAAAAAATCCAGGGCCCTCCCTGGTAGCGCATTGGGTTAAAGCACAACACTAAGAAGCTAAAGCCACTTCCACATGAATTTGATACCTGCCTGCCCCGGAGGTGACCACATGGTGTGGCGGACCTCTCCTGGCCCCGCCTCTGCTCCCCTCAGCAGTGTGCTTTGTCAGTCAGCCTGTTACGCTTGCCACCCTGTCTCTGGTGAATTTTCTCACTGCCCCTGTACCTCTGGCCTGCACCCCAGTTCTGTATGCATAAGTAAATAAATCTTTAAAAAGAAAGATTGGTAAGGAAAGCACTCTGATAGTAAATACTGGAAAGCAGGTTGACTGACTTATTGTCAGTCCCAAACAAAATTCTTAAGCATGTTGTTAAGTGGTTTAAGAGTCCTAGTTGTGGGGGAAAAGATACTTATGTGTCAATAAGCATTCTCAGAAAGCCAATCACTGAAATATAAACCTAATTTCTTTTTTTTGATAGGGTTATTTATTTGATAGGGTTTTATATATATATATATATATGACATAAAGCACTAAACTTTATAATTCTCTTATGATATACTTTCAGGTAACAAAGTTATATAAAAAACTCTTAGACAGGGCCCTCCCTCGTGGCACAGAAGGTTAAAGCACAGCACTATGAAGCTATCCACAGCCATTGCAGCATGAGTTCAATCCCCAGCCAGGGAGGTGACCCACATATCATGGCAGACTTCTCCTGACCTGCCTGCTGCTCCCCTCAGCAGTGTATTTCAGTCCATCTGCCTGTTCCACCCCCCATTCTGTTTCTGGCGAATCCTCTCATTCCATGCATCTCTGGCCTGTACCCCAGTTCTTTATGCATAAATAAATCTTTTTTTTTTTTTAAAGAAAACTCTTAAGCAGATGGCTGAACATTACTCAAAGCGTGCTGATCTATGAAAAGACATAAGGAAATACTGAAGAATTTCTCTGATGCACTATCCTACTTGACATTCTGTCTTAGCTGTTGTTCTTACTAATGTCTTGGATGAGGACACTGATGGCTTATCTACCATATTTGCAGATGACACAAAATTGGGAGGGACAGGAACTATACTGGTTGATAGGATCTAGTCTCAGGTAGAGACTAGAGCAAAGGGCCAAATCTTAACAGAATGAGATGTAGTAGAGATAACTGTAAAGTGCAAGATGTGGGAGATATAACTTAAGAACACATCATGTGAGAACATTTAGGTATTTTTGTTGATTGTTCAGACAAGAGTAAAGACCAATATGGCTGCCAAAGGAGCTAATGTGATCTTAGGCTGAATTAACAGAACTATTATGTCGAAGACAAGAAGAATCATAAATTCTACTGTCACTAGAATATTGTGTACCACTAGGTTACTGCATTTTAAAGGGAACACTGAATAAAAAAGAACATCTGAAAGAGAAAACTAACTTGCAAATAGTCTAGAAAGCAAGCTATAAAGAACTAAGGATGGCTAACCTGGAGAAAAAAAACACAAATGCCTCTCTTTACTTTTTGGATTTTGGAATGTACAGGCAGTGGAACTTTGCATATAGGCTTATTTTCTTATTGGAATTTATGTCTTAATTTCACCTTTAAACTTATTCCATATTTGATATATATAAAGTCAATGTAGTACATATTTGTAATTATGGAAAACAAAATGTACTTCACTTCACTGTGTCACTTGAAAATGAGAAGAACATTAAGACCAGTGCAGCTCCTTTGTGCTCAATTCAACCAGCTGCTTTTCCCTTAGAAAGATCCATTATTCCAGATTTAGTTGACAGTTCCCTTACCTTCTCCTTTAAAATTTTTTTTTATCTACATGCATGTAGCGCTAAACAAGACATTGTTAAAATTTGCTGTTCTTGAGTTTTGTTTTTACTGATATACCTCCAAAGAAAAATTATTGGACTTCTATGTTTCAAAACGGTGTCCATAACCTTCTAGTCCCTTTCTGTTTTCCCTCACACTAAGGTTGCTAATTTTGAAACTACAAATATAGGCTGCCCAGCTAAATTTCAATGTCAGATGAGTAAAACCCAGGTCCAATATAAGTAGGCATATCTGAAATTGGAATCTAACTTAAGTCCTGTATTTTACCCCAGTTAATCAGGTAGATAATTTTATAATCTATTTGTGATAAAGGGACAAACAGAGAGAAACTACCTGGTCAATGTCATCTTAGTATTCAATATGATTCACTGGGAAAAAAAATTATACATACGTGTATTTAAGTCAAAGTTTTTCTGACAGTGTAATCAGTGTAAATGCCCAAATGCATAAATGCTATTACTGTAAATTTTTCAAAAACAGTGAAGGCGTATTAACAGATTCATTATTTTGGCTTAGACTGTCCCCTACAAAAAACAAAAAAAACCCTAAGATGGCTATTACACGTACTGACAAGATCTAGACATGTAAAATGACTCAATAACCACATCATTTTTAAACTGCCCAGTCAACATGTCCAAAATTTAGGGTAATCTAATAGGTCAAATAAGTATCAACAATCAACTATCTAAATAAATATCAATTAAACATTTTTTTGTCATTAAAAAGGGATTAACAGAAGATGTGGTACATACACATAATGGAATATTACACAGCAACGAAAAAAACAAACATGCCATTTGCAGCAACATGGATGGAGCTGGAAGGGATCATGTTTATTGACATAAGCCAAAAGAAAAATGAAAATAATGGATGGTTTCACTCATAGCAGGAGTGTAAAAGATTAGGGAAAAAATTGTAATAAAGTAAAAATTTAAATCAACAAAACTATAAACTAGAGACATTGGGGGGGTGGGATGAAGAGGGGAATAGGATCAAAACTGGGATGGGAAGAGCACACAGGACTATGGTGACGGCACATGGGTCAACTGGTGGTCGGAAGTCCATGGTTATTACAACCAAAATGAAAAAGCATACATTGTACAAAAATGAAAAATGATGAAAAAATATATACTAAAAATAATAGATAAAAAGGTATTCACTTATTATATACTAAAGTGATGCTAGGACACTTCACTTTATAAAAAATATCAGAAATATTTTCAGATATGTTATTTATCAATCAAAAAACTGTAAGTCTTCCACAATATGAAGAATTTTCTTTCTTTTTAAGTCTGTTCAACCCATAATCTCAAAATTCTTCCCACAACCTGAAGTTCTAATAGCTCCTAGGTTTGAGTAGCAATCAATACAAGTGTGTATTAAGAACTCATACAGATTACATTCCACAAATAGAAGTTCATGGCCTTGCCTGACTTACTGCAAAATTCATATTTTATTTTTTCATCGCATATTTTTTTTTACTGAGGTAACAATGATTTACAAAATGTGTATGATTTAGAGGTATCTATTCAGCTGTATTTTTACATCACACCCATCACCAAGGTACCTGTAACTCATCATAATCCAATGGGTCTCCGGCCCCTTTGTTAGCCCCTCTCCCCGACTCTTCCCACTGGTCGTCTTAATTCTGCTGTCAGATTTCAAGGGCTTGTTTTGGGTTAGTTTTGTCTAAAGCCCATGTTTTGAAATCAGGTACTCACATGGTTGACTCTAGGAGTCTAACTTGGTTGCTAGGAGATTCAGAGAATGGTTTTTCCCAGGGAATTACTAAGTCACCTTTTCTACTTCTAAGCTCAAATCATCACTTGTACATTATGGCTTTTAGGGAAAATCAAGACTTAAAATCATGCTGCAAGTGTGTGAGTCTACTTTTTAAAAAACAAGTGAATTCTGGTGGTTTCAAATGTTCAGAGCCCTTAAGTAATCTTATTTCTAATTTCTCAGAGCTTATATATACTCAGATCCTTCTGCCTTTTGGGCTTGGTGTTTCTCTATCTCTAACCTGAGGGTTAGCTTGAAACTCTTCCTTTTGCTTTTTCTAAGAACAGGAAGGGAGGAATGTACAGACTAAATCTACTTTTGCTACCTGCTTCACAGTAAGCTAAACAACTAGGAATTAAAAACCCCACCTCCTAAAGTATATAAATACAATTCAAGAGCTAGCTCACACCTAGCTTACTTATTTCCTGACTTCTCATACTGGTTGAAAAGAATATACCAAATAATTGGACAACATAGAAATATGACTACGTAAGTCTTATTCTGTCAGTAAGAGAGTTCACTTTTTCTTAGGCTCTGAGGGAATAAAGGTGTTTGGCTTTCAAGAAACTTCTTATCAGGGAATAAAATTCCTGACAGGGGTTAAAAAGGAACAATGACAAGTAGGGAATCAGTTATTATAAGGCTAACTGCTTGGGAAACATTTTTCTTATAGGAAAATGACTATCAAGGGCTTAAGAGAGAACTCTTTGTTTTTATCCCCTTCTTTTTGTTTTTACCATTACAAAAATATAAAAGTAAGGTAAACTTAAGTGTTATGTCAAGGAACTGAATCAAGCAAAGCACAACTTGGCTGTACAAAGAAGGTGCTGGGATTCTAAGATCCTTGAGGTGAACAGGATACAAGATAAGGCCTTATTTAGCTAGTCATTAAAGCAAACAGGTAATTAAAGGATTTTGTTTTCTAAAGCCCAGCAAGCTAAAATAGGAAAATCTGAGGGCAAACTAAACTTAGCAACTAAAGTGCTAAGTCTAAACTAGAAACAGAAGGGTTCCCATGCTTAGGCAACACTGACTTGAAGACTGTCCCCTCACTTAGGCCAGGTAGGAAAACACAAAAAATGTGAAGTTGAACAAAAACTGAAAACAGTTCAAATTTAGAGAATAAGACACTTATTTGTTTCTTAAACACTGCTCCGATCTTTTTAAAATTTGGCATGCTGTATTGTTCATTGGAGTTGAAATGCATATACTGATTTTATTAGTTATATCCTTAAGGCACATTTTAATAGTCGACACTAAGTGTGCAACCCCCCACAAGAAAGCAAGGAAGTTAAGCAGCACCTTCATAATAACAGTATTCAAATTAAAGAAATAGGATCTAAGAAGAAATCATCTGCTGGAGTTTCAAACTCTAATTTTGTTGACAGACCCATACCCATTCTTATAGTCATATTTTAAGTTAGGCACTTTCAAAAGCAACAACCCCAACTGAACTTGAAAAGCCTGGGACAGTCGAGGAAAAATTGTGACAAGTCTTAGTTTTCTAAAATATCATATTTTAACTAGCCAGCTGAAAATAGGAATAACTCAAATTTCTCTGGATACAATGTAATTCTGGTTTGCAACAAGATTAACAAAAGTTTGAGAACATAGTTATAATTATCTATCAGGGAATTAAATGAATTCTCAAAATGTGAACTACTACATTTATTACCCTTTAGAAGGCCATTTTAAATTTTAAATAATAAAAGAACCAAGAAGTAGAATATTTCTAAATTACCTAAATGATTTTTATCAATGATATTAACAGAAATTGATGAGAAAATTTGGCACAGTGGCTTTATGTTGTGTGAAAGTAGGTTTTGTAGCATTATTTTCAAAAGATCTTTATTGAAATCAAAGGCAAGCATATAGGTTATATTACAATTATCAACATACAGTTAACAAAAAAGACCCTTAAATATTATCTCATTGAAAATAACCCGATTTTTCAAAACTGATTTATATAGCTCAAGATGTTTTGTGCCATATTCCTGAAAGAGCTGCTCGATAAACTATTATATACTACACACAGATAAATAAAAATAACAGAAATACATATCATTTCTCTAGGTCTACTCAAGAAAAATTTTTTAAGAGTTATCTTTTCATACAGAAGTGGGGTACAGGCTAGAGGTGCAGGGGTGGTGAGAGGCTTCACCAGAGACAGAGTGGGGAGCAGAACAGGCAGCTGGACTAAGTACACTGCTGAGGGGAGCAGCGGGCGGGTCAGGAGAGGTCTGCCACACCATGTGGATCTGGGGAGGGCGGGGTTCAAACTCATGCTGAGGTGGTTTCAGCCTTCCAGGGCTGTGCTTCAACCCACTGTGCCACCAAGGAGGGCCCTTACTCAAGAATTCTAAACTAAAAACGTTTTACTCTGAACATTTACAACCAGTCAATAAATAACCACATTACAACATTAATTCCAGGGTAGGGCCACTATATCACAATGTCCCAATTTGTCAAAGTGGGTTAGATAAAGTCACATACACACATGATTTAAAATAAGGTCACTAGAGAATCTGATAAGACCTTGGGCTACACGCCCTATTATAAAAGTTCTATCAAGTTAATATCCTCATATGATTTTCTAACTTATCTAAAACACCCAATGTTTACCTTAAAAAGTAAATGCCAGTCACTTCTAAGATCACCCTATACAAGAATTAGAGCTCTAAAGAACCTGCCAAAATGCCCTCTTAAAATACATTCAATCAATTCTGTTACCAGTGACTATTCATACTGTGAGATTCTTTGCTTTTCAAGTTTATTACTTGCCACCGAAGATGGGAGAGGAATAAGAATAAAATCAAACCATTTATTCTGTTTTTAAATTAATACAAAAAATATTACCTTTGATAAAGGATTTGATGGGAAATTAAGTTGTAAACTAATGAGAGTGATGCTTGGGTGTAATTGGTAGCTCTTAAATATTTGTATTCTGTCCCAATAATATGAATAAAAAACTAAACTTATTTTACAGTAGATTTGATTTTAAGCATTTAGATTTATAAATGCTCTTTTATGTTTTATGTATTTGAATTTCTACTATTATATTTTATTAAATGTTTTAAAGACTCAATACTCTAGAAAAATCTGAAGTTACTCAGAACTGCTTACTTACATAAAATATTCTGTAAGCCAAATTTATTAATTGTAAAAAAGGTCATTGTTAACATATTTATATCTCAGATAGTAACTACCTAGCTACTAAGAATGTATTTTTCCCATTAATTTGATATCCAATAGAGGTTTGATTAGGTGGAAAATATTAATAACTACCACATGCCTTTATTGTGATGGCTAGAAAACACCTTTCAAGGGGAAGGAAAAAATGAAACATTGTGTTTCCAATTAGTGGCTTGAAGCCAAAAACATGAATCATAGTTATACTTACACACACACACACACACACACAAACTGTGGCTTGACTAAACAACTGACAATCCACAAAACAATTACAGAAAAAAACAAAACAGTGATCAAGACTTTTTGATGAGGCACAGAAGTGGCTCACATCTTGAGGGGTTTTCCCTGAGGAACTAAGAACATAGCCTATGAAAGGCAGCTGGCAGTGTCTGGGATTGCAGGTTTTCAGTAGCAAGGTCACTTTCTGACCTAGCTACTGTAACATAATCAATTCCATCAAAGCTTAAAAATACTACTTCTTCTTGTTTTAAACAATAAATTATACATACCTATGTGGCAGTAAAGTTAGCCTTGCCATTCTAATATTCATCTTTAAGTTATAAGCTGATGTTTCAATAAAAGCTTTTAAAAAAAATCACAAACTGAAAAAAATAACTTAGAGAAATCACAAAATGTTTACAACTTAGAAAAATTAGGGAGAAACCTAATGTTTTGTCTCTCCATTCTAAAACATCATCTAATTATCAAAAATTACTGAAGTTCTCCTTTTGCTGGCTGTTCATTAACCGCCCTGAGGTGAGTTTTCTTATTTCCAAAATTAGGTAGTAATTACTCTACCTATCAAGCAAAAAGTATCATTTTATCTCACAGAACCGCTTGATAATTATGATTGAGACTACTTTGAAAACTAATGCTGAATGTTAGTTGACAACGTCAGTGTCATTCTTTTACACATTTACATGTAGGACTACATATATCTCTCTTATTGTGAACACATTCCTAGAAAAAATGTTGGTAAACAAGGAATTGATATGATTGCAGGACAATTGGCAACACCTTCAAGGTTTCACTGCTAACATTTAGTATTTACTGAGTACAGGATGACCCAAGTTACAAAGGTCCCATATACTGGCCAAACCTACCTCAGTCCCCTCCATTTCCTCCCTGTTTATTCAAAAAAACTGGTGTTTGTAAGGTGTGGGAGTGTGAGTGGTGGTGTTGATTTGAGATAACCGGGAAATGCAAAAGGAGAAGAGGTTGTAAAGAGAAGTAGAACACCATAAAACATGCCTACTCACCCTCTAAACCCTTATGTCACTGCTACACATCGACTGTGGACAAAGCTCTATGCTGGGAAATAAGGCAAAGGTTGATAGTCAACAGTCAAGAGCCATAACCTGGGACGAAATAGGGAAAAGACTCATCCCAGCCATTGGTCTTAATCTCTAAAGCCAATCCAATAAATATAAAAAAGAATTGCAAAATATTGACAAACCTACTCACTTTCACTCACAAAAGCACTCACTTTATCAAGCTGCCTAATTCATTTTACTCACCTATCTTTCACTAACCCAATATCCTACCCTTGCCTGTAACAATCCCACTGCCCAATGCATCCACTATATCCAACTTAACTGGTTTTCCCTTACCACATACCAAAGAACCACCCATTATATTTTATCATCACTGCCTTTTCTCAGTTGTAAGGCACAGTAAGTTATTATGGTAGGGAATTACTGTTCCAATGATACTGGCTCAGTTACAAAAGAGAAAGCTGGAGGTGAATGGGGTGAAACTGGAGCTGGAGGAAGACATTTAAAGCACCTGCCATTTCAGTTTGATGTTGGTATGTAAGTATATTTTAAATATAGATTTTGTTTTTTAGAAACACTCTAGTTACTAATACGACTGTTAATAACCAAAAAGAAAGTTCTCTCAGTCTCCCAATTTAAGAAAAGACTTTCAGGAACAAATTTAAAAGGACTGTGGATATTAAGTCCATTCATGGCTAGTCTTTCCAGTTCAAAAGGTAAGCCAGAAAACACACTAATGAGTCTACTTTGTAACCAGCATGCCTGCTTCTGAGAAAAGTGGGCTTGAATATAGCTCTATATTTTTTATTGGTTCTCTAGAAAGCTTGACCTATGGTTTATAGAATGCCCATCGTTCAATGAATTTTTACTGGATTAGTCTTTTATAATTAGTAGTGGTCAAGAAAGTTTTATACAAATATGGCTTGTTTGTACAGGCTGTGTACTGGGAAAGTACTGTTAAAGTTTTCCATGAGAAGTTTCCAAAAATTTTATGCTTCATCTTTGGACTTAAAAAAAAAAAATTACCCTTCACCCCCATGCCCCCCCCCCTTTTTTAAACAAATGTTAAGAATTTGGGCCCTGTTTAAAAAGAAAAAAAAGTAAAACAACTCTTTTCTCTACTTTGTGCAATTAAAATAAAGTTCTCCTTGGGGAGAAACAGAATTTAACCACAGTTTTGAATAGGATCCACTAGTTGAAAATGAAGTCGTTCAAATCATAATTTAAATAAAAACTCAAGTCAGGAAGATTTAATCATTTCAAAATTTATGGGTTTATTACACAATCTTCTAACTAAAAAAAACACTTTGAGAAGTACACACAATATATTAAAAGTGAAATTCTACTTTGATTTTTAAAAAGACATTAACTTACGGTGTTGTTATATACAGAAATGTATACCAATATTAGCTGTCATTAACAGATTAACTTCCAATTCAGTAAACTTGCGAGATTAAGAATTTAGAGGTATTACTATACCATATAATATTAACAAGCATGAGCACCAAAAACAAACACAAATAATAAGCTAACAGTTCATGTATGCTAAATATTTCTTCAATATCCTTATTTAACAAGATAAGTAAATATTCATAATTTAAAGCTATTTTAGTTATATGAATTCAGAGGGTGTTAAGAGAGAAAAATGTATCTGTCAAAGGGGCCTCCCTAGAGGCACAAAAGGTTAAAGCATAGCACTATGAAGCTATCTTCAACCACTGCAGCACAAGTTTGATCCCCAGCCAGGGAGGTGACCCACATGGTGGCAGCAGACCTCTCCTGTCTTGCCTGCTGCTCCCCTCAGCAGTGATTTTCAGTAGATCTTCCTGTTCTGCTCCCCTCTGTCTCTCGTGAATCCTCTCATCCCCTGTACCTCTGGCCTGTACCCCAGACATACATAAAACAATGTATGTCAGGTAGAGGAAAGGCTTAAAATAAAGTCCCATTCAACTACGCAGTGTTTACCTTTTCCCCTGTTAATTCAAAGGTGGCAAAAGAAAGATAATTTTTCCTATTAAATTTCTAAACAATTTCCTCAAATTAGAGTGAATTAACCTAAAAGCCAATCTTTTTTTCTACAAACTACAAAACTCAGTTTTGGTAGAAGGTAATTAATTTAGTAGTTGTTGAAGAATCAAGGTGATTTTAAGTTACTTCAGGTAGTTGGTTGATAATCAAATCTCAATCACATCTGCAAGTATATATCTTAAATGGTCAATCTTGATTTTGAAATTTATTCTCACTGACATTACAAAGGGAATGACTATAGGAAGCCAGTGAAGAAACACATTCAATCTTCAAGAGACTAACAATGGAACTGAGAAAATTAACATGAGGAAACTGTTGTCTAAAGGTGTTCTTGTTAGGCCCTCCCTGGTGGCTCAGCGAGTTGAGGCACAGCACTGCTGCACCCCTCAGTGGTGTACTTCATCGGTCTGCCTGTTCTGCTCCCCACTCTGGTGATTCTTCTCACCATCCCTGCACCTCTGGCCTGTACCCCAGTTCTGTATGCATAAATAAATAACTCTTAAAACAAACAAAACAAATGTGTTCTTGTTAAATTCTGTATGCTTAAAATGTTTAGTGACCAAAGATTTTTATGGACTTAGAACCAACTGATCCCGATGGAATGTCAAACTGTAAATTGCCAAAGAGCTGCAGCTGGTAATAAAATGTAAGCTCTGAAGAGCTTTGGCAAAACCTGATTATATGATAATCCTACTATCTGTGAGAAGATAAAACATCCAGAAGAATAATTGATAGACTATTTACTATAGTAACCGTACACTAACTTGGGAAAAACTTGGGGCTGCCACCAGGTATAAGGCACACATTTATTCCTTATGTGTTTTTTCCTAGCAATTTTAATCCATAAGATGATACACTAGTACAAAGACTATGAATAGAAATAAGAGACAAGAAAACAGAAAGAGTTCTGCTCTGAAGAGTAAGGAAAGAAGCCAACAAAAGGGTTAGCTGATTCACAGAATAATATCCAACTTTTAGAAGAGAACTTGTAGAAGTTTGTAGAAATCAGCTTAACTCTGGGTTGAAAACAGAAATGTAGGTTGGTTATCAATTCAAGTTAAATATCAGTAGGGCTTCATAAAGTACCTACAATTTTTATTACTTTAAATTTTGTTTAAGGTATTTCTGTGGGCTATTAATCTTTAATGGAAGGGTTGTTTAATTTACACTATAGCTATGCATCTAAAATGAAACAAAGTGGTGTGATTTGTCTTATTAATTCATCCTCAGGGAGGCTGATCTTTATTTCAGCTGCTGGGGTTACAGTCACCTCCTCCATCTCCATCATCACACCCTATCACCACTCCCTGAACCCTACTGCACCTCCACTACTGCAGGAATTAATGACCAGAATTGCACACAGAGTATGAGGGGAGAAACAGTGCCTTCAAGGGGCTTGCCTGACAAAGTCCCCTAAGTTTGCCTAGGTCAAAACAATGAACTGAACACATGAATTGCTGTGTAGATGCTACACAATAAATCTCAAAGACCAACAATTAGAAATTATTTCGTATGTTAAGATTACCACTTAAGTCACAACATCCTAAAACAATCTAGATTTTTAACATTAAAAAAAATCAAACTGGGCCCTCCCTGGTGGCGCAGCGGGTTAAAGCACAGCACTGAGAATCTAAAAGCCGCTTCCGCATGAGTTCGATCCCCGCCTGCCCCGGAGGTGACCACATGGCCAGGCAGACCTCTCCTGACCCGCCCGCTGCTCCCCTCAGCAGTGTACTTCATTGATCTGCCTGTTCTGCTCCCCACTCTGTCTCTGGTGACGCTTCTCACCGCCCCTGAGCCTCTGGCTGTACCCCAGTTCTGTATGCATAAATAAATAAATCTTTAAAAAAAAATCAAACTGAGTCCCTAAATTGCCATATTACTACAGAACTTCTTACATATAAGAGTAACCAATAGAGTGGGCACCAAATCTAGAACTTGAATTTATCAATTAGCATGTACGGCTTTCCCCACTTCAATAGGATGTGGTATGGGTGTAATAAACAAGTGGTTATGAATATATTTCTATCAATCCACAAAGCCAGTAACAATCAAAATAACCTACAATTAAATGCCAATTCACAAAGAGCTATTTTTAAGGCATCTTTCCTAAAGTAACCCATCGCACACAACTTTTTTCCTTATTGAAGCTTTCATCAATTTTCTTCTCAGAGATAAATGTTTCTGATTCACAAGCAAAGTGATTTGTTTTCAACAAAGGCAACTATACAACTTACTGTGTTTCAGACCAAAAGTTTTAGGACAGTTCGATTGCAATACTCATGATTTAAAAGTCAAGGTTTCACCATTACTCCATTCTAAACATGGTAGATTGCCCTTGATACTAACTGTATTCTTAAAAGTAACCAGTTTTCTTAGATCAGCTGTTCTGCCACCATTTTCTATCATGATTCAGAGAAAACTAGTAGGCAAATAAGTTAGGATACTGTAACAACGGTGCATTGACAGCAGGGAATAAGGAGAAACAGAATCACTACACACCATCATCTTTGGAGCTCCCCTAAGAGGGGTATTGCCAGAAACTTGGAGCAGGATACCCAGCAATACTTCCCCTCCTTCCACAGACAGAGCAACAAGGTTTAAATAAGAAATCAAGAGACTTGGGTCCTAATTCCAAATCTGCCAGTAGTCAGCAACACAGTATTTCTCTTCCCCGAGCCTACGTTTCTCTTTCAGGTAAATGGAAGGGCTGGGCTAAATGATCTCAAATCCCTTCCTTCTCTGAAAATGCTACCATTCTATCCTTCCTTCCACGGCTTCAAAAACTACTTTGGCTACCACTAAAGAAATATTCAAAGTGTCACATTTATTTTTATAACATGTTCTTAGTATGTTTATGTAAAATCTATACATATTAACAGGAACATTAATCTCATAAATATAATTTACCCAATGAAGGATTAATTTCAAATCTATAGGTCTTAAATCCTGTACCAAATATTGAGTTTAATACTAAAAGGTAAAATGAAAAATCAATGGAAAGATGTCCCAAGAAAAAAAGCTTATCAAAAAAACACTATTAAACCTAATTATAATGACAGACTAAATTTTAGAGTTGTAAAGATTCTCAGAGTATAATCTCAATTTAAAGATGAGGAAATGAAATGACTCATAGCTCAGGGCTTTTTTTTTTTTTCTAGCACACGACACTTCCTCCTCCCTTTCCTGCTTTGTCAAGACAGCACAGTAACAGAAAGAAGGCTACAGTGTGAAACTAATCTGGGTTATAGTCCTATCTCTGCCATTAATTTGCTACAGTACCTGGTACAAGTCACTTTCCCCACCAGGCTTTGGTTTTTATTGTTTATATTAAGAAATTCTAGCTCTAACATGCTGTGATCTTATAAAATTACTGAAAGGGAAAGTGGGAATTTCTAGCCAAGAGAACTAAAAAGTTTGGACTGCTGGTCTTAAATAGATGCAGCAGTTCAATTCAGCAAATTAGTTCAAAAGCATTTTATTTCTCCACCATTTCTTGCAGGAGGTTACACTCTATAAACTCTCTATGTCTCTCATAGCGAGACAGCTATAATGTACTAGCAAAAATACTGGATTCGGAGTCTGAAAAACTGGTTTCAAATCCCAGCTCTGTCACTACTTTTTCTAATAGAGCAATTCATTAACTTCTCTGAGCCTAAGGTTCTTCATATGTAAAAACTGAGAAAAAATAAGGAAAACTGACCTAAAATATCAATCAAATAAAGCATTATTAATGTGGTATATATTGAAAATCTGGGGAAGTGGAGATGATCTGTCAATATGAAAAATAGGCTGCACTGGAATCAAGTCTTTGTATAAAAAAAATGGGCTGATCTTTAACTTACTAAACTTGCTTTCAAAGGATAGAATAACAAAGCTGAAGACATTGTTGTTAACAAATAGACCCATTTTAGGAGATGAAATGTGTATTTGGATTCTGTTGATAACACTCAACTGTCTCTTCAGTTTACCACAATTTGATGTACATGAAACATTAAAAAAACATTTTTAAGTGCCCAAAATAGACTGTTACCGGCTTGCAGCTTGTATACGGCATGACCCCTTTAGTTCACATAAAGGACAGATGATATTTCTAGTGTCCAGATAGGTAATGACATTTTTCCATTAAGATTTCTTAGTGCGTTTCTAGGTTGTTATTTACCTATCAACTCTCCTCCCAGTATTTTATGCAAATTACGTACCTTCCTCAGGGAGAGGAAATGTTAATGCAACCTTTAGTCCTCCCAGTTCCGCTAGTTCTTTTCATATGCAATTCTCCACTGAATGGAATTCTCTTCCAAATTTCCTCACTAATCCAGGATGGAGCCCATAAAATTTAGACAGACACTGTAGTTTTTTACTCATAGAGTTCAACACACTCAGTATCTGGGCAGGTTACAGTTAAATTAGAACACTGAGTGCCAAGAGATGTTTTTTCACTTCTCACCTAATAACAAAGGATCAAAGTGGTTGAATAGTTATATTAACCAGTGAGGGAAGAAGTGACTATCAAACCTATCAAAATGACTCACTTAGTTTAGATAAGTTAAACTGCATACTTCCTCTCAAGAGTAAGCACTGTGAAGTTAAATTTGCTAATTCCAATAAAGGAAGAAAATGAACACTTGCCCTCTTTCAATGTGCCAGGTACTACAGGTCCTGATAACTGTCTTTCAAAATTAGTTTTAGTCACTGAAAAGGAACAATATTCACATAGTTCCACATTGATTACAATCATATACATCAATTATTATTTTCTTTTCACCCTCCACACACACACACACAAATATTAAAGCACTGGAGCTCTCATTTAACCTGAATTGAGAGGTCACCACTTTGCGGGGAAAACCACAAAAATAAAATTTAATTTAAACTAATATATTTGGAAATCCAAACGTATTTTCTCTATCCTCTAGTTATGAACTTGTTTCTGATCTTGAACTTGAAAGAGATTCAGTGTCATCTCAAGACTGGCTAATGTCACCTCCACATCCCATAACAGTGGTATCAAAGTAGGTGGAAAAACACACATCTGCCATCTATGAACATAGATTTCTTTCTGATTTTGTTGCTGTAACTTTTTGGGTATAGGTTACGTATGTTAGGTTTTAGAAGAACTTCTAGAATGCACGGACACCTTAATTTGCATCAAATAAATTATTTCTTGCGCGAGCTAAGTGTGAGAATTGAAGGCAGTTGAACTCCTGGAGCCATATTAGGGACATACATTAACATACAAACTTTACCAATTCTCAAGTTCTTAAACAGCATGCACATAAACTTCAGTGCCTCTAGTTCCACACAAGTTTGTAGAAGAGTTCGACGAAATCACTTTAAACATTATCCCAAGTTTGCATAGTGGAGGAGTACGTAGAAGTCCCAATCAAGTGAAGCATTCCAAGTACTTCACTTCCCACTAAGAATCTCCCATATTAATCACTACTAAAACATCTCGTCGAATTAGATAAAGAGCACAAAGCTGTGGCTTTCCTTCCAATCACCAGATTACTCAGCACTTGTTTGTATCTCTGTAGTCGGCGGTTGTACATTTATGTCCGGCTACCCTTTGAGACTGCCTTCTCCCAAGTGGTAAGGACCTTGTCTTCGCTTTCCTTTGCATCACGGTAAGGTGCTACTTTAATAAAACACGGTAGATTTAGAATGCATCAGCTGGAGGACTTTCTAAGTAACTACCCGACTAACCATTCCAACTCCCCCAACCACCCCCCATCCGTCGCTGCTTTTCTGTGAACGAAAAGAGGACAGCAAAAGGGGGGAAAGTTACAGCTACCTCTGAAACGAGTGAGTTTGCGGCGAGAGAAAGAACGAAATGGGAAATGCCAATTTCTTCTGTAACTATTCCTTTAATCTATGGCCCCCAGGGCCACAACGGATGCTCCAAGGGTAAGCTCTGGACCCCACAACTAGCGATCGCCGGCTCTCGGGCACGGACGCTGTCCCACCTCGCAGCAAGCTGATCGAGACGTTCAAAGGGGGTTCCGTGAGACCCGGGGCGAGCACCCGGAGCCGAGGGGGTCGATTCCCCCTCCCCCGACTTACAGTGAAGTGCCCGAGACCGGAGGAACCGCGGTGGCGGACAGAGAGGGACCTGGGAGGGGTGTCGGGGGAAGGCAAAAGGGAAGTCGGGGGTTTGAGACCCCCGCTTCTGGGCCACACAGCTCCAGTTACTTACCCTCCAGGGTAGCCGCCCCCTAGGTGCACATCTTCAGGGGCATCAAAGAATTCTTCGGTGTCGCTTTCCGACGCCATTTATAGGACACACCCGCGGGTGAGGGGGCCGGCGCCTCCTGGAGGGAGGGTGACTCTCGTCTCCTCGTCTTCGTCCTCCACCCCGGCGAGGCCGTGTGGAGAAGGGTCCGGGCCAGGAGGAGGGCGCAGACGATCCGGAGTGAGGAGCCGGCTAGGGGCAAGGGGCCGCCCTCCGCTGCCGGGCTGCGGGAATGAACAGCGGAGCGGCTGTCTGAAGAGGCGGCGGTGGGTCCAGGGCCAGTAGCTGCCGTCGCTCCCGGCGATAGGTGTACCACGAGAGCAAGACAAGAGGCGGTGGCCCTTCTCAGTGGGGGAGGGCGGGAGCGCCGACGACAGCAGCTCCAAATTCTCCCGCAGCGGCAATTACAGCAGCTGGCAGAGCTAGTGGCCCGCAAAGTACGGCCGCTCACCTACCCTCGCGAGATTTCGGGAGGGGACAGTGGAGCGGGGGCGGGGCGAAGAGGAGACGGGGCGGTTCCAGAGAGGCAGCGCTCGGATTTCTTCTGCCCAACAAGCCTATCAAAGCGGCGCAAGCGCGTTGCGAGGCGTTCGGGAGGGCCGGAAGTAGCTGGGGAGGGTGGAGATGCGCCTCGCCAAGGGAGGCGTATTGAACCTGTGCTGGGGCGGCGTGGTTCCCCGATTCTGAGCGCGCGAGCCCAACGTAGGTGGGGTTTGGCAGGCTGTCTCACCCACTATTCCTTTCCTAAGAGAAGCACTTTCCAAGGGGTGCTTTTCGGTCTGCTTTTCTCTTATGAGGACATGTTGTCGGGAGAGGGTGGCTTCGTGGTTTGTATTTACGCCGTCTGAGTTCCTCTAAGCACCAAATATCCCACCCTACGGCATAGGCAAGTCAGCCACCTCCAGTGTTACAGGAATAACCCGCCCTATGTGCTACGAAGTGTCTAATTGAGATCCCTAGATATGATCCTGCGGGCCAGAGGGTGGGATCCACGAGAGACTCATGGGGAGTGTGCCAGTTCCCCGGAGTAATGATGGATTTATTGCTGGAGCGGAGCCAGGAAAAGGCCTCCGGTGGTTACTTTTTCCTCTGCGATTCCACTCCAAATATCCGTCGCTGCCCACACTTAATGTGAGAAAAGTTCTTATATGCTGGGCAAGGTGTGAGACAGCCAAATGGTAAATATATATTGAGCAGATACTTGTGCAAGGCTAAGAGCTGGTAATTTGATGCTGAGCCTGGACTGCCCATTGTTCAAGGATAAAAATAGAAAAGTGCTTTTTAAAAACCCAAGCTCTTCTTTCTTAAACAATAGGATCGTTGACCATTAGAGTGATAACATTGACTTTCTATATGATCACAAAGCACATTTTTCCTCATTGCTAACAATGAGGACAGTTTTCCTGAGCTTTTTGTGCGGCCTGAACTACTGTGCAATATGGCAACAGAAAAAAACGAAGAAGCCAGATCATAACAATAGAGTTCTCCTTGTAGAGGAATCTGGCATGGTTCGGTAGAGTTGTGTAAAGCCAAGTGTCATAAACTGTATGTTCTGTAACAGAACAGAGGGTTCAGGAAAAATGGTAACTCATGTATGGTGATATTTTTGCAGCAAACCCTATGATTATTCATACAGAGTTAATAAATACCAGTAAATATCCTCCTTCAGTTCAGGTCAGGCCCTACTGCCAAATTAGGTTAGATCAATTTGACCCTCAAATAAGTTACTAAAAAAACAGCAACAACAATTTTTTTTTTTTGGTTTTCGAAGCTTTCTGGATTTTAGAATATCAGATGAGGGATTCATGGATCCCTGTGAAGGTATGACTTTTGTCACAATCTAGTCATTACTAGGTTTTATGTGTTTTAAACATGTTAACTTGTTAATCTCCTAACTAACAAATGTATCTCACAGGAAATTTTCTTTTGTTACTCACTAGGAAACATAGTACTTTTTTCCTTGTGTGTTATGGAAAGATGAAGTAAAGAAGCTACCTGAATTTATTCTCTTCTGTGTTACAATAGTGAACTTATATTTGCCTTAAAAGTTAAAGCGTGTTGCCATGTACTGTTCTAGATGCAGAGGACAGTTCATAGATGAGGAAGATAACTTAGTTCCTGTCTTTCAGGAGCTCATAATCTAGCAATGTAGACAAATATAGAGTCCTAATTTGGTTCTTTCTTTTTTTCATTAGATCATATTACCTCTCTTGAACCATTTAAGCTACCTTAAATATTTACTTAGAATAAGAATGTTAAACTTATAACATTTTTAGAGTTATTGATGTTGTCTCAACACGTGTCAGTTGGAAAGTAAGTGACTTTCTGGGAGCATCAAAACACATGTAATTCCTATCATCATTTTTAAAGATTAAAAATAAATTACTTATTTATGCATACAGGAGCTAGGGTGTAGGCCAGAGGTGTGTGTGTGGGGGTGGGGGGGCAAAGAGACTAGATTCACCAAAGAGAGAGAGTAGGATGCAGAACAAGCAGACTAACTGAAATTCACTGCTGAAGCAGACAGTGGAAGAGACAGAAGAGGTCTGTTGAGCCCTGTGGGCTAGCTCCCTGGCCAGGGACCAATCTCATGCTAAGGTGGCTGGTGATAGCTTGATCATGCTGAGTCTTTAACCCTTGTGTCACCAGAGAGCCCCCACCCCAAAGATGTTTGTTTTGCCTGAAACATCTGCTCTTGAGTTGCAAAGTTCTAAGTTCACTTTAAGGCAATGACACTTTATTAGTAATTGAACCTTTGTATCAAACTTAATTTTATGTGCAAGTCCATGTATCAGGGACTCCCTGATAGCATCATGGGTTGAAGTGCAGCACTATGAATCTCTCTGCAGCCACTGTAGCATGAGTTGGATCCCTAGCTCCTAGCCAGGTCTGCACAGCAGACCTCTCCTGACCCACCTGCTCCTCCCCTCAGCAGTGTATTTCAATCAGTCTGCCAGTTGTATCCCTTATACTACCTCTGGTGAATCTTCTCACTCCCACCCCCACCCCCAGGTCTGGCCTGCACCCTAGCTCTTGTATGCATAAATAAACAAATATTTTTTTAAAAAAGAAAAGAAAGTCCATGTATCATAAAACTTCTTGTTGAAGCAATGATAATTCAGGTGCTGTCTGAATGACCTTCCTTGAATTGTCACAGACTGCTGCAAGGCTCTAAAAAAAAGAAAAGAAAAAACCCACCGTGGAAACTACTAGTTCAAAGTAGGAGTTATTATGTTATGTACACCAGAAGAGCTATCCGTTTTTGTAGATGAAATTTTATTGGAAAACAGCCAGAGCTGTTTGTTTATGTATTGTATGTGCCTGATTTCAGTACTTCGGACAGAGGCTACATGGCCTGCACAGCCTAAACTATTTAGTTTTTGAGAGGATACTGTGTTCTCGGGTATCCCAGAACTCAAATAGTTATTTGCACTTATTTCACAATGGAATTGTTAGTTCTGCAACATCATACATACAGATAAAAGTGAGGATAAAACCTTTTCTCATCTGTCTCATTCCCAGAGACTATAAAAACAACATAAGTCTAAGTCTTGGCCCTCCCTGGTGGCGCAGTGGGTTAAAGCACAGCACTGAGAAGCTAAAGCCACTTCCGCATGAGTTCGATCCCTGCCTGCCCCGGAGGTAACTACATGGCGTGGCAGACCTCTCCTGACCCGCCCGCTGCTCCCCTCAGCAGTGTACTTCGTTGATCTGCCTGTTCTGCTCCCCATTCTGTCTCTGGTGAATCCTCTCGCCACCCCTGAGCCTCTGGCCTATACCCTAGTTCTGTATGCACAAATAAATAAATCTTAAAAAAAAAAAAAACATAAGTCTAAGTCTTAAGTGGGTTTAAGAAAACAGTGTATGCTTCCTTATCTGCATAACCCAAATACTACTTAGGAGTTTCAAAAGCTAGATGTCACAGCCAGTAGATGGAACAATCTGTAAGATGCTTGATCTCTTCATAGAGAGAATAGTACAAACTGGCAATATTTCTTGCACCAATGTTGTTCTACCCCCAAATTTATCACTGGAACGTTAGTCACAACACCAATACATGTAAGTTTTTGTTACCAACCAGAGCCAAAGTGATAACTCAGGGTTAGGATATTTGAGATAAAATATTGACATAAATTTGATGTAATCTCTGGGAGTTTTATGGATTTTGAGGTATCAGAACCATGAAAAAAATATATCATGTCCACCATAAAATATTACCATGACCAACCCCTCAAGTATCTTTTCACAACATTTTGTTGAAGATAGTATCATAAATATCAAAAAGGAGTTATTTCTATTTGGCCTTGGAATCTTTGTGTCTTCTTACTGCTGGCCTATGTTGTTATAAAATGAATTTTCAGTAGAGTAAGATAGTCTAGAAATGTGTTGAGACACAGCAGAACCAGGGTTTAAAAGGTGTCACTCTTGTGTAATGGAATATTATGTAATTGTGTATTACAGTTCTGGACTCTAGAAGAAAGCTAACTGGCAACAACAAAAAAGAATGTATTCACTTGCATAATCAAATATGCACTGTTACAACACTTATCTGTTCCCTTGTCATTAATATATTAGAGAAATATTTGAGAATTTTTGCATTTGCTCATGTGCAATTTTGTCAGCCATAAACACTAGTTAAAAGCAGAAAACTACTTAACTGAATAAAGTCACATGGAAATACACAAAACACACACACTGACAAATATCTACCTCAGACATCTACCAGCTACCTCAGTTCATTTTATGTGTTTAGAATCGCACCCTTCCTCACCTAGTGTTAAAACTTTCCATCTTATTTCAGATAACCCTCCTCCCAACTGCTTTATAATAACACAAACTGCATCCCCTCTGACACCCATTTCTACAAGCAAACTTCATGCTTTTTTTCAAAATAAAGGGCCTTATTTTAATATTTACGCAGTTCTTAACCAGTTAATATGCGTAAAACGTTACTACCATTTTCATTAGGTTCCTATCTTTTAGTGAATGTATCACTGACAAAATTTTTGAATGTTGTATTCCTAGCTCCATTTCCTCCAAAAGCACTGTGGTTTTTATTGAGCAACTTTGCAGTGCAGTGATTTTTAGGAAAGCATATGGTAATTCAGATGCTGACTGTAATTCAGATGCTTCAGGCATAATTGGGACTAGGGTCCAAGATGTAGCAGTACTTTTTTTTCCCATCTCTCATTTTTGCTTGTCCCTGCTGCTTTTTGTGCTTTGGCTCCAAATATCTTATCTCAGACAGTTTCCTCCTTGGAGTTGGCAAAGATAGCTTCAAGCAGCTTCAATTTATAATGTCTTAATAATTTGCAATCCTAAAAAAAGTGAGATCTCTTTCCCAATGTTCCTATATTAAACCTCAGGCATGAGATTGATTGGTCTCTTAGAATTCCCTTTAGGTAAAGGCATGGAGAACTCTTTTTGGTCAGGTATGGGTCAGCTGATTCCCTACCATGTGCCAAGTGGGGAAAGACTACTGTCATTTTCTTCCTTTTTACAATAACATGGAGTATTCAGTGGAAGGTTTTTTAAAGAAAAGTTTGCTAGTACCAGGGGTAATGTGCTAACCACAATTTATTAAGGAATGTCTTTATACTCATTACTTATGACAAGAGCTCCTGATGTGTTACATGTAGCATGTGGAATAATTGCATTTATGTAAAATCATTTACTTAGTATTTGTATGTGCATCGAAGAGAATTCTGGAAGAATGCTCATTATGATTGATGATGATTATCGGCCCTCCCTGGTGGCACAGCGGGTTAAAGCACAGCACTGAGAATCTAAAAAGTCGCTTTCTCATGAGTTCGATTCCCGCCTGCGCCGGAGGTGACCACATGGCGTGGCAGACCTCTCCTGACCCGCCCACTTACTGCTCCCTCAGCAGTGTGCTTCCTCGATGATCTGCCTGTTCTGCTCCCCACTCTGTCCCTGGTGAATCCTCTCACCGCCCCTGAGCCTCTGGCCTGTACCCCAGTTCTGCATGCACAAATAAATAAATCTTTAAAATAAATAAATAAATAAAATGATTGATGATGATTATCTTTGGTTGCTGATTATAGTAAGAGATGTGTGTCTTATTTGTACCTTTATAGAATGATTGGATTTTTTTATAGTTACTATGTTTTACTTTGTAAACAAGGGGAAAATATTAAAAGAAAATATACTAATAGATCATAAACAAGGTAGAGTTACATACAAAATTAGACCTGTCCTGGCCTATTGTAAATACCATCCTTAACAGCTGTTTCACTAAAAAGCTGACCCTGGAAATATAACCACAAAATACATACTGGAAGGTAATTGGTTGACCAGTAAAAAGTCACATCTTTTGCACAGCAGGCCTGATATACAAAAAAAGAGTGGAAATAGTAATTTCTAAAGCAACTGTGAAATGATAAACTGATGTGAATCTTCTAGAAGCAAACTAAAATATAAGAGGTTTACTTCTAATAATATGCTTTAAGCATAATTGTTTTTTTTTAAAACAACAAGTAGCAGATAGAACTGGATCTAAAGTGAGATAAACTAAGATATATACAAGGGAATAAATGTGCACTCTGGAATAAATGACATTTGAGTGAATGCTAAGTTGTAATATAACAGGAGAGGAAAAACAATGAATTTGGAAAAAATAACCTAAAATGCATTTGAAACATAAACCAAGTATCTTGCTTCACATACACTCACATGTATATGACACTCAAACTTCAACTCCACTTGCAAAATATTCTCAGGCACTTCAGCAATGCTGCTACCATGCAGTGTTAGGGGCTATCTGATTCTGTGGCCTTTTACCATTGGCTGAACACACTTACCTTCAAAGTTCGGGCTTAGTTTCAATGTTGGTCTTATTACTGATGTTCCAGTATCATTTACTTTGTTTCACTATAGTTGGTTGATTGTTTATTTATTCAACAGGTGTTTAATAATGTCATACTCTATGCCAGGCATTGCATTTTGTAATAGGTTAAGAGTGGTACGGCCTAGTTCTTCTGAGTTGGGCTTTTCACTCCTGTCATGTTAGATTTTGATTTGAGCTCTGATTTGTACTTTCAGTATTCTACACTTGGAATCTCTCTCAAAAAAGTGACCCATATGGTCTGGAGTTTGGGCTTTCAATAGTCATCACCCAGTCCCTGGATACTAACACATACCTATTCATTTATGCCTTTTGCCCGTGTTCCTTATTTTTGAAGACTAAATATGTGGACACCAAGCTTCTCCAACCTGCCTTGACCCCATTCTTTCTATGCTTATTATGTTCCCTGACTGGTGTTAAGCTATAGATTAAATATCTAGCTTGCTGTGCCAGATCTATTTGTCTGCTTCAGCCATTCCTGTCCACCTTTACTGCCGCGCCCACTTGAGTCACTTCGGCTGGCTGTTCTAGTTGGTTACTATCTGTTTAATCCTTAGATTTGGCTTGCCCTTCTACATCTCAAAGTTGAGAAATAGTAGACAAAATTTTAGTCTTTCAAATTTTCTGACAGTTCATACCCAACATTTTGTTTTGTCAAGAGTACACAACTTATTTGAAAAATAATCATGGATTTGGCCTCAGTCTTGGGCAAAAGTCTAAAAATCATGGCCAATGAAGAGGGATGATGATAGGGGATGAAAAGGGGGATGATCTGGTTAGCGTGAAACATGATGTCAAACATTAAATTCTTGGGGCCTCCCTGGTGGCACAAGGGGTTAAGTCTCAACACTCTGAAGCTATCCACAGCTACTATAGCATGAGTTCGATCCCCAGCCAATGAGGTGACTCACATGGCACAACAGACCTCTCCTGAATCCCCACTGTTCCCCTCAGCAGTGTATTTCAGTTGATCTGCCTGTTCTGCTCCCCACTGGTGAATCCTTTCACCTCCCATACCTCTAACCTGTACCCCAGTTCTTGCATGCATAAGTAAATAAATCTTTAAAAAAAATCCAAACATTAAATTCTCAAACTTTCCCCCATACAATGTCAGGGTCAGAATTTGTACTTAGGTTAGCCTGGCCCTCAATGCATGCATGTCTCAGTATACCACACCAAAATATATGCTTATATCTCTGTTTTTTCTTTTGAAGATTGCAGAATGGACAAGCTAGGAGTCTAATTAACAGAGATATCATTTCAGACTCTGAAGGAAAGGTCTCTGTTGACCACACATAATCTCTGTAAGTATTCTGGAAAACAAACAAACCCTAATTCTATTACTGAGGCTTATTTAAGTAGCTACTCTCATTGTTCTTTGCTCCTTTTAAGGATGACATCATGACTGAGTACCCTGATTGTGGTCAATCCAGGACTCTCATGTGAACAAAAGAAGGGTTAACATTAGCCTAATAAGTCTTGTAGACAGAGTGAAGTAGCTAAATATGTAGCCTGAGTTTTGGGAAATTCTCAGCCATTCGTTATTAGATATCCTCTCCCTTCTTTAATATTTCTTTCTAGAACTTCCCTTCAGTGCTTGTTTGTCCTTCTCATTATATCCTCCATACATCTTAACCTGATTCCACATTTTCTCTTGTGTGTATTGTGACATTTATTTGTGAGCTCATGGTCTTTGGAACTTGGAGATTTTTTTCAGACCTGGTTAAAGTGAATTATTCCAGAGGAGAGTTGAGCTTACTCCTGCCAGTCACCTGAGAATACTACCAATTCACAATTATTTTCAGGCTACATTTCTAGTATGAAATGTTTTAGCCATACAAGTAATGTAAATTCTGAGCATAGACTTGCATGAGTATAGATTTGAGGTTATGAGAGCTAAAGGAAATTGTTTTCTGTTTCATTCTATTCTACTCGGAGCCAAGACCAAGAAAAGCATATAGCTCTCCTATCTGCCTCTGATGGTGGCTCCCACCCTCATCCATCCATGAGAAGCCTCACCATGAGGAGGTCTAACTTTAAATGGAGATGGAGGGGGACTGGTATATGTCCATGTCAACTTCTTGCTTGGACACCAAGATTTGTCCCTTTTGTATTTATCTCAAAAAATCTCCAAAGAGAAACTTCCAATTAAAAATACCCTCTAGGGGCCCTCCCTGGTGGCTCAGCGGGTTGAAGCACAGCACTGAGAATCTAAAGCCGCTTCCGCATGAGTTCAATTCCCGCCAGCCCCGGAGGTGACCACATGGCGTGGCAGACCTCTCCTGACCCGCCCGCTGCTCCCCTCAGCAGTGTACTTTGACCATCTGCCTGTTCTGTTGCCCACTCTGTCTCTGGTGAAGCCTCTCACCGCCCCTGAGCTCTGGCCTGTACCCCAGTTCTGTATGCACAAATAAATAAAATCTTAAAAAAAAAAAAAATACCCTCTAGGTTAGTAGGACCCAGTATTTATCGCAAGGAAAATGCTAGTTTCATAGCTCTTTTTTTTTTTTTATTCTCTGGATTTGTGCTGACATATCCTTTTGTGACTCTTAGTTTCCCACCTTCTGAACAACCAGCCTTGCACTTAGAAGTGTCTATTTTATCAGAGCTATCATTTTAGAGTGTGCTACACAAGAGGCATTTCCTTTGGCCTTCTTTTTTCCCTGTTCAGTTTTATTGAATGCATTTAGTTATGTGGATTTACTTTCTGGAGCTGTCCTCCTGGAGGCAGTCTTTCAGGCAAAAAGTAAAACTGTTCTGAAGCTCTGTCTTTGAGTTTTTATTGCATAATTATTATGGTGGGTATGTTGTTATCAGATTTATAGTGTCCTTGAAAGAATAAGGATATTTGAGGTCCTGGTTCAGGCAGTGCACCATAGTTGCTTCTAATAGCAGTGAGTCCTGAAGAGGACACTCTGGACTAGAACTTCAGAAAATGGATCAAAGGGACTTTTGGGTTGGAAACTGAGACTCCATTCTTTCCAGAAAAGTCTAAGAATATCATGCCTAGGAAGCATGGCAATCCAATGTATTTGAAACTGAGTTACTTTCTTACTGAGGAGCCATGACCTTTGTCTAAGGAGGTGTCATTGATTTCTTTGATGGGAATCTGTCTTTCTCCTTTGGGTATATGTTAATGGGCAGCTATTCAACATCCATCATTTGGGTTGTGTAATGAACATCAATAAGACTAGGAACAGAAATCCTCTCCTCCTGGTCATTACTATATGTGGGGAACTCAAATGTTAAGCCACTTCTCACACCAGCCTTGGGAAAGACACTTGACAGTATCTATCTCCAAGGATGGTCACTATAAATCAAAAAAAGTATTTTGTCGATCAAGGGATAGAAAGCAAACAATGATTAACTATTGATAGGTATACCCTGGGCTGGTTCTGCCTCAGGAGTAAGCACTGGAATATTAGTGGGATGTGCTTAAGCTATTACAGAGGAAATGCTATACTGTGGACTTGTATAGTGAGAGCTCAATCCAGCCAGCCTAGTGAAACCCTGGGTGACTTTCCCCATAAAGTGTATTTAAAAACACCTGCCATTGTCTTACCTTAAATAATGCTGATTATAAAATAACAGACTCCAAAATGGGGAGCAGAACAGGCAGATTGACTGAAACACACTGCTGAGGGAGGAGAGGGAGAGACAGGAGGGGTCTGCTGTGCCCTGTGGGTCACCCCTGTCTGGGGATCGAACTCGTACTCAAGTAGCTTCATAGTGCTGCACTTTCACATGTTGGGCCACCACAGAAGGCCCACAGTTACTCTTAATAGGTATTTTTGCTGTCTTCAAAAAGTCCCAGGTAAAAGATCTTTCTGCATACTGTTATGTGTACATTGCTTGGTGACCATGGCTAAGATTCTAACAATGGGGCCCTCCCTGGTGGCGCAGCGGGTTAAAGCACAGCACTAAGAAGCTAAAGCCACTTAAGCATGAGTTCGATCATCCCTCTGCCCCGGCGGTGACCACATGGTGTGGCAGACTTCTCCTGGCCCGCCCACTGCTCCCCTCAGCAGTGTACTTCCTCAATCTGCCTGTTCTGCTCCCCACTATCTATGGTGAATGCTCTCACAGCCCCTGCACCTCTGGCTTGTACCCCAGTTCTGTATGCATAAATAAATAAATCTCTAAAAAAAAAAAGATTCTAACAATGTATGTAAGCAAGGCTACCTAAGCAGCAGGTCATACTGCAATGATTTTCAAGCTGTACACTTACCTAGGAAGCCTGTTAAAATATAGGTTCTGGGAACGGGGGGGGGGGAAGGGAGGGAAATGCACGGGACTATGGTGGTGGCACAGGGGTGATTTGGTGATGGGAAACCCATGGGGATTACAATTGAGATGAAAAAAAAAATGTGAAAAATGATGTAAAAATAAACAGATAAAAAAAAATATATAGGTTCTGGGAATTTACCTTAAACCTATTGAATAGTAAGCTCTGGAGTGCCATGAAATCAGCATTTTAGGAAGATCCCCAAGTGACTACGATGCAGATGATCTTTCAATAACACTTCAAAGTTTATTTGAGGGAGTTTCACATTATAGTTTCAGAATGTAGGCACTGCCATTCGGGCATCAGAATGAGGATTCTAGCCATACATACCCAAAATGATCTATAGAAAAAAAAAAAAAACACTTTCCTCAAAGCCACTGTGAAATTGGAGAGGGAAGGTCTGTAAATGAGACTTTAAAATAGAAATAAAAATAATCTTAACTAGGCCCTCCCTGGTGGTGCAGCGGGTTAAAGCACAGCACTGAGAATCTAACGCCGCTTCCGCATGAGTTCGATTCCCGCCTGCCCCGGAGGTGACCACATGACATGGCAGACCTCTCCTGACCCGCCCGCTGCTCCCCTCAGCAGTGTACTTCGTCCATCTGCCTGTTCTGCTCCCCACTCTGTCTCTGGTGAATCCTCTCACCACTCCTGCACCTCTGGCCTGTGCCCCAGTTCTGTATGCACAAATAAATAAATCTTTAAAAAAAAAATAATCTTAACTATTTGTAAATGCTTAAAGACAATTAGTGGGGGAAGAAGGTGAGGAAATGAAGCCCTACAGGAAAGATGGACAAGTCTAGAGTTAGACATGTAAAAACAAATTCAAAATTCTTACATCTTGGGGGGGGCATATAAAGGAGAAAGAAGAGACAGAAAACCAATGGATGACCAGAGTCAGCAATAGAAAGAAGTTTGAGAATTTTGTTCAGAATATGTGATGGGACCTGGAATGCATAGCAGCCAGGGACTGTGTCTGTAGAGAAGTAGTAGACAAGCTGGAGACCATTCGGGTTGTTATAATCCTGGGAGCAGGCCCTGGTCGCTATTGTAACCAGGGAGGAGGAGATAGAGAGAAACAGGACATCCTGGGAGCATCTAGCCAAAGGGATGAGGAGAAGTGGCCAGGAAGTTAGCTCTGTTTCAATCCTAAGCCAAAAAAAAAAAAAAAAAAAACAAACAAAAACCCAGTCTGTTGCAGGCCAGATAACAAAGTACTTTGCCCTGCAAGAAACCAAAGAGGAAGTTAAAGCTTATAGTGTATTCTGGAGCTAGCAGGGAAAAGTAGGGAAAAGTCATTTGAAAAGCTAGACTTCAAGGTTAATCACTGTAGTTTTGGGAGTATGAGCAGTGAATACCAGAAGGATCTAGCTAGTATTTCCCTCTCATCAAAGCTGAGCAATACATTGCCATCACTGCAAATGAAAATAAATTTCTCCCAAACTTCCCTCTCAGTGCTTTACGATTTCTCAGAGCAAGGACAGAACAGAGCAAGGGGGATCAGTCAGAAGAGGAACAGAGCAAGGGAATCAGTCAGAAGAGGAAAAACAGGGAGCCTAGCTAGAGGGTGTCCAGTTCCATTTCATCTGTCTGCAAAACCAAATGGAGCTTTCAGTTAAAGAACAGGATGGCCACTACTCAAATCCTGAAAATAGGAGTATGTTTGCCATTTTTATCCCAAAGCAGTCCTCCCTAGACTAGGACTGGGGCTGCAACTAGTCTCCTGGCTGTGTGTAACAATCAACTCTGCTTCCCAGGAAGGAATAGATATTCCAGTAGGTTTTCCAACTGCTTTTGAACTCTGGCTTTCTCCACCTGACCATACACACACCGAGGTTCCTTTTTGCTACCAATCCACAGCCTTATCAAATATTCAGGTCTGCATTTTTCTGGCAGGGGTAATGGTCCCAGCCCATAAATATGCTCTGTGTATCTATGTAAATGAAGTGAAAGAAGTTGAAAGGGCCTTTTAACAGGACACCCCTGCCAAACTGGGGTGCAGAATAGGAGAATGCATGTCCCTGGCCCAACTCATGTTAAGTTTATGCATTTCCTCAGAATCTCCAAATTGTAGAAGAAAGGCCCAATTTTTCTAGTGTCTTCTTAGTTGTCAAATGACAAGAACAGATGGCCTCTATTTCCATGATCTCTCAACTATCTCTTTTCTAATCCCAGAAATATCTTCAAGGTTTTTGGGGGCTGGGCTGGCTGAGCTGTGCTCAGGACTTTTTAGCTAAGCAGCTGTTGATAAGAATGTGATGGTATAATAAAGGCATCTAGGGAGGCTGCTCTGGGGATAAATTGTCCTTGATCCCAGGATCAAGTTCCATCTGAAAAAGAAAATTGTAAATGGCTTCATTGCATTCTCTGTTTCCTACCAGGCACTGGAATGTTGTTGCATGCTAATTGTAAACTTATGCCCTCAAAGTAGGGCTAGCTAAAATGATAAATAGCTTCTGAAGAGATTTCTTAATTTATCTATAATGATTTTATAATAAATTATTACAGGAAGCTAAAATTATTATGAGTATATTTTTGAGCAGATTGAGGTAGATGTCCTTGAGGACAATCTCATTGTTTTACACTATTGGTAGCAATATTTAGTCTAAATCAGAAAGCCATATCTTTATGAGGTAATGTTACATTCTTTATAAAAGAGAAATATGTGTGGTTATTTTATGACAAAAATTTTAATGGAACTTGTATTTTTAAATTACCAGAAGGGCTTATTAATTTGGTCTCCATAGATATAGGATTACAAAATTGAGTAAGACATAGTTTATTCTTTCAAAGACCCGAGTTTAGAAAGGAGGATGTCTAAGTTAAAAACCAGGGAAAGTACGGCATAGTGTTACGAATATATGTAGTGGTGGTTCTCAAACTTGGATATGCATCAGAGTCACAGGAGAGCTTGTGAGGCTCCTGCAGCCCAGGCAGCGCTGGGTGACTACGTTTCTGGAAAGAGAAGGAAACTCCATAGTTGAATTTGGAAGAATGAGCTGCTCACTAGGTTAAAAAGAGGTGGGAGGGCACAATAGGGAGAGGAAATACATTTGCAAAGGCACAGAGGGAGGAACTCAAGTTTGGAAGCATCATTATCTTTGCCTGCAAGGAAAGGGACTGTGAAAGATCTTTGATGAAATAGGTGGAAGCCAGAGGTTAAAGGGCCCTGAAGACATATCTGTTTTTTATTGTGAATGGAGCCACTGACAGGTTTTAAGCAGGGGCCTGCAGGGTCATGGTGAGCTCATTCTGGTAGCAGTGTTCAGGGAGGAGTGAGTGATGTCAGCCTGTGTCAGAGAGAGACCGGCTAAGGGGTTATTAGAGAAATCTGAGAAGCCCTGTCTGTGCATCTCGTCGAAGGCAGTGGCAATGGGAATAAAGTGGACGAAATGGATGTGAGAGTACTTAGGAGGTAAAAGCTTGGAGCACGCAAGGAGGGAACCAGGGGAAGGGGAGGTACAATGCTGTGCAGCTGCTCAAATGGGTGACTGGGAGAATAAAGACATTGTTGACACAAGTAGGTAGAAAGGGGAAGTCAGTTTGGACAGCATGTGACTGATTTTAGTGTTTGGTTGAATGAGAGGTGACAGTTAGGGAGAAATTGCTAGGACACACTTGAATATTTGGAGATTTGAAAAGCCATCAAGGCTAGTGATAGAAAATTTAGATTTGTGTTTATCAAAATGATAGCAACCGGGCCCTCCCTGGTGGCACAGCAGGTTAAAGCACAGCACTAAGGAGCTGAGGCCACTTCCGCATGAGTTCGATTCCCGCCTGCCCCGGAGGTGACCACATGGCGTGGCAGACCTCTCCTGACCCGCCCGCTGCTTCCCTCAGCAGTGTATTTCGTCCATCTGCCTGTTCTGCTCCCCACTCTGTGTCTGGTGAAGCCTCTCGCCACCCCTGAGCCTCTGGCCTGTACCCCAGTTCTGTATGTACAAATAAATAAATCTTAAAAAAAAAAAAAATGATAGCAACCGTAGGAGTAAATGGATTCTCAGGTTTGAAAATATTTTTTTCCTCTTTTGTTTCCCTTACCTGACAGCCCTCTAGTGACAACAAGCATATACTACATTTCTTAAAAGTGCCTCAATGGCATGTATTTGAGATGTGAATCTATTTCCCTAAATAATCTATAGTGCTGTAAACCAATGTTACCTCAATAAATGAGAATAAAAGGGAAAAACACTTCAGCTAAGTTACTGTGAGTATGAAATGGCTATTCAGAACTCTGGTTTGGTCAAAATATATTTTTGAAAAGGATTTATTTATGCATACAAGAACTGGGCCATTGGCTAGAGGTGAGGGGGAGGTGAGAGGATTCACCAGAGACAGAGTGGAGAACAGAACAGGCAGATGTACTGTATTGAAATACACTGCTGAGGGGAGCAGCAGGCAAGACAGGAGAGGTCTGCTGCGCCATGTGGGTCAACTGCCTGGCCGGGGATTGAACTGTTGGCAGTGGCTGCTCACAGCTCACAGTCACTAAGACTTAACCGCTTGCACCACCAGGGAGGCCCCTGGTCAAAATATTATTGTATTCACATTTCAATATCAGTGTGTGGAAGCATATCTTATGCAACAAGGGCCCAACTTGAGTCTACAGTTGTTATTCATTTCAATTAGGGGAGAATTAAGAGGGTTTGAAGTAAGAGGCTACAAGACAATGAAAGCAAAAATAATGGTGTCCTGGAAAACTCAGAAGGATAGCAAGCACACATGGAGTCAACAACTTTAGAGTTGACAACAACACAGAGAGGGTTGGTGATGGTGCAAGCCTCATTCAGAAACATTTTATAGAGAGCTGAACCGTGTGTCAGGTTCTAGTGTAGGAGCTAATATTGTATCAAACATGATTGACAAGGCCTTTCCTTCCTTGGGTGCCGCATCCTAGTGGTTCTGTTAGTAGGGATGGACAAACAAATGAATTTCAGGCAGAAAATATTGTGTAGAGTATTAAATAATGTGACATGTAGAGAGTGAACGGGACTATTTGTGTTGGTAGGTCAGGGAAGATTGCTGTCTGTAAGGTATGAATGAGACAGTGGAACCCACCATATGAAATGGAGAGAGAAGAACATTCTAGGCAAGGAGAACATCAAATATACTGATTCTAAGGCAAGAACAAGCTTGACATGTTTGAAGAAAAGAAGGGAGACCAGTGTGGCTGCACCAAATTGACAGAGGAAAGAGTGGCACAGGGTGACATTCTACATGGAACCAGGTGCCAAATCATGTATGATCTAGTAAGCCGTGGCAAAGAGTATGAATTTAAAATGTGTGAAGGAGAGTCATTGAATGGTGTTGAGTCAAGAGCTGGCAAGAATTAATTTGTATTTGAAAGGCTCACGTTTAAGTAGCTATGGTTGTGGGATCTGAACTGGATTGGTGTAAGCATGCAAACCGGGAGGCCAACCCAGGTATGAGCAATTCCCTTCAGCAAACATAAGATATGATCATGGCTTAGGACAGGGTGATATTTGTAGACTTGAAAATAATTTGGCCTATTTGAGTTGAGTTTTGGAGGCTGAATGCACAGGAGCTATAGGTAAATTGGTTGTAAGAGTGAGGACCAGAGAGGAATCACGCTGATAGCAAAGAAAACAGCACATTTTCTAAAACAGATTTAGTTATTTATGCATATAGAACTGGGGTACAGCCAGAGGTGCAGGGGCCCTGAGAGGCTTCACCAGAGACAGAGTAGGGAGCACAACAGGCACATCGACTGAAATACACTGCTGAGGGGAGCAGCGGGTGAGACAGGAGAGGAGGCGAGGTCTGCTGAACCATGTCAATCACCTCTTGTGCTGGGGATCGAACTCGCATTGAAGTGGCTGTGGCTGCTTGCAGTGCTGCATCCTAATCCATTGTACCACCAGGGAGGGCCAGAAACAGCACATTTGCAGTGGCATTGTCGACGGTGCCTGTTCTGTTGGCAATGGCTCTCTCAGTGTCTTCAGCGCAGACCTCAGCTCATGTGGATTTCATGGGCATGGTTGGCATACCAATTGCTCTTGGTGATGACAGGAACAGGAGACATGATTACTGGAGGAAAATGGCAGGCACCACATGGCAACAAAGCAGACTCATTTACAAAGCATATATGTGAAATAGCCTCTGGGTCTTTAGCACCAGGAATACTTGAGGAAAACTTAAGAAGGATTATTTATAACTTCTGCAGAGCATATGGGAGTGGAGTCAGAGATGTCCATTTTGTGACTGTGTCTATGATCCCATATTATCCGTAAGCTGCCTTGACAAAAGTAATTTGGATTACTCTTAAAAGATCCCCAATGAAATCTATCCTAATTATCACCAAATAATTAAAAACTTCCCCCACCAACTACGCAAACATTTTTATATTACAATTATACAGGAATTTTTTTTTGGTTAATAAAATATTGCAGTGCTGTTTTATCAGAATAAATTTGAAAGACATTTAGATCTGTAAAAAAAATATAATTTGGGGAAGAGAAAACTTTAAGACAGTTGTCAGTAAAGAAGGCTGGGTGGGGAGAGAAGTGTGTAAGTGAACCTGCATATTGGAACTGTGGGGACATGTAATTGACCACATAGACCCTATCTCTGGTGAATCTCCCAAAATTAATGGAAGCTATTCTATTTTTTGAGATTTATTTATGCATACAGACCAGAGGTGCAGGGGCAGTGAGAGGATTCACCAGAGACAGAATGGGGAACAGAACAGGCATCCGTGAAATACACTGCTGAGGGGAGCAGCGGTGAGACAGGAGAGGTCTGCGGTGCCATGTGGGTCACCTCCCTGGCTGGCACGTGTTGCCTGCAGACAGCTTCACAGTGCTGTGCTTAAACCCCTTGGGCCAGCAGGAAGATTCTCGTCAATCTTTACCTTTGCTAACTAGATGTGTGAAAATTGTCATTATATTATTATTTGTTTCCCCATAAATATTAGTGAGATTGATTATTCATGAATGATTTCATGTTTCCTATTTATGTTTTTCTATGAATAGTCTCCTGATAGTCTTTTCTCATTTTTCTCCTGATGATTGTCTTTTTCTTACTGATTTATAGGGACTCTTCGTATAGTTTTAGTATTGATCCTTATTTTATTTATTATAAAAAAGTCCTTCCTTCTCTGTTACTTTCCATTCAACTTTGTTTATTTTACTTTTTGTTGTGTGGAAGTTTTAAATTTTGATAACATCCAATCTATTAATCTTTTGGGATATGGAGTCTTATTACAAAAGTTCTTCCCAATTGAAGATGATAACATCTGATGAATTTTAATACATCAACTATTTTCTGTACTTTCTTTTTTCTCTTATTATTATTTATACATTTAAAATTGTGAAATATAACTTAAAAAAGACTACGGCACAATAATAAACACCTAGGTACCCTCCATCTGGTTTCAGCAACAGAACATCATCAGTAGCTTAAGAGACACCTGTGTGCTCCTTCACATTAGTGCCCCTCCCCCCATTTTCACTTTTTTACATTTTACAAGGACAGCTTTATTAGGAAAAGGAGAAAGAAAGAAGAGGCACCTCGATAGTCACAGGTGGGCAGAGGGAGCCTCTGCTGTTTTGAAAGGGAAAAATTTTGTGGAAAGAAACCCCTGCACAGCCCCAGGCAGGCAGGAGAGCCGCAGCATTTCCATTTTAAAAGATGATCTGTTATGCACTTCTGTGAAATTTTGGTTTTTTTTTTTATACATTTCCCCCACAGCATTATATAGTTCTGTTATTCTCATGAATAGGTTTTATTCACTGTACTTTTTAATAGTTACTATTGTCATACTGAAAGCAATTGAGTTTTTAGTATTCATCTTTTACTGGACTCCAATAACTTTATTAGTGTTTATTTTATACGTTCCAGTTTGACCATCAGATCATCAGAAAGTGAACTCTCTTCCTTTCCAATATTTAGCATTTTTCATGTTCCTCTTTTTATTTATTTATTTTATTTTTAAAAAGATTTATTTATGCATACAGAACTGCGGTACAGAACGGAGGTGCTGGGGCAGTGAGAGGATTCCCCAGAGACAGAGTGGGGAGCAGAACAGGCAGATCATCGATGTACACTGTTGAGGGGAGCAGCGGGTAGGTCAGGAGAGTTCTGCCTTGCCATGTGGATCAACTCCGGGGTGGGCGGGGATCAAACTTATGCTGAAGGTGCTTTAGCTTCTTAGTGCTGTGCTTTAACCTGCTGCCCCACCAGGGAGGGCCACCCTCTTTTTATTTTTTTAACTAAGACAAATGTGGTAAAAATTGCTGAGTCCCAAGAGACTCCAATAGTGCAAAAAATAGGAGTTTTTTTTTCTTACCACAGTACTGGTAGCTCCCACCAAGCATGCATTGTTCTATCTCTCTCTCTCTTTTTTTTTTAAGATTTATTTATTCATACAGAACTGGGGTACAGGCCAGAGATGCGGAAGGTGAGAGGCTTCACCAGAGACAGAGTGGGGAGCAGAACAGGCAGATCGATGAAGTACACTGCTGAGGGGAGCAGCGGGCGGGTCAGGAGAGGTCTGCCATGTCATGTGGTCACCTCCGGGGCAGGCGGGAATCGAACTCATGCGGAAGCGGCTTCAGCTTCTCAGTGCTGTGCTTTAACCTGCTGCGCCACCAGGGAAGGCCCTATCTCTCTCTCTTTTAAAAAGATTTATTTATTTATATAAGAGCTGGGTTACAGGCCAGAGGTGCAGGAATGGTGAGAGGATACACCAGAGCAGAGTGGGGAACAGAACAGGTAGATCAGTGAAATACACTGCTGAGGGGAACAGTGGGTGAGACAGGAGAGGTCTGCTGTGCCATGTGGTCACCTCCCTGGCTGGGGATCTAACTAATGCTGCAATGGCTGTGGACATCTTCATAGTCTGCACTTTAACCACTTACACCACCAGGGAGGACCAAAGCCTGCATCTCTTGCATTTCAAGTTCAGATTTGCATTTTTAATGCTTGCTAGCTAAAACTCAGTATATTCAAAATAAAATATAAAGTCCTAATCTCACCTGCCTGTTACTGCTATTATTATAATCCTGACCATCAAGAAATGGGTGCATTTGACATGGAGTGATTTAATTTAAAATGAAGGTGGCTTGAGTCCTGTGAGATGGTAGCAGAGTGAAGACACTGGGCTTGCCTCCCCACTCACAACTAGACTGCAGGAGAACAACGCCAGAATCCACTGCAGGGAAAAGGGGACCGCAGCACGCACTAGAACAATAGTGCAGGAGGAAGGGGCAGGAAAAGCATTATGTGCACTGTGTTTGCACTGATGCTGGGGCAATATGAGTCGCATGAGGGAGGGGCAGCTGCTGTGCAGAGCACCCTACTGTTGTTGACCTGGGGACTTATGCACCATTGGGGTCCCCTGAGACTCAGCAGTGCACTGGCAAGGGGGTTACACAGAGTTAGTGCCCAGCACGTGGGTGCAATGTTGGAGAGCTTCAGGAGTGGCGGTTCAGAGCATTGATGAACCTCTTGAGCCTGAGGCTCTCGATACAGAACAGCTGGAGCCTGGGCGAACAGGGACAAACAGGTCAGACCACGTGTGTGTTCTCATAGGCAGGCTACTATTTGATGGCTGGAGTATTTGAAACACCTGCCAAAACCCCACCTCAGCGCTAAAGCCAAAACAGCAAATCAATACTTGCATAAACCAGAGTTTCAGCACCTGTAACAGGAGCAAACATCCCAGGATACAGCTCCAAAAATCTAAGCCAGAACCGAAAATCTAAGCAAATAAAATAAAAGGTAAGTGACCACTTGTTCATGAGAAATTGATAGCAGACATGCTAGTCAAAGATAGATAAAAGCCTAGCTAGCTGTACCAAGAGAGCAAACCCAAAATACTAAGAGGTGGCTCTGATAATGTACCTTGAAGCAGTATAAATATTGGAGCTTATAGGCCAATCTGAGAAACGTTAGACTCCATGTCTGTGGGGGCTCTGAAACTTTTCCAATTTTTTTTTAAAGATTTATTTATTCATACAGAACTGCGGTACAGGCCAGAGATGCGGAAGGTGAGAGGCTTCACCAGAGACAGAGTGGGGAGCAGAACAGGCAGATCGACAAAGTACACTGCTGAGGGGAGCAGCGGGCGGGTCAGGAGAGGTCTGCCACGCCATGTGGATCTCCTCCAGAGCAGGCGGGAATCAAACTCATGCGGAAGCGGCTTCAGCTTCTCAGTGCTGTGCTTTAACCCGCTGCGCCACCAGGGAAGGCCCACTTTTCCAATTTTTTAAAAAAAGATTTATTTATGCATACAAGAGCTGGGGTGTAGGCCAGAGGTGTGTGTGTATGTGGGGGAGGGGGAGTTGAGAGGATTCCCCAGAGATAGAGTGGGAAGCAGAACAGGCAGATGAACTGAAATACACTGCAGAGGGGAGCAGCAGGTGAGATAGTAGAGGTCTGCTGCACCAAGTGGGTCAGCTCCCCGGCCAGGATGGCACTTGTGCTGTAGTGGCTGTGGAGAGATTCACAGTGCTGAGACTTAACCCCTTGTGCCACCAGGGCAGTCCCTACCCCATACTTTCTGAATCATAGCAGTGTGATCAACTTTATTGTAGATACATGCTTATATCTGTGTACCTCACTATAAACATCTTAAGGACCTATGATTGCTTCATTAGTGCCCTCTTGCCATCTCTGGCAGTGTATGACACTACAACAAGGCTCAGTAAGTGTTGAATGAACACATCGTTGACCTAAGTATGTGTCTCACAAGTGTGGATATACGAGAGGGCATTTTTTTCCAGATGATTGTGGGGGCTTCCTGTGTGTGTTGAGGGGGTACATCACTTATGTGTGGACTTCTCTGATTAGACTTATGGAAGGACCATTGGGAAGAGTAGTCCCCCGTCCATTTCTACTAAAATGCCCTGGGTAGCTCTGGGCCTCAGCCATGCTCTGCTCTACCTAATGTTTTTCTGCTCTCCACACACTGCAATATTGTAACTACAAGATATTAGATGGATACAATTTTTTAGGTTGGACATCTCTTGTGAAAGGAGTGATTTCTTGTCTCTCCCCCATTCCGGTTTATGTGATGGATCATCTGGTCCGCCTATATTGTACATGAAACTCAAACATCTCTACAAATACTGCCCTCCTTATTTGTCAAAAATGGAGTTTTCTGATATGCCATCGTTCTGATGTTAGCATAACAGGGACTTGAGGACTTTGAAGTAGTATGTCTACAGCTAGAACACAGGAGTTCTTTTCTCTACACTGTGTTCTTCAACCAAAATCAGATTCCTTAAAAAATAAGGTAACATATTTTGGAAGAGACAGGTGACTAATTGTTGTCACCTTAGAATAGGAGGTTGGTTTTTATAACTTAGGAGCATGTTGGGGGTAGGGTAGGCTAGATAAAGGCAGAGGTAAACAGGGGTTTATGTTGCCGTTAGGCTGTAGATGCAGCCAGGAACTTGGAGAAAGCTTCTTTCTTGAGATATGTTGCTAGGGTTACTAGGGTGGAAAACTGGGGGAACTCCAGTAATTGCTTGACATCTTTAATAGCTCAGGGGATTTTCCACTCCAGGTTGATACATTGTTCAGCATACTGCAAATGTCTTAGCTAAATAAAACATGTTGTTTGCCCTTCTAAGCTTTCTAGAATAAATATTTCTCGGTTGGCTCAGGATGATGCTATGAAGTTGAGATACAGGGAATTCTTCAAGACTAGCAGAACTCTGTCTGGGAAGTAGATTGGACTTTGTGAAATTTTCAGGGTGTGTAACACAAGGCACAGTATTAACAGATATTCTACCTCATGAATAAACATCTGGACGATTCCTTTCCATTTACCACTCACCTTATTCCAGATGAGTATGTTCCTTGAGGCTGAGCATCTGTTAGAGCTAGGTTCTTCAGAGTTGATGTAATGTCAGAAAGTAAAGAGTGGTCACTTATAGTTACTACGTTGATACCATGGTGTTCTGGAAAATCAACATTTTTTTTTCTTTACAAAGATCCTAGAAAATTTTGAAAACTTGCTTATCACTTAGGAAATAATAGAGCCTTTCCTCACACCCTTGCATCAAAATAAATGTCAGCTACATTATATTCCAACATGAAAACATTAAAGCATAAAAGTACAGAAATGAAAACATTAAAGCATAAAATTTAAAAACATATTCATATAATCAGTGCGTGGGTGATCTGTGGTGAAGATAAAAATAGAAAAATAAAAGGAAGAGAAAGAGCTCAATTTTAAAGTCTTGAAAAGTAAAAAAAATACAATGAATGGTATTAAAAACATGACAGACTTGAGTTAATATTATGTAAAGAGCACACACAAATCAACAAGAAATGTATAAAAAGATGAGTAGGCTAGAAGACAAAGATCATGCACAGGAAATTTACAAAAAACAAATATATCAAAAGATATCAACTTCATTAAGTACTCAAAGAAATAAAAGAAAAGAATTGGAATAACCAGGTTTTGCAAAGCTGATTGGAAAAATTCCATGCCTCCTGTGATGGACTATAGGAAAGATGTCTCTTATAGCACTCCCAGGAGTTTACATTGCTACTGTGTGTTGGAGGGTGATTTGGTGATATGTATTAAGGCCTTAACATGTATGTGTCAAGGACATTGTTTTCCTTTTTGTAATCTGATAGCTTTCCTTTATTAAGTCCCCAAGAAATGGAGAGAGTAAATGCTACCTTGAAAAGGAGGGCACCTTCTGTCTTATTTAGAGATTTTGATGTTTTTAGTTTTATTCATTTTAACATTAACATATATTTTAATTTCCTTTAACACTTTCCCTTTGCTCCATGAATTTTTGTTACTTAATTTCCAATTAAGTAATTTCCTTTCTTGTTATCTTTTCATTACTGATGTCTGGCTTGGATCCCACTGTTAGAAAAATACTTCACGTTAGAAAATACTCTGTATGATTTCAATTCTTTTATATTTGCTAAGGTTTGTTTTATGCTACAGGATAGGACCCATCTTACATGTGCTCCACAGGTATGTGAAGAGAATGAGTGGTTCTCTAACCAGTAATTAGACCCCAATTGTTGATGGTATTGTTGAGTTCTATATTCTTGCTGAATTTGCTTAGTTGCTCTGCTAATTAGCTTTTCAATCAGACTTTGCTTCACATACTAATTTTACACCTCTTTTGTTCAAAGGATTGTTTTGTCTTGATGGGTTGGCTGTTTTACAATGTCTTAGTTCAATCTTTGATTCTGAATTCTCCTTTATATTACATCCTATGCATACATGTTATTTCAAATCTATTAATATAATATAATATAGTCATCACTATTTTGGAATTAAGTCAGCCATTTAATTTTTTTATTTCTTTGATTTTTTTTTCTTGCCTTCTGGTGGGATGCTTGAACATTTTAAAATTCCATTTTAATTTATGTATAATGATTTTCAGTGTAGCCTTTTAAGTCATTGCTCTAAGTATTACATTTACAAATGTAACATTTCAGAGACTATTAATGTCTTAATTTTATGGGTTTAAGTATAAATTTTTCCCTTCCTTCATGTCTTTTCAAACTTCTCCACTCAATATATTGGTTTTATATATTTTCTCTATACATATAGAACTACATTTGATTATTATAATTTTTGCTTCCATCATCTGACATAATTTGGAAATTGGAGGAGTAAATTCTGTTCATTCATATTTTTGCTTACCATATTTTTTTCTTCCTTTGGATGTTCTTAGTTTCCTTTAAAAAACCATTTCTATTTTACATTTAGAGAACATCCTCAGATTCTAAGATTCTTTTAGGGAAAGACAATTGCTTGATAAATTCTCTTATTTTCCTTCATCTCAGAATTTCTTATTTCCCCTTCCAGAAAGATATATTTTTAAAAGTTTTATTTTTAAAAAAGATTTATTTATGTATGTATACAAGAACTGGAGGACAGGCCAGAGGTGCCAGGGGTGAGAGGATTCCCCAGAGACAGAGTGGGGAGCAGAACCCGGGCATCTACTGAAACACACTGCTGAGGGGAGCAGTGGGCAGACCGGAGGGGTCTGCTGCTCCTTTAACCCCTGAGACACCAGGGAGGCCCCTAAGGGCCTCTGGTTTAATAGTTTTTTTCTGTCCTCTGCTGTCTGCTCTGCATGATTTCAGATGAAAAAGCTGTTTTGACTCAAGACGCCATCATGACTGTGAAAGGGATCCGTCTCAGCAGCTACCTCCAAGCACTGGTGGCAAACTAATTATCTTCAACTGCTGATAAAGGTCCAGAAGCAATGGAATGGGTAACATGGAAATTAAATGCTGAGATTCCAGTTGAGGGTCTTGGCAAGAGGAAGTGTCCAGATGCCAATGGGGCAGCAGCATTTTTTTTTTTTGAAATACATATGTATTTATCCCCATTTGTAAAATGTTCCTATGGTTTGCATTTGTCTTTTTTGTTTTATATTGGTTTAGATTTTATTTCCACTTTTTATATGTTACATTTGTAGGTTCTTTTTTTATTTTTATTTATTACAAAAGTTTATTTTTACATAATTTTGCACATGGGGCAGCAGCATTTTTAAAGACGTTGTTATACAACCTCCTCATCCCCGGGTCTCTCTAAGCTGGCTGTATATTTGTTGTTTAAAGAGACAATTACACTCGGAATAGAAATTCTTTCTAACAAGCTGAAGAAAGGCTGTCTGTTCTTTGATTAAAACAAAGAGGTGCTGGGCTTCTGATGAAAAGAGGCCATCCAAAATTAGTGTTATTTGAAACACCCATCCAGTTTTGAGGATTTCAGTGTTTAGGTGAAAATTTAACAATTTTTGAAAAGTACTTTGAAATCGACACTGGTATATTAGATCACTTTTAGGTAGAATACACAGGCTCAGCACACACTGGAACTCTGGCTGGCTTTGGAGAAACCACAGGACAAAGCAGAGCCCTCTCTTATCTTATATACAGGGGATTGCCCTGCTGTGGGGCACAGAGAGCTTGCATGAAGGTGCTCATGTCTCAGTGACTAACCACTGCACACTGACAGTGACTGGACACCCTGAGGAACTCACCTCAAAAGGAGAAATTGGGGGCCTTCCTGCTGGCACAAGGGGTTAAGTCTCAGCACTATAGAAACTACAGCAGACCTTTCCTGTCTCATCCACTGCTCCCCTCGGCAGTGTATTTCAGTACATCCACCTGTTCTGCTCCCCGCTCTGTCCCTGCTAAATCATCCCCACACCCCACCTCTGGCATACAACTCAGCTCTTTTACACAAAATAAAAATAAAGTCTTAAAAGTAATATAGGACCCCCAACAAAAATATTTCCCTTTACTCTATTTGTAAAAGTTTGGTAACCAGTATGGGTATTTCCTTCTGAGGAAGTGTACTTGATAATTCCATATGCTGTATCGTGGGCTGGTTACATTAACTGAAAAAATAAAGTCATTACTGGAATTCGGCAGCACTCTAAACTTGAACAGAACAGCTGTTCACATCTTTTAGCATTTCACATTTGCCTAACTTATAAACTGCCGTGCGTGAAAATCACAGTTCTGTAATTGCTAAAGCATATGTCAGGTGATTTGAATATAACTGTTTTTTGAAGTAATTATGACCCTCAAACACATTTTTTTACACAAAGAACTGTACATCATTTGAAATTACTCAAATGGCATTTCGGTCTGAAGCAGGCATCCCAGGCACTTAATGTTTTTAATGATATGGCTCCACAGCAGGACTTGGGGGTGGTGAGGAAAACTAAAAGAAAAGGAAGGGGAAAAGGAGTGATCTAAACTACCCAGCAGTGTGTTGCTTTGCTGCTTTATTTGTGGGAAATCCTTATTTGGATGCCAGAAGGCAGCTGTAGTCTCAAAAACAATCCAGTAAATGCATATTTTCCCATATTTTGTAGCAGGCAATTATCAACCACTAAATAATAATGTCTTTGATACTTGGAATTGTCACATGCAGAATATTTTTGTTAAAATGTAATTAGGTGTTGCCTTTATTTTTAAATGCTTGATGTGATACTTCTAGTCAGGGTTCCTATAAAAGAAACAGGTTAATGTATGTACATAAACCAGAGAAATAATATACCAAATTATTTAAAAATCAGTGTTTTATACTGAAAATATTATTTAGCTTAAACCTGCTTAGAATTTTTGTAAAAGCCAATTAAATCGAATAAGGCTTATGATTTTATTTAAATGGAGTTGCTTTTTACAATTGAAATAACATTCAGGTAAACAAAACATTGCAAAGTATTGATATTTGATAAAAATGTGCCCTGTATAATTTCTGTAAATTTACACTTGTTCTGGAAAATGTGTAATGTCCTAATGATAAAAGGATTTTTCAAACAAATTTTTATACTGTATGATTTTTAAAACTCTAATCTGGTGATAAAATTATATACATTTCCCTTTTCCAATGTAGTTACCACCTTTAATATTAATTAAATAGTTGATGGCTTATGACTTTTATCTGTTAAGATAGCAATATTCAGTGAGCAAAGGCATTTGTGAAGACTACCCTAGAATAGTGATATAGATTAGATTCTGTGATTATTGCAACTCTTATTCTATTTAATAAAAATAGATCTGATAAGAACTAAGAAGAAACTTTCATTTCAATAAAAGCCTCTTTTAACAACAACAAAGTAGTAATAAACATATGCCACTTTGACAATGGTCTAAGCGATCTGTCCAGATCCCCTATTCATGTATAAAAAGCTTCATTTAGTGCCTGGAACAAAAAAGGTGTTCAAGGAAGGAATGTTAGTTCTTCCTTTTCTCTTTAGAAGCATCTCTTTTTCCTGGCTCAATTTTTCCAACCAGCACTTAGGTAAGAAGAAACTGGGGCTGGGTAGGAGTGATACTAGGTGGTCTCTGGCAACAGAACAGGTGGATGGGAACTAGAAAGAAGACACCAGTGACAAAGGAAAGAAAAGTGGCGACTTCCACACCAGTGGGCCAGCCATTCACATGTAACTTGGGGGACTTAGAATCAAAGAGCGCTTCCTTAATCATCATCTGAAATTGTCTGTTAATCTACGTATAAACAATATTTCAATCTCATGCAATTTTAGCTTATCCATGATTCTTAGAAGACAGGCAACAGGAAAAAAAGGAAAGGATGGGAAAGAAGAATCTAGACTTAAATCACAGGAGAAAAGGGGCCATAATTCCCATTAGAGTAAACGAAGTATAGATTTGATGATATAAAGTGCTTTCTAAAATTGAATTAATTGGAAAATATGTTTCAGAGGAATAGCTTGTCACCTGAAAGTTACTGACCTTTGGTTTAGATGAAAAGGTTCTAACCTATGTAACCGTCAATATAAATGAAAATAAAGCACACATCAATTTAGCATGATATGTGCTGTAGTATTAAGGTATAATACTAAGGATCAAAAGCAGAGTTTTAATCTTAATTCTTAATTTATGACTTTCTGATTGATAGAGCTAGATTTATAATAATTCACAGAGGCTTGCCTCATGGTTTAACTTTAACCATATATTACTGATCTTAATTCAAATGTCAGAGTCTTAGATTAAGAATTCAAGAGAGGATTTAAATTACTACTCTTTTTCACTTGCCTATTTTACCAATCACAGTAAAGCATGAATTATAGCCTTGCTATTCTCAAGACCATGACTAATACTAGAAATAATAATAATTGCTCCACTCTTAAATCAAGAGAAACAGCAGTGACTGATTTGGGATATGGAAGGAAGCCACCTTTCCTTTGGAGTGAGCAAAAAGTAATTAATATAGTTTTCATGGGAAAAAGTGAAAGACTGGCTTTGTGTTAATCAATCAATTGTCATTCAAGCGGAACTTTTTGAGCCCTTGTAAAGAAGCTAGATCATTTTGGAAACTGGCAGGAAAAAAAGTTTTCAGGATACACCTTAATTGTCAGTATATATATGTACATATATTAGTACATCACTCATCAAAGAGTGAGGATTATTATTTTAGAATTGCTTTTCTTTAATGTGATTTTTCAGCTATAAATCAACAATCAGAGATGTTAGTGTGAGGTATAGTAATATATTTAGTTAAACTTGTGTCTAGTGAATATAGTGTAGTATGAGGATTGTCTTTTAGCTGTGTGAGAAGTTTAAAACATTTATGTACAGGGCTCTGCCTGGTGGTGCAATGAGTTAAAGCACTGCTTTATGAAGCTCTCTGAAGCCACTGCAGCACGAGTTCCATCCCTAGCCAGGGATCTGACCCACATGGCGTGGCAGACCTATCCTGACCCACCCGCTGCTCCCCTCAGCAGTGTACTTTGTCAACCTGCCTGTTCTGCTCCTCACTCTGTCTATGGTGAGTTCTCTCACCCAACACACCTCTGGCCTGTACCCCAGTTCTGTAAGCATAAAGAAATAAATCCTTAAAACATTTTATGTACAGGCCCTCCCTGGTGGTGCAGCGGGTTAAAGCACAGCACTAAGAAGCTTAAGCCACTTCCTCATGAGTTCGATCCCCGCCTGCCCCGGAGGTGACCACATGGCGCGGCAGACCTCTCCTGACCCGCCCGCTGCTCCCCTCAGCAGTGTACTTGGTCGATCTGCCTGTTCTGCCCCCCCACACTCTGTCTCTGGTGAAGCCTCTCATCCTCTGCATCTCTGGCCTGTACCCCAGTTCTGTATGAATAAATAAATAAATCTTTAAAAAAATTTTTATGTACAAATGAGAGTTGAGTCTCAAAAAGACTGGGCTCATGTGCTCCTAGTAAATATACCTCCAGCCTTTCCTGCTACACTCCTCGGGGCAACCATTTCCCCCTTTTCTCTCTTAGTCCTTCTCTATAACAAAAAGAAGAGGAGGAGGAGGGAAAGGAAGAGCAGAAAGAAGGAGTGAAGAAATTCAAATAGCATTCAGGCACCAAAAATCAACATCAATATTGTTTTGAAATACAAATCGAAACTAGGCTGTAACCTCAGCCCTATGAGAATGGCCCAAATCAAAAAGAATGAGAACAGCAAATGTTGGTGAGGATGTGGAATAAGTTCTTAGGCTCATGGCTGTACTGTTCACAATAGCCAAGTCATGGGAACAACTTAAGCGCCCACTGGCAGGTGATTGGATAAAGAAAGTGTGGTGTATTTACTCAGTGGACTACTACACAATATTAAAGAAAAAAAAAAAAGATGAACTAGTGCTGTTGGGACAAAAGAGGTGGCCCTGAGTTGCTTATGCTGGAGAAGTCAGTCACAAAGTGAAAGACATAGTGATGGTTTCACTTCTCCATGGAGTATAAATAGCCAAAGAAAACAAACTGGCAAAGCACAGCAAAAACAATTCTTAGACTGAAAAATATACTGGTTACCAGACGGAAGTGGTGGGGGAAAGTAGGAGGAGAAAAGGGCAGGATAAGGGGTAGGACGTTGGTACCAAGGGAATCATGTGCACACATGAGGGTGCCCCCCATCATAGCTACGTAAACAACTGACAAATTATTCAAATCTGAGGGGGGAAATGGAAATAAATAAGTAGCATCTGAATGACAGGAATGTCCTGTAATCACTTATTGAGAAGGCATCAAAGCTGCAATATTAGGGCTTGGAGTTCAATTGTATTCTAAACTAAAAGTCACTTACAGATACATAAAGTATTGATGAAGTTGAGCCTAAGTACACAGATAGCTTTAATTCCTCGTAATTGATTTAGAGAAGATCCAAAATCAAGAAAATTATTTAGTTCAGACGCACATATCAACCTCATGTTTAAATAAGCAATGTTGCTATTCTTATATTTATTCCCCTCCGTCCATCATCAACAGAAATGCCACATTTTAAAAAAAGATTTATTTATTCATACAGAACTGGGGTACAGGCCAGAGATGCGCAGGGTGAGGGGATTCACCAGAGAAAGAGCGGGGAGTAGAACAGGCAGACTGACGAAGTACACTGCTGAGGGGAGCAGTGGGCGGTCAAGAGAGGTCTGCAGCGCCATGTGGGTCACCGCCGGGGCAGGCGGGATCGAACTCATGTGGAAGTGGCTTTTTAGTTTCTTAGTGCTGTGCTTTAACTCACTGCACCACCAGGGAGGGCCAGAAATGCCACATTTTTTCCCCAGTAGGATGACTGAATTTAAACTCTTAGTCTGGCCTCATATCAGGTTCTAGCACTTATTAGCTATATATGATCTTGGTCAAATTGCTTACCTCCCCTGTACCTCTTCTATAAATTGGGGATTGCAATGTTTTCTACCTTATCGAATTGTTGTTAGCCTTAAATGTGATAATATATGTGAAACACTTCCTATAGTTTTTGGTATAGTGAATGCCCAATAAACTTGGCTATTATTACTCTGTCCTAGAGTGCTACATGACAGCAAAGAGTTAATAATAGCTACATATGATTAGCATTTTGTTTATCTCAGCAAACATACCCTAATCAGAGCAGCACCACCATTTTATCCATTAGATTGGGAAAAGTGCAGGCACAATTTAACTTACCAATCATTTTGCTTTGGACATTAACTAGCTATTAGGGAGTTGCATATCTCTACTGAAATACTCTGTGCACTATTATCTTCTATCCAAGCAAATCTTATAAGAAATGATACAGACTTTATCTGATGAAGAGGTCTGAAAAGGGATGGGAGATCTAAAATGGGAACACATTAGCAATGGCAGGAAACAGACTTTTTAGTGAAACAATGAGTGAGGCAACATTAGCTCAATAATTTTATTACCAGAACCTCTGTCTTTCTACTGTGTTTTGACTTTGTCATTCTGTGCTGTGACAATTTGAGGAAAATGTGTTATTTTGTGTTAATCACATTTCCTCTTAAATATGTAATTGAAAACTGTGCTGCATTCCTAAGAGTAATGTTTTTCCAGTGATGACACAATTCTTTGCAGGATAAAAAGGCTCCACTCTAGAAGGGCAAGCCAATGGAAAAAAGAATTCCTTGTTCAATCAATTCTACTTCACAGTAAACTTTTCAGAAACTGAGCAATGGTGTTTAGTCAGGGTTACTTGCCTACGCAAACATTCCATGCAGAAGGTGTGATTACAGAGGGAAAATATACCCCAGTGCTTTGACTATGGCTTGTGTGCTGTAGGGAGAAATAGAGCAGGAAACTGTTACAGTGAGGGCTGCTTTGGTAATTCCTTGTGTCTACCTTTGTCTCCCTCCCCTGCCCATGGCTAGAGATATTTGACCATCTGCAGCTGCTGTGTTCAGTTGCCTTCTGGGCTATTTTTGGGTGACAGTGGGTTGATTCCAGTGGGGAAACAGTGGTATATCTTTGTACTTTAAAATGTCCTGTGCAAATGTGTTATGAGAGATTTGGGTGGGAAATCACAATCTTTCTGAAATAGTTTACGTTTGAGTTCTGGGGAATTGGCCAGGTTGTAAAGTTCAGAAGGCTGCAGAACATTGTAAAGAAACCAGCCGTTTATTAACTTTAAACACCTACTGTGAAACGGGCTGCCGAGCCTCTTAGGAGTGAGGCAATGGTGTGAACACTTGCCAGGAAAACACTTGGGGCTCCAGCTGCCCTCTGGGCAAGGGAGCGTGGGGCACGTGAGTGGATGGCACAATCAGTTGGTTTGGTGGTTGGTTTCCCAGAGATGGACCGATGTGATCTTTGAGGGATCCCTGGTGTCACCATCAGAGCCCTGCTTCAGCATGTCGTGTGTTAAGTACTTTCATCAAAGATTTAGAGGGCAACATGGAAAACATACTTGACAGGTTTAAATCTGTTGTAAAGGTGAACACATTGGATGCAGAATCAGAATAGAAAAGGGACCTGGCTCAATGGGCTACGGTTATGAAATTTTACAGGGATGACTTGAAAGGTCTAATGTTAGGGGAATGGTGATATATTATTGATTGAATAGTTGTTCATACTTGAAAGCTATTGGTTTCTTTACTACCTATGCAACCTTGGCCCAGTGACTTAATCCCTTTTGAGCTTCATTTCTCTTCACCTGTAAACATTTGCTTATGGTAAAAAACAAAACAAAACAAAATCCCAATAGTGCAAAGAAAGGGACTTACAATAAAAAGTTAGCCCCCTACGTCTCCAGTTTCTCTTCCTCAAAACATTTCTGTCAGTTTTTCCAGATACAATTCAGCATGTGTATGTGTGTTATAAACCTTTTTTGATAACACCTTGATATTTGAAGCTATTCCATATCAGCACACATATAACTACTTAATTCCATCTCTGTGATTCTGAAATTCTGAAACCACACTGCCTAACTTTAAATCTCACCTTTATCAGTTTCAGGCTGTGTGACATTGGGCAAGTTGCTTAACCTCTCTGTGCTGCCAAGTTGACTTATCGGATAGGTAGATGCAGTGCTTAGAACCTGTTACACTTCTAGGACCTCATGAAAATGTTCTAAGTTTAAAACCTATAAAAGCTAAAAAAAATAAGACTAATGTATGACAAATATGGTCTGGATTATATTTGTCTCTATATACCAAATAGTTGTAAAATATAATTTTCTCTCTATATATATTTGTGGTAGAAGGGTTCCACTATTACCAAAGCCCATGTGGTTGTTATGAAAAATACGAGTTAATATTTGGGATTTTGGTAGTGTTTGGGACAGAATAATTTCAACATTTATACTATTGATTTTAAAATGGATAAAGCATGAACAGAGGAAAAAACTCATTAAGTATAAAATAAGTATACAACGAACAGTGACTCTCTTTAATTTCTTAATTCCCAGTCCTTCAGTTGTCTTACTCATAAATAGCCATGCTTGTCTATTTTCATGTAACCTCTAGAAGTGGTTTTTATACTTAGATAAGCCAAGCATTCCTTATTTGATGGTCATTTGGCTGTTTCTTCCCCTTGTTATTACAAATAATGTCACAGTAAGTGCCCCTGCGTAAATTCATTTTACAAATGTGGGGGTAAAGCAGTAGGATAGATTCTCTCAAGCATAGTTACTGGGTAATTTGTTTTAGATTTTGATGGATATTGCTAAATTGATCTCCATTCTGGTGACATCAATTTCTGCTCCTATCAGAAATCTGAGAGGGCCCATTTTCTCATACCCTTATCAAAAGTAGTGGTATCAAGCTTTCAGATCTTTGACATTTTTACAAGTGAAAATGGGATCTCATTAAGTGTGCATCTCTTTCATTATCAGTGAACGTCAATGTTTTTGACATTCCAAAAGCAATTTCCTTTTTGTGTGTGTGAACTTATCCTTTACCTATTGGACTTTTTCATTGTTAGTTGTAGGGGCTGTTTGCATACTTAAGAAACGAATGATGTGCCTGTGATATGCATTTGGCTAGCTTGTCTTTTGACTTTGGTTATAGTGTTTTTTCCACATGGAACTTTACAATTTTGATATATTCATATTTGTCAGTATTTCTTTATGGTTTCTGGATTTTATGCCCTCTTTATGAAGTCCTTCCCTGCTTTGGAAACATTATTTTGTAATTCACATGTTATTTTTTTTTTTTTAAAGTTTATTTTTACATCATTTTTCACATTTTTTTTTTCATCTCAATTGTAATCCCCATGGGTTTCCCATCACCAAATCACCCCTGTGCCACCACCACAGTCCCGTGCATTTCCCTCCCTTCCCCCCCCCCCGTTTCACATGTTATTTTTTAATGATTTTAAAAAGGGCTTAAATCTTTGATCCATCTAGAATTTATTTTGAGGTAAGGAGTGTTTCCCCTACAGATAATTTTAATTTTTATTATAGTCAAATATAATAAATTTTTCCTTATGAATTTTATATTTTGTCTTACTTAAGTAGACCTGTTTTACTCATAGGGCATAAACATATCCAACTAATATTTCTGATTTAGTTTCTTAAAAGCTAATCCTATTTGGAATGTATTTTGATACAAGGAATGTGGTAAGGATCTAGTGTTCTGTCTCCAGCCAGTTGTTATCACACCATTTGTTGAATACAACTGTTTCCTATAGTGATTTGAAAGTGCTTTTAATTCCTATGCTAAGGCCCCATATGTTTGCCTCTATTTCTAGACCAGCGCCCATTTCTTTCTGTCAGTATAGATCTGCCTGTTTCAGACATTTCATATAAATGGTGTCAGACAATATGTGGCCTTTTGTGACTGGCTCTTTTTAATTAGTATGACGTTTTCTTTTTCCTTTTTTTAAATAAAGATTTATTCATTTATTTTATGCATACAGAACTGGGGTCCAGAGGTGTGGGAAGTGAAAGGATTCACCAGCGACAGAGTGGGGAGCAGAAAGGCAGATTTTTGAAAGAGTACACTGCTGAGGGGAGCAGTGGGTAGGTCAGGAGAGGTCTGCTGCATGATGTGGGTCACCCCCATGGCCGGGATCGATCTCATGTTGAGGTGGCTGCGGCTAGCTTTATAGTGCTGCACTCCAATTCGTTGCACCACCAGGGAGGGCCAGCATGACATTTTCAAGGGCCATCCATGTTGCTTTCAAGACTTTAAGTGTAGATCTGTAATGGTTTTTATAATCCCTTAGGAGTTTTCCATCTGTACCAGCTAGGGCTGCCACAGGCTGGGTTGTATTTTAAACAACAAAAATTTTATTTTCTCATAAATCTGGAGGTTTGAAGTCCAAGACCAAGGTGTGAACAGAGCCTGGTTCCTCTCAGGCCACTCTCCTTGGCTTGCAGACAATGCCTTCTCGAGTGCTCTCACATAGCTCTGTCTACGTGTCTGCCTCAGTCTCCTCTTTCTAAGGAGAGCAGTCTTCCTGGATCATGACCCAACCAAAGACCTCATTTTGACTTAATTATCTCTTTGAGGCTCAATCTTCATACTAGCCAAGTTCTGAAGTGTATTTTGAAGTTTCAAAATGTGAATTTTATTTATTTTTAAATTATATATTTGTATTTTATATTATTCTTCCTTTTTGTACAATGCATGCTTTCTCCCATCAGGTGTCATCCCCATAAAATTCCCACCACCAATTCCCCGTGCACCATCAGCATAGCTAAATGTGAATTTTAACAGGACATGATTCAGGTTATAACACTACTTTTTTTTTTAACTTTTCATTTCATGTTTATTATCAGAGTTTCAACATAGTGTTAACATTTTATAGTGCCATGTGGCTACCAATAGTTTTGTCAAACACCATGTGCCAATATTTTCTGGTAAAGAATGATTTTCACACCAAACAAAATAGCTGAATTTTCAGAAGATAGTGATGCCATCAACGTGTTGTACCCAAATGAGAAAAACAGCAGTACTTAAAATCATGTATATTATTTTAATATTTAATAAAACTACTATAAGCTTTCCAAGTGTAAAGAGACTCCCTGACAACATTAAGCTATGAAATTCACTCTGGATATGTAGGGAGCTATTTTGTAAATTTTTCTTAACAGATTTATCTGTTAAGAAAATTTTTAAAAATCTTTTAAGAAAATACAGTGAGTACTATATAAGGTGGAAAAGAGGAGTTTCCAGTTGATGGATTCAGCATGTCTAAAAACGCTTCAGTAATGGAAAGGAAAGACTTCAAGACCAAGAATATATTACAAATAGGAGTCTTTCAGCAAGGTGAACGATGAGCCATTGTGGAGAAACAAGAGTCCCAGCCAGAGAGACCTGTGGAATATGGCGAGGTCACGATGACCAGAGCATTGAGTACACTCGAGCAAGCAGGACCCAAAAATGGGCCTCGAGGTTAGGTGACCGTTGGCCAGACCTCCCGGGATGAACCTTGAGCAAACTCTTGGTTCTCCCTAGACCCATTATCCGGACACAAGGAATCTCCTTCCTGGTGTGGGCAGAGATGGTTAATGTTCCCCAAAAAACCTGACAATGTGTAACTTTGATCCTTACCTTTACAATGTATGTCTTAATTTGATAATGTGTACGTCTTTTTTTTTTTTTTTAAGATTTTATTTTATTTGTGCGTACAGAACTGGGATACAGGCCAGAGATGTGGAGGGTGAGAGAATTCACCAGAGACAGAGTGGAGTGCAGAACAGGCAGATCAATGAAATACACTGCTGAAGGGAGCAGCGGGCGGGCCAGGAGAGGTCTGCCACGCCATGCGGTCACCTCCGGGGCAGGCGGGAATCGAACTCATGAGGAAGCGGCTTTAGATTCTCAGTGCTGTGCTTTAACCTGCTGCGCCACCAGGGAGGGCCGAATAATGTGTAAGTCTTAATCACGAGCACTGCCTGTATGTTTAATGCCACATACAGTTTGCACAGATAAGTAGCAAAAGGTCAAAATAAGGTCTATGGGGAAATGTTAAATTGATGTCGTGTTTGGAATGCCTTCTGTATTGTAAAATGCTGAAAGATGGTAATAAGAACCCTGGAAAAATAAAGACTGACACTGAAGCCTGGAGCTCAGTCCCTCACTCAAGTTCCGGTGACTCAGGTCTTTCCGCGTCCCAGGTCCACGATCCCCGAGATCCACAAGCAGTGCTTGCGTACATTGTACCCACAAGAGAGGGTCTTCTTTAAGAATATTTGTCTATAGACTCTTCTGTAAGATAGAGTTGGCTGCCACCAGTGGTTAATCCCTTACTAAAATAACGTCATAATGGTCCATGTACTTGTCTAAAAGCGCCTCCACTCTCTCATTTACATATAGAATTTTCAGAATGTGTTCAACATTGGTTACCACGTCTGCCATCTTACATCTCCTTGGGAGCCTCCCAGTAGAGTTATGTTGCTCTTGTCTTTTAGCTGGTTGAACTATTGTAGTTCAAGGCACTAACATGTTTGTTAAATAGTGATCAGGTCTCTGTTAAATCATTTGTGCTCCCCATTGTCATCTAAATCCATGAGATGTGGATGATAAACACCAGCTTACTCAATAATCTCTTCTAGTACATCGCTGATTCCAGCTGAAATAACAGTGATACTGTATTCGTGGAGGTCATGAAAGAAATTCTCATATCCTGCGGTGAGTATAATGTCAGATTCTGCCACAATTTCCTTAATTTTAGCTTTCTGGTATAGCCTGTTCAAGGCTATACCTGTTGTGATTTACCTGTGTGATTTAATATGCCACGCAGCCATATAAAGATACTTCTCTTCTACAGTAAGAGGAGGTTCAATGTCAATGGCATAATATATTTTCTTTCAGTTGTAGTAACTTCTGTCCGCATTCATCTGAACCAGCACTAACAGCTGTTAGTGACATTGTGACACTTTGGGCATCTTTTTCTTTCATAGGGAAATCTGCTCTGGGTCTTATCAAAGGCTGTTTTTGTCTGGAGTTTGGCAGCTCTTCCTTTAATAAGACCAGATAATTTCTCCTACTCTTGTGGGGCTCTTGATAAGAAACTGAACTTATGGAATTCTGGTTTCACGTTCATTTGTATAGCAGAATCTCCATTAGTTGTGTCTTGGTTCTCCAGTTATCTCCATGATCTTAGTCTTCAGCGCGGCGCGAACTTCCTCTTCCGCATAGTCAAAATGATAAAACTACTTTGCGTGTTTGTGCTTGTATAAAATCTCAGTCTCTTTGATCAAACTGGTCTAATTTTTTAAAATTCTTAAATATACTTTATTTATTTTTTAATAATATAATAGTTTATTTTTATATGATTTTGTGCCTTTTCCCATCTCAGTTGTAATCCCCATGGGCTTCCCACCACCAGTTCACTGGTGTGCCATCACCATAGTCCAGTGTACTCCTCTCCCCACCATTTTTGATCCCATTCTCCACTCCACCCCTGTAAAATTCCTCTGGTATATAGTTGTTCATCATTATTATTATCTTTTCCCCTGGTCCTTTATACTCCTGCTATGAGTGAATCCATCCAGCATTTTTCTTTTTCTTTCTGGCTTATTTCACTAAGCATGATCCCTTCCAGCTCCGTCCATAATGCTGCAAAACACACACGTATGTGTGTGTGTGTGTGTGTGTGTGTGTTTTGATTGCTGAGTAATATTTCATTGTGTATATGTACCACAACTTTTTAATCCAGTCATCTACTTTTGGGCATTTGGGTTGTTCCATGTCTTTCCGATTGTAAATAAAGCAGCAATAAACATGGGGGTGCAGGTATCTTTTTGAATCAGTGTTTTGAAAAATCCTAGGAGTAGGATTGCTGGGTCATATGGAAGCTCCATTTTTAGCATAAACTGGTCTGATTTTAAGTTGCTTTTCTTTCCATTACCTTCATGTATTGTATGTACATAATACAAGTTTTAAGTGCTGTGGAAACGCATAACCTGCAAAGTGAAAGCCTTCCAGAGCCTCCCTGTCAACACTTTACTGCTTAGTTTTCTATTTTTTCTCCCTTACAATAGACCCTGGTAATGAAAATGAGTTCTATTTAACACAGCATTTTACACTGTATTTTTCACTTACATACATCATGCACACTTTTTCTTGGTGGTACCTGGGGCTTGTGTCTCCATATGTAGTTATAGTGAACATAGTTTTGTGTATGGGCCATGATTTATTTAAAGACCACCCTGTTGATGAATATTTGGATTACTACAAACTTTTAGCTCTTGCTGAAAACCACCAGCAACACTACAACAAATGTCCTTGTGCTGTTATGGGATTCTGCAGAATAATTTCCTAGGACCTATCTGAAAAACGGTATTAGAAAGGTTGTAGACATATAAAATGGAAACCAACATTGTCAAATTTCACAGAATTTTTTATTTTGGATGAAGATGTTTGTGGAGACTATGCTACCTCCAGGGGAATCAAATATCCATGGGCCTCATTTTAGATAATTTTCATATCCATTTTTGAGAAACATTGATCTAAGATTATATTTTAAGTTTTGGCCATTAGGCTTTAGGAAAAATATCATGGGAAATGCAGGATCCATTTTGGAACAATTATGTGTCTGACATGGATGGTTTGATGTAAATCCTTTCCTTTTTCTTTTGTGGTCTTCTAAGAGCTAGTATATGACTCATTCTCATGTTAACAATAGGATTATGAATTATTATCATGGCAATTCTCTTTTTCCATTAGAGATAATGAACCAACTCATGGGTGCATTTTTATAAAACATGTTCATGATGATGGTGCCACATACACTGAAGAATATAATTATATATCTGTTCTGTGTGATAAATTTCTGTTTGAAATAGGTTTACATAACACAGCGATTACAAGTCAGAACTATGATTTCAGTTTAAAATTAACCCTCATACACAACATGCATATTATTGTATATTCCTTTATGATTTATGCTATGATTTTTACACTTGCTCCACACTAAACGATTCACTCTGCTGGTGTGAGACACAGGCAAGAGGACTTTTCTAGCCCCTCAGTAAATTTTGTTTTTTTTTATTCTTTTCCTGTTGCCATGCCAGCAATCTGACAGTTTTGTTGTCATTGGAAACTCCCTGTATTAGGCTTCTACTTCACATCACAAAGCCAGCATTATCCAATTACACTCACAGAATGGTCTAATCTTCAAGACCAGCTGTCACAGTGTAGCATAGGCATCTCTGTTAGTCAAAATCGTAACATCTGATTCTTTCATTCTGGCGCATTGTAGTAATGGAAAGACTGAACAACAATACAAGAAAACATCTATATTTTTCATTAATTTGTTTCTAGCTCCTCCCAAGCATTTGACATGATGTAGCATAACACTAAATTCAGAGAGGGTTTGCTTGAAAGCAACATTTCCCACTATGCTCCTTTTCTTTCAACTTTAGTTGCTTTGAATTTTCCTGATGAAGGTTAAAGTTGTGTTCAGACTCTACTGATTACTTTTTTATTGCCTGTACTTAAGAAAATTATTTTTACTGCTTATCGTAGCCATGTCTGCCTACTGTAAAGCAAAACAAAATAAACAATGGCCATCGGCCATCTATAAACTGGAAATAGGTTATTGTGTTATCCTCCTCATCACCTCTTCAGCTTTTACCACACCGCACCCACCACCAAAGCACCCGTCGTGCAAAGACACTTTATGTGGAAGCAGCAAATGAGCTCTTTTAAGACTGTCAAAAGCGGGTTCTGCAACGCTATCAATTTCATTTCTGGTCATCGTGATGTGCTTGAGTGTGTTCCAACTGTGGCCACCTGTCCTCGGAGGCTGGCGGAGGGTGCCCCATTTAGATTCTGTTTGACAAGGGATTAAATCTGAAGAAATGAAGCAGGTGTGGTTCGCAGGGCTGGCCGATTTCCTCATTTCTAGACTCCTGACATTGGCTGCTAATAGATCTCGTGCTTCCAGTCTTCTTTCTCAGGCAGTATTTACTACTACTCTCTGCTCTACCAGATTTAATTTTTTTTGTTTTTTTAAGATTTATTTATTTATTTATGCATACAGAACTGGGGTATAGGCCAGAGGCACAGGGGCAGTGAGAGGATTCACCAGAGTCAGAGTGGGGAGTAGAACAGGCAGATCAACGAAGTACACTGCTGAGGGGAGCAGCGGGTGGGTCAGGAGAGATCTGCCACGCCATGTGGGTCACCTCCCGGGCGGGGATCGAACACGCACTGAAGCAGCTGCAGCCACCTTTGCAGTGCTGCGCTCTAACCCTTTTTGCCACCAGGGAGGGCCCTCTACCAGATTTTAAAGCACAGCTTTTGTTTTCCTCTTCTTGCTTTCCTGCTGAGAAGCCTAGTAGATGCCCCACACCCTGTACAGTGAAGGCCATGGTCCCCAGCTGGACAGCCACAGCACTTTAACATTTCCCTAACCACCCGTTTCACTCACTTGCTCTTGAGGGTCAACCATTGGGCCAGGACAGCTAGGTCAGGACATTGCTGGGGCCAGAAAGGATCAAAACCATGTCTTGGGATTCAACTAATTATATTCAATTCCAAGACATAATATAGACAAAGATCATTTAAAGTCTTTGTATAGAAGACTTAAGAGACAACACTACAGTGTGATAGAAGGTATCGGCCACATTCCCTGTAGTGCCGAGCGAGCACGTAGTGGTAGGGAGAGGTGTAGCTTATCAGAGCAGCCACACTGGGCAGCCTGCCCCTCAATGCCCCGTCACTGCCACCCCCACTGCACTGTGGATTGCGTGCTCCTCTGACCTGTAGTCCTGCTCCAGCCCTGATACTTCATGATGTTAGGAGGAGCCTAAGACTGGGCAGGCAGGAGCAGGACTTTCCCAGGCCAATTTTTTTTGTATGAACAATGCCCCAGTCTTCCTTTGGTAGAGGACTTTAGAGGGTAGCCAGAATGGAAGTGTCGAGAAACAAATAGCAAGTACTGGGGTAAGGTAATCCCGGGAAACCAGAGCAAGCACCTAGATCTGTATGGCAGAGTGGGAGCTGAAGTATTAATCGGTGAATTAAAAGCAAAGTGTTATGGGGGAACAGGCTTTCTCTGCAGATAGGTTTTATAAGACAAGAGACGGTAGGGAAGGCAAGTTCAGTTTCCCTATGAATAGCTAAGAATACACAACAACCCACCCATGGGTCACATCTGGTCTTGTTGCCTGTTTTTGTAAATAAATCAGAGAGCCATGCCCATTTGTTTACACATTGTGGCTGCTTTCAAGCTATAACACTAAAGTTGTGCTGGAGTCACGCAGAGCCAGGCATGTCCCACAAAGCCGAAAATATTTACTATCTGGTACCTTAATGAAAACGTCTGTAGACTCCTGGATTTGAAAATGCCGTGGGGGATAAGGAAAATAGTAACTTTTACCGCAGCTCAGTAGACAAGTTGTGTAAGAAAGTCTAACGTCAGGCTGCCTCTGTGGGTCTTGGTGGTGTTGTGTTGAGAGTAGGCTTTCAGTCAGCAACAAGGCATGCAGGGGTAGCTAAGGGAGAAATGGATTTGGCTTACCAGTGGAGTAAGACTTCCAACAGTGCAGTGGGAATGTTGGGAGAGAGAGGAGTAGTGAGAAATTGGGTAGAAAATGCAGGGAGACAGGAATGAAGGTAAGAACATTGTTGGATTGTTGATTTCCAGAGTTTGCAGTTGGAGTGCTGCTCAAATATTATAGGCATAAAAGACAAGGGGGAATTTAGCCAGACTGTCTCTAGTTTAGCAAGAAATTTCAAATTCCAAATCGCAAAAGCAAGATGTCCATAGAGACATGGCACCCAGGAGAGCCCTGGGCCTCTTCAGTCTCCTTCAAACTAGGTGTTTTGGAAAGTTGAGAAAAATATTGTCTGTTAATTTGTAGATGGAGAGTGCAACTTTATTTTCCCCTTGTTGGACTATTTATGGGTGTTACTTTCCATGCGTGGAATTTCAAGGATTATAATTTCACTTTTTTTTTGTCGCCACGCTGAAGAGTGCACATACTGGTAATTTTTATTTGAAGGTAGAGTATTATTTTAAAAAATTATCTGGAAGGCATCCCTGGGTCAGCGTCATCTCCTCATCTCGAATAATATTCAGAACCATAAATTCTATCAGGGCAGGGACCATATTTGGCCTTTTCACTGTTGTATCCTCAGACCTAGGTTAGTCAAAATTCAATAAATTTCTGTTAACAGATGAATAAAACATGTTTTTTTTCCTTCAATGGAATAGGACTTTGATATTAATCTTGAAACGACTGGAAAATAACATTTCAGATTTTCCACGAAAACTAGTTCAAATTGAAAAAAGAAATCCCTATAGATTTTACCTATATAACACAGAAGACCACATTTCTTAGAAATAAATTAGAAATAATTCTGAGTGAAATAACATTAATATTGGTGGATTTTAAAAGAATTGTGTTATTTTATTTTCTAAAGATATTTTTATTTATGCATACAGAACTGGGGTACAGGCCAGAGGTGCAGTGGGTGAGAGGATTCCCCAGACACAGAGTGGGGAGCAGAACAGGCAGATTTACTGAAGTACACTGCTGAGGGGAGCAACAGGCGGGTCAAGAGAGTTCTGCTGTGCCATGTGGGTCACCTCCCTGGCTGGGTAGGTACTGCAGTGTGGGGCCATAGCTTCATAGTGTTGCACTTTAATCCTTTGTGCCACCAGGGAGGGCCTGAATTGTGTCATTTTCAATAGGAGTTGAAGTGAATGATGTTTAAGGGCTGACGATGGGTGGCTTTAACAACAAACATTTCTCACAGTTATGGAGACTGGGAAGTCCCAGATCAAGGTGCTGGCAGACTCAATGTCTGTAACAGTAAAAGCAGTCCTGCTGTTTTTTTTAAAAGATCTATTTATGCATACAGAACTGGGGACAGGCCAGAGGTGCAGGGGTGGTGAGAGGCTTCACCAGAGACAGAGTGGGGAGCAGAACAGGTTGACTGATGACATACACTGCTGAGGGGAGCAGCGGGCAGGTCAGGAGAGGTCTGCCACACCATGTGGGTCACCTCCGGGGCCTGGAATCGAACTCACACTGCAGTGGCTTTAGACTCTTAGTGCTGTGCTTTAACCTGCTGTGTCACCAGGGAGAGCCTTCAACTTTTTTGAGAAAATATGGACAATACCATGGCCTCAAATTGTTTATTTTGTGAGTGTGGTTGATTTAGAGTTTGAACTAGTGAGTTTCAAGTCCTGGCTCTACCACTTATTAGCTGGGCGACTTTGAACAGCTTATGTAACTTCTCTGGCCTCAGGTTCATCTTCTGTATAATGGAGTTGATAGCCTTACCTACCACATAGGGTTGTTGAAGTACTAAACAATTAGTATCTACTTGTATCTCACATAACATGTACGTAGTAAGTGCTCAGTAATCACTAGCTATTATTATTATTATTATTATGTTTCACACCAAGTAAAAAAGGCTTCAGAGTTGTTTTATTTATTTAGGTATAGGTTCTCAATCAGTCCAATATGTTAACCAAATGAGAGGCACTACTTAATTTTAAATCAATTTTGACCATTTTGTCACAGGGAACGTATGGAAGAGGAGTTGCAGCCTATTGGCTATGTGGCCTGAAATTTTATTAGTTTCTCTTATGAATTTCTAGGAGGGAAATTCTAAAACTCTTGTACATGGAAGGAGAGAGAGGGGAAGGTTAGATTATTGAAGTTTGGAGAGTGTAATTATTGTCATTTTCTTTGATGTACTTCAAAATATTACCATTAGGTGGCGCTCTTTCCTTACTCTAGAATCACGCTGCTTAAAATTTAACTTTTTTAAGACTGAGTAGTTGGAGAGAGGGTAATGAAATCAAGTTCAAAATGATTGTGGTCTTAGTACACGAAAAGTAGCCTTCCTTTTTAAGAATTAAACTATGAAAAGTTCGAACTTTAATTATCTTGTGATGGACAGAATGCTTGTCGAAAAACCAAAATGTCTATTTGAAGATTTTAAAATTCAGATTGGAAATGGGAGAAATTGTAAAAGCAATCAATGTAAAATAAATTGCAAATGATAAGTCGCTTTACATATGCTCGTGCGTGTGAGTGTGTGTGAGTGTCCCAAGGTCTGCTGGCGGTCTCGAAGGGTGCACTGCTTGCTCTTGGGAGTGCTGGGAGATCAGGCCGAGTGTCTGAAGTCATTTGCTTAGATATGGCCAGTGTCTGCCCAGGTTAATAACCTGAATGTGGGCCTTCCATACTGCAGAGGACGTCTGGTCCACCTCTACATCCTGTTTCATGTTTGGCATAATAAATGAAGGGGCCCTCCCTGGAGGCGCAGCCGGTTAAAGCCCAGCCCTGAGAGCCGAGCCGCAGCCGAATTCAGCGCGAGTTCGATCCCCGCCCAGGAGCTGACACAAGGCACAGCAGACCCCTCCTGACCGGCCCGCTGCTCCTCTCAGCAGCGTACTTGTCCATCTGCCTGTTCTGCTCCCCACTCTGTCTCTGGTGAAGCCTCTCACCGCCCCTGTGCCTCTGGCGTGCACCCCAGTACTGTGCGTAAATCAATAAATCTGCAAACAAATTACTAAAAAAAGAATAAATGAAGGATATTAGTTGAAAACTGGACAAAATCCAAACCCCGGTCTCAGAGGTGGACCTCAGAATATCACCAAACTGAGGGGGGCTAAAAATGGGCATTGACATTGGGATATGCTGGTCAATGTCCAGATGAGAGTAAGCGAGAGTGAATGATGGGAGCACCATGGGGTGGAGGGAAGTTCTGAGCAATTGCTAGTGAGAAAGGAATCCATCTTCAGGGTGAGCATAGACAAGCTTCCCCAGGGTCCCCTGGTGCCCTGCACGTTGAGTGAGCTGGGAGGCAAGCTCCCCAACTCAGCACCTAGTCTGTAGCATCTGGATTGTGTGGTGGAGCCCTGTACCCAAGTTCCTGCTCAGAGCTGGGGAGTGGCAGGTGCTGTCTGATAGGCAGGAGTACCTACACCCCTTTTTCTGGGTACCTGGCCATTGCCAAAAGGTGTCATTCTGGTGTTACTGTTTTTTTAAAAAAAGATTTATTTATTCATACAGAACTGGGGTACAGGCCAGTGGTGCAGGGGTGATGAGAGGGTTCGCCAGAGACAGAGTGGGGAGCAGAACAGGCTGACTGACAATTCCACTGCTGAGGGGAGCAGCGGGCAGGTCAGGAGAGGTCTGCTGCGCCATGTAGGTCACCTCCAGGGCGGGGATTGAACTTGGGTCGAAGTGGCTTTAGCTTCTTAGTGCTGTGCTTTAACCCACTGCACCACCAGGGAGGGCCCTCTGGTGTTACCGTTTTAATGGAAAACGCATTGCTGTGATTTCTGTATTCTGGCACGCAGTGACGCCATCCGCAATGACATGGGATGGTCAGGAATGCTACCTAGGACTGCAGAGGGGCTCTTGGGGTACCAGAGAGGACCTGGCCATAGCTATAAAATGTGGAACACAAATTTAAAAATCTAATGTTAAGGAAACAAGAGAAGAAAGTGGTGGAAAGCAGTTTAGATGACCATGAATCTTGAGGACAGATACAGCTAACGTTGGTGTCAGGCAAGTTTTGCTCAGCAAACTCTTCTTAGTTAGTTGGATCTTTATAGCTGTGTTGTATTAATCAAATACTTGTTGGTTTCATTAATTCTCCTGAAATAATACAAGAAATGGAGACTCGTCAGACAAAAGAACTGACAGAGGTGGTAGATCCATCATTTGGTACCTGTCAACATTAGACACTGTCTCTATACCCATCGGAAAAGAAAGCTGTTAGGGCCCTAGCTTATTTTTTCTGTTTAGATGAGAAATGTCATGTCTTGGTGTAACTGACTTATTTTGTAACACAGAATGATTTTAGGCCAAGTTTGTTTCTCTGACCCAGTTTTCCCCTCTCTTCTGTCACTTGGCTTACTTAAAATCTGAAACTGGGAACCAGGCACTGGAGGCCTCATGATGACTGTGTCACTAAGTTGGTATGTAGTCTTGGCCGACATACTTAACAGATGAGGAGCAGAAAGGTTAAATGGGGATCGAAGAACTGTAAATACTGACCTGTCTCATTAAAATATTGTTTAGCTCCAGTGCATTTTTTTGAACCCCAAAGCAAAGCAAAAACAAAAAGTCAGCCCCCTTTTCCTACTGCCTGTGCTGTTTTTACTCTTTAATCCCCCTTTCTTCCCAAGTGTGCTTAGCAAGTTCTGTGTAGAGAAGGGCCTCTTTCAAGATGTCTGCCATCCCTCTTGGTCTGGCTTCTTGAACAGTCCAGCAACATCGTTTGCATATACTTTTGGCTGCTTGGTCTGTGCATATGGGGAACTCTATCTGGGAAAACATTAAAATCTGTTTTGAATCATCCTATTTGGCCCATGCAGCTCTATGGGGCGAACGCTGAGGGAGCTAGGCCTCAGTTCTCCCCGTGGCTAATGGTGAGCACCCAGACCCTTTTAGAGGGGTAATGAAGGGAAGGCTGGGGTCACCCACCTGCTTGGGGGAAACAAGTGTGCTTGTTGAAAGCACCGAAGACTTGGTGAGAGAGCATCATTTTATTTTTGACCTTTTTAATAAAAAATGAATCTTAAATTTCTTGTCTCCTAGGTAGATCATGCATCTGTGATGATTTTTAGATTAAAAACTAAGAGGCAGTAATGTATTTGAACTCATTGGGAATATAGTTTCAAAGCATAATAAACCAGTTATTATATTGTAACACCTGTTGGAGAGTTTGGTTAGGTAGATGGATTCTTGGTAATGCAGTCTAGTAGCAAGTCCTTGAAATCGTTCTTTTCCAGTTCTAATTGATATGCATAGCTACAATCACATGTGCTAGTGGAACTGGAGTACAGGGGTGTCTTCCTGAGTTGTTCCAAATGGGGAAACTATTTTTTAAGACTTATTTATGCATACAGAGTTGGGGTACAGCCCAGAGATGCAGGGGCGGTGAGAGGATTCACCAGGCACAGAGTGGGGAGTGACGAAGTACTCTGCTGAGGGGAGCAGCGGGCGGGCCAGGAGAGGTCTGCCGCGCCATGTGGTCACCTCTGGGGCAGGCGGGGATCAAACTCTAGTGGTAGTAGCTTTAGCTTCTCAGTGCTGTGCCTCAACCCGTTGCGCCACCAGGGAGGGCCCCCAAATGGGGAAACTATTTTAAAGCTTTTCCTAAAAATATGTAAATCTACTCTGGAGTATACTGGAATTAGATTGTTGCAAATAAGAGAAAACTCTGCTCCCAAACTCTCAGGCTGAAAAACTCGTCATCCTCGACACCCCTCCTTCCCTTTGCTCTCCCACTCAACCTGAGGGAATTTTTTTTTTTTACCTTTTATGGCACCCACTGTCACTTACCCCCAAATATCCTCCTCTTCTCCTCCCCACTTCTCTCTTCCTCCTCCTTTCTTATAAAAGCAATTAGGTTTTCCTGGACACATTTTCACTCAGCTAAAAGACATACTTTTCCTTGTACATATACACATGACTAAGTTTGGTTAATCAAATAGAGGTGGGTGTGTTATGTGATACTTCCTGGAAATCTTCTTTAAAAGGTAGAGATACAAGGCCTCACTGGTGGCGCGGGGGTTAAAGACACAGCTCTATGAAGCTCTCCACAGCTGTTGCAGCACAAGTTCAATCCCCGGCCAGGGAGGTGATCCACATGGCAAGGCAGACCTCTCCTGACCTGCCTGCTGCTCCCTTCACCAGAGCAGTGTACTTTGTTAAACTGCCTGTTCTGCTCCCCACTCTGATGAATCCTCCCACCCCACATCTCTGGCCTGTATCCCAGTTCTTGCATGTATATATAAATATTTAAAAAAACAAAATCAGAGATACACATTTCTCCTGTTCTTCCTTCAGCACACTGTTTTGAACAAGGATGTGACAGCTGAAATTCCAGCCTTCATCATGGACCATGAACACACCCTAAAAACAACAGATTATACATTCTAGATCCCTGATGATTTTATTGTGTTGCCATACACTAGTCCTGGATTGCCTATCTCTCAAATATTAATTTAAAGCACCCTTATTTTAGCCTCCCTGGTGGTACAAGGGGTTACCGCATAGCACTATGAATCTGTTGGCAGCCACTGCAGCACAAGTTCAATCCCCAGCCTGGGAGGTGACCCACATGGCGCAGCAGACCTTTCCTGTCTCATCCACGGCCCTCCTCAGCAGTGTATTTCAGTCGATCTGCCTGTTCTGCTCCCCACTCTGTCTCTGGTGAATCCTCTCACCCCCCACACCTCTGGACTACACTCCAGTTCTTGTATGCATAAATAAATACATTTAAAAAAAAAAGCACACTTATTTTATGGTGGTACCCATAAAGGAAATAGTTTTAAGGGGAATGATAATGGCTTTGAGTTGAGGCTTGTGCTTATGAAGCATGGGTTGGTCTCTCACAGAAAAATGCAGAAGAGTCAGAGCTCTGGCGAGATGCTAGGTCCGCTTGAAACCAGGCAGGCTTCTCTGCATTCACGCTTCTGCTAAACGCTGCCACTGAAATCGAGTTAGTACCACAGAGCTACGTTGGGAAATGTTGGCCTGTACAGAAGGTCAAGAACCTTCTAACTTTTCTCCCCACTTGCAGTCCTTGCCTCTTGAAACTACTTTACACATTGTTCCAGAAGTAGCTGCTGGAAATGAAGTGGGTCTATGCCTGTTGAGTAAAGTATTATTTTAAAAAAAAGATTTCATTTATTTATTCATTCATTTATTCATTTATTTTTGCATAGAATTGGGGTGGAAGGTATGTGAAAGTGAGAGGATTCACGAAAGAGAGAGTGGGGTGCAGAACAGGCAGATATACAAAGTACACTGCTGAGGGGAGCAACGGGCGAGACAGGAGAGGTCTGCTGCACTATGTGGGTCACTTCCCTGGCCAGAGATGGAACTCAGGCCACTGCTGTGGGACATCAGTGTGGGCCCATTGGGGTGGTAGCGTTGATACTTAACCCCTAGGCCATGAGGACTCCCTAGTCTGATTTTGTTGTTCTGACACTCCAGACTCCATGCAATCTGCTGTGAATCTAGTCTCCCAATTCTCTTTCCTGTCTTCTCATGTGTCCCTAGCTCTAGTCAGACAGATGTGTTCTTTCTGAACTGTTTATGCTTCACAATGTTACACCTTTGTACATACTCAAGATCATCTCTAGCCCATGCAGAATCTTGGTGCAAAGTAGAGAAAGGTGTCACTTTCTCAAAAATTGAGAAAATTGCATCCTGTCAAAAAATTGCTGTCCTGTCCTGTTTGTTAGACATTTATATTTTCCTGCCATCTATAGAAAGTTTTTGTAACAAATATACAAGTCATTCATTGAAACAACAAAAAGTTATCAAGATGGGATCTTTTCAAACAATGACAAAGCCCACAAGGCCCCCAGAAATGGCTCTCCTCACACACTGAAGTCACAAGCGGGGTGACTCTCACCCTGTTCCCTGCACTTGAAACATCTATCCACTACTACCTTCATATTTTGTAGGCTCCTGGCATGCTGTTTTCACCACGAGGATGTATTTTTCAAGCTTATTATCAGACTTTAGGGGATCCCTGATGGCCTATGGGTTAAGTCTCAGTGTTCCCACCCCAATGGGCTCAATCTGATAGCCTACAACAATGGCCTGAGTTCCATCTCCGGCCAGGGAGGCGACCCACATGGCGCAGCAGACCTCTTCTGTCTTGCCCGCTGCTCCCCTGATTCTTCAAGGGGACAATAAATCTCCACCTGCTCCAAATGCCCAGTATATTTGACGTAGAACTCTTTCTGTTTCTATACTTTCTAACAGTCCTCTGTTTATTTATGTCAATGTCTTATCTCTCTACTAGACATTATGCTCTTTGAGAGCAGGAGAGGCTTTCCATTTAGTCTTGCAATTTCATATTATTTGGCGGAACACCTGATACTTGTGGTGACAATCGGCCCCGGTTTGCCAGGTTATCTATGCTTCTCCAATGTAACTATTAACAGTGACCCCCTTCACTCTCAAAATGTGCCAGTGAAAATGATAAATTGTGTAGAGACTTGACTTACAGTATGCTTTCAGTAAGTAACTAATGATTGATGACATAAATGAATGATAGAAATCAGCTAACCATCCACATAGAGCAAGTAATCAAGTCTGTGGAATTGATGAGGTCATTAAAAGGGAGATACCAGAAAAGACCAAGGTCAGGACCTAAGGAGGATGCATACTTTTACAAGTCAGACCAGGGGGAAGTCAACAGACCAAAAGTAGTCAACGAGGAAAACTGGATTAATTTCATAGAAGCCAATTAGAAAGTTTTAAGAGGAGTGAAGGTAGTCAATATTAGTAAAAGCTGCAGCTAGGATCAGCAGGGTGAATTCTAGGAAACAGTCACTGAATCTATTATTAAGTCCTTGTTGGCTTTCTTTCTTTCTTTTTTAAAAGATTTATTTATTTATTCATACAGAACTGGGGTACAGGCCAGACATGTGGAGGGTGAGAGGATTCACCAAGGAGTGGGGAGCAGAACAGGCAGATCTACGAAGTACACTGCTGAGGGAGCAGCGGGCGGGTCAGGAGAGGTCTGCCACGCCATGTGGTCACCTCCGGGGCAGGCGGGGATCGAACTCATGCAGAAGTGGCTTAAGCTTCTTAGTGCAGTGCTTTAACCCACTGCGCTACCAGGGAGGGCCTTTGTTGGCTTTCTTAAAAAAAAAAACAAAAACAAAAACAACAACTGGGGTACAGGTCAGAGGTGCATGGGCAGTGAGCAGATTCACCAGAGACAGAGTGGGGGCAGAACAAGCAGATGGACAAGTACACTGCTGAGGAGAGCTCTGGGCGTGTCAGGAGAGGTCTGCCGCGCCATGTGGGTCACCTCCAGGGCCGGGGATAGAATTTGCACTAAAGCGGCTGCAGCAAGCTTGCAGTGCCAGTCCTAACCCTTTGTACCACTGGGGAGGGCCCTTGTTGACTTTCAAGACAGGAGTTTCAGTAGAGCACGGCAGATGGTAGCCTCCGGTTAGTGAGTGAATTAATGCTGACAAAGGAGTGAGCATGGACTACATATATGTGAGAAGTTTGACTAGTGAACGTGAGAACTAGGATGGTAGCTTGGGTCCAAGTCAGAGGGCCACTGAGTGTGTTCACAGACCATGTGGAAAGAGTCAGTAGAGAAGGCTGATGGAACAATTTCTCTCAGGAGTGGTGATGGGACAGAATCAAGCATCCAAGTAGGATACAGCATTGGCAAGTAAAAAGTGAGGCATAGCTTTCTTTGAGACAAAGGGCTGTGGTAGAGTCCAGGCGAAAGGGCCATTATGCAGTTTGCAAAAGGAAGAGGGTTGAGAACGCCTACGTGGCCACAGTCTTTGTGGTGAAGTAGGTGGTGAGGTCATCTGTGAGAGGAGGGACAGCTGGGGCAGCACTGGGGACTTGAGAGCAATGGAAACAGTTTGGATTTAGAGCAACTGTTTTAAGCAATTCCTGAGGGAGTCAACAAGAGGCCTGCCAAGCTGTTGTACAAGCCCAGCTGAGGTTCAACTTCCCATACGAATGAGAGAGTTATTTCCACAGAATCCATAGAAAATGTATTTCTCAAGCTTATTATCTAAATACATTTCCCCCCCTTCCACCAGGAAGAGAATGAAGGAAACCACACTAGCAATTCATAATATGGCAGAGAATTATGAGCGTTTGGTCTTTCCCAAAAGTCAGTTGTTGCTCACTCATTCAGAGCCATCCAGCACCCTGAGTGACAGTGACTGCTTCATCCACGTTGTTTGTGGGAAGCTAAAAACGTAGACCCAGTTCCAAGGAGACTCTCAGAGCTACTCTGGGAGAAGGCTTGAGTTGCAGTACCTTCAGAGAAGGGCAAACACTGGCTCTTCTGTGAGACAGGGCATAAAGTTGCAAATAGCCTCTGTGATAAAACCTGATTTAACCAGGCAAAACCTTTAAGCTTACAAGCGGCCTATTAAATCCATCGAAGACCAAATGTCAGGCCTTGCCCTTTAAAGTCCAAGTAAATGACCACAGTACTGGTGGCTTAAAATGAGAAAAGTTAAACATCGCACGCGTCCACAGGTAATCTTTCCAAATGTCGTTTAATCATATATTCATAATTATTACAGTGTGCTTCAAGGAGGATAAGATTTGGAGACAACTGTTTGGCCAAAGAGTTAGGCGTTATTTTCTGGAAAGCAGTTTGCTTCCTTTGTTTCAGTGGGGAATCAGGGTGGCGCTGGGCCAAGAGCACAGCTGCCCAAGTGCATAAACAAGAGACTCCGATCCCTTTGCATCCACCACTAAGCACAGTGCAGGATCTACGCATATGTACTTGATTAAGGGTATTTTCATGTTTGTCTTGCCAGACTCTCAATCGCACATAGCTGAGCGGTGAGCAGCAAGGCAGAGTATAGGTTTTATGACATAGATGCAGAAGGCACCGAGAGAGATCTCACTTAGAGGCCTGTGATTTACTCAGTTTCCCTCTTCTGTTTACTCAGGGAGACAGTCGTGGAGTAAGTACCACCTGCATCACATTATATAAGTACTAATTTCCTTCGGAAATCATTAGTTTATTGTTCATGCACCGTTTTCTTTAACTCATCAACTGGATCATTTCAGGGGCATTATTGAGGGAGTAAAAAAGCAAATCATCTTTTGCAATTCAAGGAGTATGACTCTCACTTAAGCCTGAAAGATTTCCCTCAATTAAGTCTGCCATGCAATTCTAATTAGCAACTGGATAGGGTGAGAGGAAGTATGAGAGGGGATAGAGGACAGAAGCAAATCATGCTACTCAGAACTAGAGAGCCCAGAAGACCTATTTGCCTCTATCTTGATGTTATTGTTATTCATAATTAACAGTATTGTTGTGGTCAGGTGCTTTTAAGTTAATATTTTTTAAATTTTAAAAGAAATTTAAAAAACTAATAACAAAAATTAAACAACCGTAAACAAATAATTAAGTGCTTTTACTGCTCCAAGGATGGCTCTAGATAGTCTGTTACTCTATTCTCTCTGTTATTCATCTGATGTTTCCTACAGCCTGAGGTGTGAGTCGGGAGATTTTTAAAATGAGAAACCTGACGGCCGGAGAGGTTGAGTGACTCCCCTAACAACACACAGTCAGACTATCACCTGGATTCATGTCTCCCTCTTGCACCGGAAGTATCCCTACAGGCATCTATTTCTGCCTTTTGAAAGGTTATCGAGCAAGGGTATACCTTCTGTCGACAACGGATACTTATTGTTCCTGCCATTGGCTAGCTATCTTCAATCTGTGTGTTTGTTAATTCACTGACAAATTTGCTTTTCCTTCACTATTACTGCTTCACGTCTGAGATCTCATACAAGTATAAAAGGACAAGTTTACAGTCTGAAAATATTGAGGCAGTTTACGCAAATGGCTGCTAAATTCCAGAAGAGCTCTGATTTAACCAGATAGTAATTACAGACTTAGCTATGCCCTGGGCCCAATCACAGCCACTGAAACATAACTTCCTACAGCATAAGCCTGATCAAGGATAATTGGAGGCAAGCACAGGTGGCAAGTCTGTCCCCTGGGAGAGGAATTAGTGCTGGTTTCCAGCATGTACTCAGAAAAATTATATGCTGGCAGACTGGAAGCCAGACTCTCCAGGGCCCCAGTTCTCTTCTCTAGCTGCTGCTGTTTCCATCTGACATCTCCATGTTAGTTCTGCACGATCTTTCAATGGAGGGTATAGGTTGAGCTAGTAGGCAAGCGGGAGGAGTCATGATGCATTGCTCCACTAGCCAGCCCTATTTTCCCACTGCCTCCTCAGTAATGAGCCCTTGCTTCGGAATGCACCCCTACCATCTTATTGGTATGAAGGCTGCACAATCGGATTATTCACTGCGCCCTCCTTCTCTTGGTGGGATTTGCCCAGGCAGGTTATGAAACTTTGGATCTCTGCAGCCCTTCTGTATCTCCAAGTTTCCAAGGGAATGTGGACCATATATGTAGTCCACATATATGTAGTCCAATGTTAGGGAAAAAAAGCTTTGCAGAAGTCATGAATACTTATACCAGTTCCATGAACTTTCTAGGCCTGTATGTGATTGACATGCATAGACGTTGAGAGATGCAGAACAGTTTCTAGAATCATTTTACTATAATTTGTAGAAAATTAAACCTGGAGCCAAGTCACATAAACAAAGGACAACCTCGGAAAAGACTCTGTGGAGACAAAATATTCACAATTCTGAAGTATAGTTCTGGTTCTCAAACTGCTGAAACAGAGCACAGTTTCCCTTCCATTTGCTTTACCATTCATCCACTAGTGATTGTTTTGTTTGCCTCCATTATAATGCTTCAGGTGAAAATAGTAACCATATTTTAACCCTATCACTCACGTTTATGCTAATTTATACTGCCAGTTAGCCTGGCAAAAGGCAAAGATAAAAGGGCTATTTCAAGTCTAATAATCACAATTACTTTGAAATTAAGTGTGTGAGTTTATATCCTCATAAATACTAAGACAACACAAATATTGAAGCTAAGCGTATCCATTTTAATTACAATCAAAAGGAACATTAGTCCAAGGCAAGTGTTTGTTCCTGTATACATAATAAATCATACAAACATGTGCTTGGTAATGAATGTGAGAGGGAAACGTGTTTTTCCTTTTATTGATTTACATGCTTGGATGAAGACTTATGATTTGATACATGTACATCAATTCTATTTCCTTTGCAAAAGGCAATCTGCATCTAGAAAATCTCAATTAGGTTTTAGTGGCTTCTAGTGGTTTTGTGCTAGATAAAATCAATACTTAATTATCAAAAATATTGATTATTTAAACATTGGGCTTAAGTAATATTTACAAAATCCCATTTTATAATATAATTTGGTTATATTGCTCATGCATTTTAGTCCCTGTATGACCTTTCTTTTCATATTTTTTGATGATCAGAATATTTAAACATGGGAAAAAAAATTCAAAGCAGGATCTTGAAGAGGTCTTTTCATACCTGTGTTGATTGTAGCATTATTCACAGGAGACAAGAGGTGGAAGAAATCCAATGTCCATGAACAGATGAATGGGTAAAGAAACGGTGATATGCCAAAGAACAGAAAAACCTGTTTGCTAGGGAACCCTATGTGTATGTTCTTGCAGTAGAGCTAAGAAATGGGAACAACCTAAATGTCCCCGCACAGGTGAATGGATCAAGAGGATGTGGTGTATGTAACGATGGAATACTATTCAGCAATCAAAAAGATAAGCTCATGCCATTTGTGGCAACATGCATGGAACTGGAAGGGGTTATGTTCAGTGAAATAAGTCAGAAGAAGAAAGATATATTGGATGGTTTCACTTACATGTGACCTGCAGAGAGACCAAACAAAGTGTCAAAGACCAACCTTGAAAACCGACCATAGATCTAAGATACCCAGGAGGGTAGGGAGAGAAATAGAAACAGGGGAAGGAATAAAAAGGGGGTGGAGGTGGAGGAGACGCACCATGGATGGTGGTGATGGAAGATGGATACTGTGGTGGTGGGAGACCTACAGGGGCCACTCCATGCAGGGAGAAATCCCATATTGACAAAAATTACCAAGGGTGTAAGAAAAAAGGTACTTCATTAAAAAATAAAGTAATTAAATAAGGGAAAGTGGGGCCCTCCCTGTTGGCACAGTGGGTGAAAGCACAGCACAATGAAGCTAGCCACAGCTGCTTTGGCACAAGTTTGATCCCAGGCCAGAGAGATGACCCACATGGAGCAGCAGACCTCTCCTGTCTTGCCACTGCTCCCCTCAGCACTGTACTTTGCCTGTTCTGCTCCCCACTCTGTCTCTGGTGAAGCCTCTTACTGCCCCTGCACCTCTGACCTGTACCCCATTTCTGTAAGTATAAATAAATCAACCTTAATAAAAAAAAAAGGAAAAGTGCTATGTATATACAAGGGAACATTATTCAGCTTAAAAAGAAGTGAAATCCTCAGACACTACAAGGATAAACCTTGAGCACTTCTGCCAAATGAAATAAGCCAGTCACGGGAGTACAAATGTTCTATGATTCCACACAGAGGAGTTACCTAAAGCAGTCAAACTCCAAGAAATGGAGGGCAATGGTGGTTGCCAGGGGCCAGGAGGAAGGAATGTGGGCACAGAATGTCAGCATATCTGGTTAGCAGTTAGGGGCAGTACCCTCCTACCCTGGGCTCTTATTTTTCAAGGCCTTTTTTGCCTATTTATACTTTATTTTTACTATTTAATTCCATAATAATTGAATGCAGTTTTCAATGCAATATATTTTTAACCAGTTTGTTAGCCCCCCTCCTTTAAAAAAAAATAAGATGTATTTCTGCATACAGAAATGGGGGACAGGTCAGAGGTGCAGGGGTGGCGAGAGGATTCACCAGACACAGAGTGGGGAGTGGAGCAGGCTGACTGATGAAGAACACTGCTGAAGGGAACAGTGGGCGTGTCAGGAGAGGTCTGCTGGACCACGTGGTCACCTCCGGGGCAGGCCGGGATCGAACTCATGCTGAAGAGGTTTTAGCTTCTTAGTGCTGTGTTTTAACACACTGCACCACCAGGGAGGGCCCTAATTAAAAGCACTTACAGTGATAACCCTTTTGGTGAACAGGATAAGGAAAAGTGAATTTTAAATTAACGGTTGCAGTTTTTGCATTGAAATATTTAAGCCATTTGAAATTTACCCTGGTTTGTCGTGGGCACACACTTATTGATAGTATATATGTACAACTTAGACCCATCAGTAGGAGATACTTTGTTTTGCTTTTCACCTTGAAATACAAGAAGATTTTAGAACATTTTTAAAACCATGCAATTCACTTTACCCAAAGCTTACCCTTTGAAGATTTTATAGTTACCATGGTATCTGGTATACATCCACTAGATGTCAGGAGAGACATATCAAGGATCCTACCGACTATCTCAACTTTTCATTAGTGAAACTGAAAAGCAAGCAATTACAGAAGTTATTTAGTAATTGACATGTAGAATACAGGCAAATGCAATAAATATCCCAAGTGATTTTTTTAATGTAGAACATCTAGTCCGAGTCTGTTCTCAAGAGGCTAAATTAAATATTTCCAAATCTTCAAGCAATTTATGGTGGTCCAGAGGTATTCTGGGCCTTACCTAGTGGCTCGTGGCTTCATCTTTTTGCACTTTCACACAATACTTGACCTACACAGCTTTTCAGCAGCTTGTCACAAGAGAATTTGATTCATTGGTTTTATTAGATCTAAAAATTAAGTCACTTTTGTGGTTCTTGATAATTCCGGCTGTCTGTGTTCTTGTAAAAGAATCATTATAGCTTTAGTCATATTTCGCTTGCTTATTTAGAACTTTTAAGAAATTTGCCTAGATCTTGTTTGCTCTGTTCTCAAACTGACCAGCTTTGTTCTGACTGAAAACAGCACCACCACCCCCCACCGCCCTTGCAATTGCGGTAATACTGATTTACAACGTGGTTTCTGATTTAGAGGAATAACATCTCCCCCTTTAGGTATTGTCACCACCCGCAGCCACCACGAAAACACCCATAATCCTCTCCCTAGTCCATAGTGCTCCTTCCTTGCATCTTTCTTCCCCCTTCACCACCGTTATGGTGCCTCAATTAAACAGTTAGATCTCTAGGGTTTATTGCTGGTTTGACTTTATCTGATTCTTTGTTTTCTCTATATTCTGCAGATAAAGGATGCCAGTTGATATTTTTTTCTCCTTCTGACTTATTTTGCTTAGATAATCCCCTGTAGTTCTATGATATTGTTGCAAATGGCAAGAATTTATCTTTGTTGATTGCCAAGTAGTATTCTATGGTGTATATGCCGCATCTGCCTGATTTGAGGCATTTAGGTTGTTTCCATAACTTGGCTACTGTAAATAGTGCTGCAATGGACATCTGGGTGCATCTATACCTTGTGCTTTTTGAATAGATACCTAAGAATGGAATTACTGGGTCATCTGGTAGATTCATTTTTACTCTTTTTGAAAACCTTTATACTGCTTTCTGTAGGTGCTAAGTAAATCTTCATTCTCACTAACAGTGTAAGATGGTTAATTTTTCTCTGTATTCTCCCAAATATTTGTTGTTGGTGGTATTTTTGATATGGGCCATTTTCGCAGGTGTGTGGTGGTATCTCATTGTAGCTTTGATTTGTATTTCCCTAATTGCATTTCTGTGATGATAAATTATTATGAACATGCTTTCATATGTCTATCGACCATTATCTCTGTTCTTTGGAGAAGTGTCTATTTAGGTCTTCTGCCCATTTTTTTGACTGGGTTGTTTTCTTGTTGAGTTGTATGAGTCCTTTGTAGATCTTGGATATTAAACTCTTGAGTGATATATAGTGAGCAAATATTTCTCCTATTCAGTAGGGGATCTTTTTATTTTGGTGATAGTTTTTTTTTTTTCACTGTTCAAAAGCTTTTTAATTTGATGTAAGCCCAGTTGTTTATAGTCTCTTGTTCTCGTCAGTATTAGGGATGAATCTGCAGACTTCTCTGAAGCCTGTGTAGTAGAACATCTTGCCTCTGTTTTCTTCCTTGTATTTTCATGTCTTATAGCCAAGACTTTTAAGATCTTTGAGTTAATTTTTGTGTATGTTGTCCAGTTTTCCCAGCACCATTTATCGAAGAGACCTCCATTTTCCAGTAAATACACTTGGTTTTTTTGTAGCAGATTAACTGTCTATATGAATATGGGTTTATTCCTGGGCTCTTAATTCTATTCCATTGATTTATGTGTCTGTGTTTTCCCCTGTACTATACTGTTTTGATTTTTATAGCTTTGTAGTACAGTTTGAAGTCTGGTAGTGTGATGTCACCATTCTTCCTCTTTTTTTTTTTTTTGTGAGGATTGCTTTGACTATTCAGGGTCCTTTGTGCTTCGTGTGAACTTGAGTAATGTTCTGTATCTTTGAAGAATGTCTTTGGAAATTTGATAGGGTTTTCATAGAATCTGTGTATTGCTTTGACAAGGTTAATTCTTACAATCCATGAGCAGGGAATATCTTTTTATTTCTTTGTGTCTCCTATTTCTTTTAACAATGTCTAATGTTTTCATTATATAATTCATTCAGATCCTTTCTTAACTTAAATCCTAAATATTTAATTCTATTTGATGTGATTATCAATGGGATTTTTTCTTGATTTCTTCCTTTTCTAGCTCATTATTTGCACCTGATTTTTGTATATTGGTTTTGTAATCTGACACTTTACTCAATATAGTTTTCCCTTTAAGTTCTACTCCTTTTGGTTTGCTACTAGAGCAGAGGTGTGGGCCTAGTAGGGGAGTAGGGAAGGGCTAGACTCTAATAAGGATAATAAATAACAAAGGTTGAAGGCAGTTATGCTGTCAGATGACTCATCAGCATGGCATCAGGGTCAAGAGAGCAGAAGCAAAAACAAAGAGAGTAAAGCCCTCCTTGCTGAGATGTATTATGTGCACATACGTACATATTTACTTTGATTGCAAGGGAAAAAAAGAAGTCACAGATTCTTCTACATAATGCCTAACCACAAATCACCAAAGATTGCTCATGGGTTGTAGAAACAGCCTGGAATACAAATTTGGGTCAGATTTCCTGTCCCCGCTTTTATTCAGCTTGTTATAACTCACTGTCATTAGTATCACTAAGTCTTCTCAGGTAACATACCTATAACCCTTCTGATGGCATATTATCACTTCTTAATATTTTTCCTTTCATGAATTTCACTGAATATTTCCTATCTTATATCTATAGAGCTTTCAGGATTTTCTTCCCTCCTACTATATAGACTTTCTCCAATCACCTATGTTTAACTTTCTTAAAGCTTCCACGATAACATTCTTTTCTTATATTCTAATGTATCAGTGAACTAGCACTCCATCTGTAGGTTTAAACTTTCAGAGCTAATACAATGTTTTTTGAGACTTGGGTATTTTGAGATATTATCCTCCATTCTGTCTACAATTTAAAGTGATCTTTTATCTTTTATTTTTAGTTGATTATTTTTTTAGTAAGTATAGTGCATGCACATGGTGCAAGATCCAACCAAGAAAAAGAAATAGTTAAAAAAAAAGCCTTACAAAACTCAATTTTTTGCCTCTGTATGCTATTGAGTGAGCATCTTAAAATTTCCCCCTTTCCTCAGCCATCATATCTAAGTTTGTCTTTCAAGTTGGTGGAACAACAGTGGAAGCTCTTCATTGAGGTTAAGCTTAGGAACAAATGGTGAGAGTCTGAGAAGCCATTCCAAGTAAAAGGGATGCTCGACTATAGTTATGAGAGATCCAAACACTTGGGGTTGTCAATTTATGCCACAGTGGAGGAGGTAGCAGCAGCCATGAAGGTGAAACCACACAAGGGAGATGGAAGAGTTGTGGAACCAAAGAGAGTTGAGTCCACAGAAGGTCCCCAGAGACCTAGTGCCCGCTCAGTGAGAACAAGATTCTTATTAAAGAATTAGTGGCATTGAAGAAGACACTGAAGAACATCACCAAAGAGATTATTTTGAACAGTGTGGGAAAACTGAAGTGATTGAAATCATGACTGATCAATGCAGTGGCAAGAAGAGAGGTTTTGCTTTGTAACCTTGGATAACCATGACTCTATAGAAAAGACTGTCATTCAGAAATACTAGACTGTGAATGGCCTCACTGTGAAAGAAGGAAAGCTCCATCCAAGCAAGGGCTCAGTGCTTCATCCAGCCAAAGAGGTTGAAATGGTTCTGGAAACCTTGATGGTGGTCATCGAGGTGGTTTTGGTGGCAATGACAATTTTGGTCATGGAGGAAACTTCCGTGGCAAGGTGGCTTTGGTGGCAGCTGTGATGGTGGTGATGGCGGATATGGCGGTAGTGGGGATGGCTGTAGAGGATCTGATAATGATGGAAGCAATTTTGGAGGTGGTGGAAGCTACAATAATTTTGGTGATTACAACAATCAATCTTCAAATTTTGGACCCACGAAAGGAGGAAAGTTTGGAGGCAGGAGCTCTGGCTCCTATGGTTGCAGAGGCCAACACTTTGCCAAACCACACAACCACGGTGGCTGTGGTGGTTCCAGCAGCAGCAGTAGCTGTGGCAGTGGCAGAAGGTTTTAATTAACTGCTAGGTAATAAAGTGCAGCAGGCAAGGAGACCAGAGAAGCGAGGGGAAGCTGCAGGTTACAACTGCAGCCAAGCTCAGTGGCAGCAGGACCTCATTGCTACATAGAGAACATGTTTTAGACAATGCTCATGTGTATGGGCGAAAAACTTGAGGACTGTATTTGTGACTAATTGCAGTAACAATTTTCGTTTCTGTTCTTTGGAAAGTATAAAGCATTCTAACAAAAGGTTGATGCAGATTTTTTTTTTTTTGTGCTCATGCTATTAAGTGTTATATGTAACAATCTGATAATGATGCTGAATGAATGCCTCTTTAAAAAAATAAAAATAAATGAAAATGAAACTCAAGATGTCTTAAACAACAGCAACAACACAAAATGAAACTCAAAAAGTGAACAGAATGTTCTTCCTATCCTAACCTTAGCTTTTCAATTCCTTTCCCCAGAAACAATAACTGTTCCCATTGTCTTATTCTCCAAATATGTCCTAAGTAAGCATGTGTACAGTAAAAGAATAACATACTTTATACATCTTTTGCACCCAACTATATTCATCTAACATTGTGTTGAAGGTAGTTCATGTAAATACATATAGAGATGCTTGATTCATTGTTTGAATGAACCATAAGTTGTTTATAGGCATCTAGATAGTTTCCAATCTTTTGTATCACTCTAATGTATACGCTTGTATAGTCCTTTTGACTTTACAAAGTGTTTTTGCAGAGCTGGGAGCATGTCTATAGCGTATATCTTCAGAAAGAGAATTGCTGTGTCAAAGTGTAGCTATATTTTTAGTTTTAATAGAAGTCGCCACATTGTCTCTATTGAGATGAAAATGACTATTAACACCATCAGCAATGCATGGGAGTGCCTGTTTCCTCAAACTCTTGCAACAGAATGTTATCAAAGAATTTTCTTATCATTGTTGGCTATATATTGTAGAGCTATATGTTCTAGATTTACTTTGCACGTTCCTTATGAATGAGATTGAATGTACTTCAAATGTTTAAAAGGATTTATATGACTTTTGTGGTGAATTATCTATACTTATCCATTGCCCAATGTTTGTTTATTTGTTTCACAATGTTCTACTCTGCTTTGCCCATTTTGTTGCGAAATTTTTATTTGAGTTGTTCATCTTAGTCTTACTAACTTGTAGGAACACTTTAAATATTCAGGAAAGTAGCTCTTAGTAATGTGCATTGCTGTTTTTTTTTTCCAGCTTTTTTTTGGTTTCCTGATAATGATTCGTTTGTGATGCGTGTTTTTGGCTTATATAGCCAAAGTAATTAATCTTTGTTTCTATTACTTCCTAGATTGTTTCCTCCTTGGAATTATTAACAAATTCACCCATATTTTCTTCTAGAATTTATATAATTCTGTCATTTCAGATTTAAATACTTAATTCACTTAGTATAATGAATGATGTAGTAATTTAATCTTTAAATATACTTTTTAACCATCCTTTTCCTCATGATTATATAAATAATAGCTGCTCATTGTAAAAAAAAATAGAGATACAGAGAAGCAAAAAGAGAAAAACCTAGAAACAGAAGACATATCATTCCATTAAACAGAGATGATTAATTAATATTAATTTTCATTTCCTTTTTTCTATGTATCTGTAGAAACAACCCTTTTTCTTATGGAAGCATGATCACATCATAGTCATTTATCATCTTATTTATTTATTTGAGTTAACTTACTTTTACATGGAGCACCATTGTTTTACCTCTTTGTTAATATTTTGACAGAATAAGGTTTCTCCCTTCAGGTGTGGTCACATACCTCTCCTACCACCAAAGCACCCATCATCCTCCACCACAGTCCATTGTGCTCCACCTCCTCATCCACATTCTCACTCCTCTCCTTCCTGTCCCCTTCCCCTCCTGGGTGCCTCATTTTATCCCAACTTGATATTAACACATGTGAAAATTTCCTCATGCCAAGGGCTTTCACTTTCTGACTCTGCTTCATCTGCATCTATTTTGAGGCTTAGTTTGAAAGCTCTGGAGCGATAGATAGAAACTTACAATGGTTATGAGTAGTATTTGGGCTGACTCATTTACTGATAGGAATCTGGTAAATACTCATTGATAATGTCATGCTTTTCCTTCTATCCAAATTCTTGATTAAATGTTAAGTGTGAAATACTTAATATGGAACCATGTTGTGTTTCTCATAGAATGCTTCAAGAATGAATCACAGTATTGTAGGTCAATAATATATTTTTGAAAATTTGTACTTAAGTGTATTGGTTTACATCAATATTAGTCTTTAGGATCTATAGGGTCTCCCCCTTCAGGTGTGGTCACCATCGTGCAGCCACCACAAAAGCACTCATAGTCCTCCAGAATATTCCAATGTGCTCTTTCTACCCTGTTTTCATCCCTCCCTCTTCCCATCCCTTCCTGGATGTCTCAGTTTTATGATCAGTGCTCAAGGGTTGGTTTAAAAGTTTGTCTAGCTCTTTGGTTTGATGTGGGACTAGATGGAACTTGACAGTTATAGAGGGAAACTGGAGCTAGAATGGCAAGACATTTCTGGCAGAGGAGTAAAGTGTGCTAAAATCTGAATGTGGAGCATAGCAGTTATGTTTACGAGATTGTCAATAGTCCAATTGGGTTGGTGCATGGTTTGGTTACATGAATGGGAATAGGGGGAGAATAAGTTGAAAACTTAATATTTCAAGTCAAAGCTTAATGAAAATTAAAAAAAATAAAGACATTTTAATTTTTTTATGCATAGAAGAACTGGGGTGGAGGCCAACTGGGTTGAGAATGAGAGGATTCACCAGACACAGAGTGGGGAGCAGAACAAGTGGATCCATTGACACACACTACAGGAGGGAGCAGCAGGCGAGACAGGAGTGATCTGCTGTGCCATATGGCTCACCTACGTGGCTGGGGATCAAACTCGTGCTGCAGTGGCTGGTGATAGTTTGGTAGGGCTGAGACCTAATCCTTGCTCCACCAGGGAGCAAGATTTTGAAATACAGACAGATGAGCTGTTATCTCTCTAGGCAGTAAGGAAGATTTTTGAATTTTTACTATACAAAATGTTGTACAGAAAAGTAAACAGAACAATATGACAATGCCTCATGTGGCCGTCAAACTGTTGCAGCAGGTGTGACATTAACAGACTAGCTTCATCTACATGTCCCACTTCTCTACATTATTTTGAAGTAGCTCGCAGGCATTCTATCATTTCATGCATAACTATTTCAGTAGGTGTCTCTAAAATGTAAGAATTCCTCACAGAAACATAGCCCTGATACCCAAACATAATCATACCTAAAAGAATTGACAATAATTTCTTAAAATGACTGTAGGGTTTTTATTTATTTATTTGTGCATACAGAACTGGGGGTACAGGCCAGAGGCTCAGGGACGGTGAGAGGCTTCACCAGAGACAGAGTGGGTAACAGTACAGGCAGATCGATGAAGTACACTGCTGAGGGGAGCAGCGGGCGGGTCAGGAGAGGTCTGCCGCGCCATGTGGTCACCTCCGGGGCAGGTGGGAATCGAACTCATGCGGAAGCGGCTTTAGATTCTCAGTGCTGTGCTTTAACCCGCTGCGCCACCAGGGAGGGCCGACTGTAGGGTTTTGAAGAAGTCATGTCACGACTAGTGTGGAGCTCGACCCTGAAAAGAAAATGGCTGCTCCTTAAGTACAAAATAATGTGTTATTTAATTGTATGAACTTGATGTTGCGTAGTTACATAAATGAGGATAACAGAAAAGAAACATTTTTTTTATGAACGGTGAGTACTATAAGTCACACCACTAACACAAACTTATTTGAAGATATATTTTTTTAAGCCTGCAAGTCCCTCAGAAGCAGAGCTTGGAATCGATGTTACTCAGGGTCAATTTTCATTAAAGTAAAACTGATAAAATAATTTCCCCAACCTCTTAAAGCCTTTCATAGAAATAGCAGGCTGATTTTTTTCAATCTTTGGCACCTATTTTTGGAAGGTCCTAAGAAAGGGAGCTATTTCTTTTTTTTAAGAGTAAGTTTAAAGAAAGACACTAAAAGGAAAGAAGAAAATAAATAGCTCAGTATGCCAATAAATTGTGTCCTTCAAAAGAATAAATGATAAACTGGGTGTTGGTTGCAACTGTGCTGCTGTGGTCATGGAAATACAATTACATTGTGCTGGATGCTGACGCAGAGAAGGCCAGTGAAACTCAGAAGCCTCCTTATTCCCCTGGGGGCCTTCATCCCTGTGACATTAGCCACCTGGCGCCCTGTTTGTTCAGTTGCCCATCTGATAGAATATCCAATCTCCTCATTTCCTGTGCTGTGGAAAATTATTTTATTCAGCCAGAGATGAACCCTTCTTTGGAATGGAAATCACTGATTTATTTGAGACAATGTATTTGGCACAAAGCACAGATGAGTCTTAGATCCATTTTTTTTTTTTTTAAAAACAGAACTTGCCCAATATCTGTGATTTTTTTTCCCCCTAAGACAGAAGATCTGATGGGGTCTGGTAGAACAGAGGTCACTTTAGAAGGGAAATGGCTCCTTTATTATAACCTTATTTTCTTAAAACTCACTCTAACAACTGTTTCAAGTGCTAATTTTAATTTTAGTTGAAAATCAGCCCTTGGTGAGGTCACCATGACATTTAAATCCAGAAGGGCAAGAGCACACTATACAGTGAGAGATGTTGATATCTATCCTGAATTTCAGTTCAAGATGACCAGAAAATGGGGCGTGCAGTATTTATGCACTTTCTTTGAAATATAGTAGTCCCAAGGAGAAAGAGAGACCTCTGATTGTAGGAAGCAACGCTTGGTGTATATTTTATTTTTCCCTATTTTCTTGTTCTAACAGGCCTTGCTTTGGCTCTCTGGTTTATGGCTTGTTCTCTATTGTTGTGTTGCTAACTATGTTAAGTCCATGCAGGCAGAGTGGCTTTAGATTATAAGGCTTGTTTGCTGTTCTCATAGGCTTGGAGATTGTGCAAGCATTTCAACAGATCAGGTTATGTTGATGTGAACTGTGGTGACATCCCCTTTATCAGTAGTTTAGGCTTCCAGCAACTTTACTGGCCTCTCTGCAAGATGGCCAGAGCCTGGAATAAGGGTAAGAAGGCCTCTGGGAGGTCAAAAGAACTAGCACAAAGACCTTGGACATTACCCTGTAGGAGATGCATCAGGAGAGGCAGGAAGATCCGAACTTCAACCAGTAACTTTATTTTCTACACATTTCTAATAGAATGAGTTGTCTGGCTTGTTGGCTCACAACAAATTAGATGAGAGGTTATTAGTAGCAGGTCTTCTGAGATCTAGGAGAAATAACAATCCAAAATTTGAATGCAAATGAAGAATAGAATTTTACAAGACATAAAATTACAATTTGAGGCTCTTGAGTGTAGGGGTAAATGCACGTGGCTTCTCCAATCACCTGAGTGCATGTCCACCTTTACCATTTATCTAGCCTCTCTCTATGTATTTTTAGTGCTTAGCACAAAAAGCCAAACAAACAGGTAGCTTTTTGGGAAGGCAAACATAAGCGCAAGATCCCTGTAGAATGCAAATGTGTTTATAATGCTAACATCAACTCATCAGAAATAATTGGGTTATATTCACTCTACTCTGATTAAGAAGATAGGGGGGAAAAATCCCTCCTAAAAAATTAGATTAAAAGCACTTGGGTAAATACATAGGCATGTAATTACTAGACCATATGGTAGGTATATATGCTTGATGTTATTTGAGACTGCTAAACTGTTTTCCAAAGTGGTTGTACTGTTTTGAATTTCTACCAGCAAGATAGAAAAGTTTCTGTTGGTCTGCATGCTTTCAAGCACTTGGTATTTTTAATTTTTAAACATTTTAATAGTCTAATAGATACACCCTGGCCTATCACTTTGGTTTTCATTTGTGGTTTCCTTACAACTGATGACATTGGACAGCTCTTCATTTGCCTACTTTCCATAAATGTATCTTTACCTGCTAAGTGTTTACTTGAGTACTTTGTCCTTTTAAAAACTGAATTATGGGCCTCCCCAGTGGCTCACAGGTTGAGGACACAGTGCTGTCAAGGTATTGCCAATCACTGCAGCATTAGTTAGATCCCCAGCCGGCCAGGGAGCTGACCTCCCCCTCAGCAGTGTATTTCAATGCATCTGCCTGTTCTGCTCCCTACTCTGTCTCTGGTGAATCTTTTCACCTCCACATCTCTGGCCTGTACCCAAGCTATTATATGCATAAATAAATAAAACAAATACATTAAAAAAAACCCAGATTACTACTGTTGGTAGGAATGTAACCATCATGGAAAGCAGTATGGAGACTCCTTAAAACAAGTAAAAATAGAAATTCCATACTATACAGTTATCTAAGTTCTGGTTATGTATGAAAGATTAAAAAAAAAAACACATGAATTTGAAGGGGTATATGCAGCCCCATGCCTAATGCAGCATTAGTTGCAATGATCAAGAACTGGAAACAACCTAAGTGACTATTAATATATTATTGGATAAAGAAGATGTGGTATTTAAAACACAATGGAATACTACTCAGCTGTATTTAAGAAGAAGGAGGAGGGAGAGAAGAGTGAGAAGAAATCTTGCCATATTCAGCAACATGGATAGGCCTAGACGGTATGATGCTTAGTGAAATAACTGATGGAGAAAAATAGAGACTATATGATTAGCAAAAAGGGAGGAGGAAGAAGGGTGGATAAATCGGGTAAACATGGCTATTGGTAAAGGACAGAACTGGACTTTTAGTGGTGAACTTAATGTAGCATATGCATATCTTGATTTTTAATGAGGCACATACATCAAAATTGGGCTATTTGTTTTATTATTGAGTTTTTGAGTTCTTTATATATTGTGGATACAAAACTTTTTCACATGAAGTGAAAATTTATGTTCGCATAAAAACTTGTATTTAGTATTTATAGCAGATTTAGTAATAAAATCTGAAAACTGGGAACAACCCAAATCTTGACTTGGTTAAAAAAAATTAGAACATTTATAAAATGGAGTATTACTCAGCAATGAGAACAAACACATGATTCACATAACAGTATGGATGAAACTCAAATGTGTTCTGCTAAGTGAAAGAAGCAGATATAATTCTGTTTATGTGACAATCTGGAAAAGGGAAAATTATAGCTACTGAAAACAGATTGGCAGTTGCCAGGAGCTGCTGGAAAGTTCTCCAGGATGGCCACAAAGTGGCAGCAGGAGGAGAAGTTAAAGGGTGATGGACATATTCTGTATCTTGATTTTGCTGGCAATTTGTCAACACTTATTGAATTAAGAGAACAAAAGGTGAATTTTTTTTCATATCAATTATATCAGTTCAGTTTCTTAAAAGGCAAAAAATAGAGAAATTTTAGGATGTCAAAAGGAAGTGAGGATTTAGAACGTTGAAAAATATTGTGGCTACATTTCAAGGATGAAGTGTAACTTAGGACATTCTATTAGTTATTAGAATTCTATAAAATGTTTAACCCTATTTGTAAGATAATACAAATATAAGTTTGTAATCACCTGAAGTCTGTCTTGCAGGGAACTGTGAATGCAGCGGGCTTTTGCTTATTGAGGAATTCACATGTTGGACACGTGGAGTTGTAGTGAAAGCAAAGGGGAGTGAAAACAAATCACGAGTAAATGAGTATCAGCTTCTCTGGCTTCTCCTAATTTTTTAAAAAAAGATTTATTTATTCGTACAGAACTGGGGTACAGGCCAGAGATGTGGAGGGTGAGAGGATTCACCAGAGACAGAGTGGGGAGCAGAACAGGCAGATTGTTGGAGTACACTGCTGAGGGGAGCAGCGGGTGGGTCAGGAGAGGTCTGCCACGCCATGTGGATCTCCTCCAGGGCAGGCGGGTATCGAACTCATGCCGAAATGGCTTAAGCTTCTTCTTAGTGCTGTGCTTTAACCCGCTGCACCACCAGGGAGGGCTGCTTCTCCTAATTTTACATGCACAAAGAAATAAACATACAAATGTCTATCACTTCCATTTTATCATCATCTTCATCGCCAGGTGATCATCCCATCCCTCATATTTGCATCAAATCAACTCACAGCTTTGCCTGTGAACATTCCTCTTTGTGTAAATTTGCTCATCGACCGCTTTGCCAGATACCCGCTTACCCCTTTTACTCCCCTAATCTGTGATAGGCAAAATTGAACCTATGTTTCGAGGTGCACTTTAAAGCTTGTCTCCATGATTCCTTCACAAGTGAATTTCCCCTCCTTGTACTACGTAGATTCGCAGAAAACTTTTTGCCTTGACACCAAAAGCAGTGAGTAAAGAAGAATTAGGTGCACGTTACAGGTGCTGGGTAAATGTTAAATGGGCCTGGACACAAAAATCACATTGTTGAGACTGTCTGTTTAAAGGAATGGAGATGCCATGTTGCATTCTTGGAATATCAGCTCAGCAGAGCCCTGGTGGTGTGATATTGGACAAGTTACTTATTGACCCGGAACTCCTGTTTCCGTATCTGCAAAATGTTGATAATAATAGCACTTACCAGGGGTTGTTGTGAGGAGTAAATGAATCAATCTGTATACAGTGCCTGCCACTTCGGGAACCCAAGGTAGGAGTTAGCTATTGCTAATTTGGAAGCACCTTAATAGTTCCAGCTAATTATAATCAGATGGGCTAAATATATAAGTTCAAAAGGCATGTTGATTTCAAGGGGCTATTATCATCATGAGAGGCAGAAATACAAGATAACATTTATGTTCATCCCATCTATGTGTGTCAGAAAGATCAGCAACTCTGGGTCCACTATGGATTCTAACCTAATTCTGTGGGAATATATCATTGCAGCTTTCATAATAGAACTTCCAGGGGGTTTGGGGAGAGGGAGTCAGCTGCTGGATGGACCTTGCAGAAGAGAATCCATAGAGCTGGCCTGTTCCACTAGCAGCCATTTGATATTCTAGGCAGCTGCCTGACACCGCACTTCGGTGCCCCACAGTGTAATTAACAGGCACACACAGCTGCTTTGTCAAAGAATTGGCCAGACTTGGCAGTGCGTGCTTCAGGGGCGGGGTGATGGCAGGGAGCACCCAGGATCTGTTCACCATCTTGGGCACTGAGCTTGCCCAACAGCTCCATAATGACACTGCAGCTGCACCCCAGCATGTCTCAAAGCAGTTGGCCTGTTCTTTTTTTTTTGGGGGGGGGCTATCCAAATTCCAACGAATGAGTTTCCATTCTCTAGTGGACACCACGATACCATGAGCTTGAAGCTGTAGGGTTTTTCATTTGGTTGTTTTTTAATTCTCTAAACTGCATGAATTTTTTTTTTTTTCATTTCTGTCGCCATTGGCCAGATCAATCTTATTCTGGAAAGTAAATGTAAGAGGACGTGCAATGTCGGGGGAAAAGCATGAGACTAAGAATCAGGAGACCTACTTTTTGTTCTAGCTCATTAGTTGGGTGACCTTGAGAAAGTTGTTTGTTCTCTCTGCACCTTTGGGTCATATGTGCGAACGAAATGGTTAGGTTACAGAAGGCTTTTCTGGGCAGTTTGTGCCTCTGGGGTTCTTCTACTACTCAAATGCATTTTCAGGGATTCTGGGCATTGGATCCTGGATGCAATACACCCTGTGAACAACCTCAAAGTTATCTTCTCCCTGTATATTGCTTGTTATCAAACTACCAACTCCGTTGTACATTTAAATTTTTATTGAGATGTAATTGATATACAGAATTATGCTAGTTTTAGGGGTGCCACACAATGACTCAATATCTGAATATGTTGTGAAATGATCAGCACAATAAGAGCAGTTAACCTCTGCCCTCTTACACAGCTACACTTTTTTTCTGGTGGTAAGGACTTTTAAGATTTACTCTCAGCGGGCCCTTCCTGGTGGCACAGTAGGTTAAAGCACAACACTAAGAAGCTAAAGCCACCTTAGCATGAGTTTGATCCCCACAGCAGAGGTGACCCACACAGCGCAGCAGACCTCTCCTGACCCGCCCGCTGTTCCCCTCAGCAGTGAACTTCGTCCGTCTGCCTGTTCTGCTCCCCACTCTGTTTTTGGTGAATCCTCTCACCCTCTACACCTCTGGCATGTACCCCCGTTCTGTATGCATAAAGAAATAAATATTAAAAAAAGATTTACTCTCAGCTATTTTCAAATATGCGGTACAGTATTATTAGCTACACTCATCATGCTTATATCCCCAGGACATATTTATTTTATACTTGGAAATTTGTACCTTTTGCTATCCTTAACCCAGTTCATCTCCCCCTAACTCTCCTTTCCTCTCCCCTGCCCCCTTCTCTGGCAGTCACCTGTCTATTCTCTGTATCTATGATTTTGGTATACCACATCTAAGTGAGATCATATGGTATTGGGCTTTCACATGTAAGTGTGATCATATGGTATTGGGCTTTCTCTGCCTGACAAATAAGCGTCTGTTATGCAGAAAGGGATCCCTGTCCTTGAACTTCCTGTCTACCTTGCCTTCCAGTCTTTCTTGAGGTGCTGCATCGTGAGGCTGTATTTAGAAAGCACCTTCCGCTTTGGGTGAAAAAATGACAGCTGGAACCTGCAGTTGGATTCTGAATCCTGTTCCGCCACTCCAAGCAGGGACTGCTTCTCATTTGGGTTGCATTTTTCTCATTTCATCTGTGTCACTCTTTAGGCTCCTAGTTTGAGAAATACTGTTAGTTTGATCTCTTTCACCTCATTTCCTTTGAGGGGAAATATCTCACACCTAGCGACTAACCCCCGGCCATCTCACTTTTTTGCATGCTTATCTATTTGAAACCAAGTTAAAGCCCTCGCTGGCTTAGGATGTGTGAGTAGCCTTAAAGGGAGACCAACGTCTGGTCTCAGGCTGTGTGTGTTCAGAAAGTTGAGGCTCCGTAGACTATATAGGGTTTGCCTTGGGGGGGATGAGGTGTTTGTGGGTAATAGCCAATTATATCCATCTCTTCCCTCCTCTCCATTCAGTGATTTGCCCCTTGGCTTTGTCTATGATGGAAGTATTTTCATTATGAAAATCAGCAAACACTAAAAATCAGAGATGTGTATTTTTTCAGTCCTTTTTATTTTTTCTCTTGTTCAGTTGCATACTTTCTACTGATCTAACTTTCCGTGTACTAGTTCTCTCCTCTGTCATTTCCAATCTGCTATTGATCCCATAGAATGAGTTTCAAATTTTGGTGTTTGTACTTTTTAATTCTAAACATTACATTTGGTTTTTCTTTATATCTTTTATTTCTTCTATGAGACTCTCAATTTTTCCACTTGTTTGAAGAATGTTCATGATTGCTTGCAGGAGCATTTTTTATAATAGCTGTTTTAAAGTTATTGTCAGATAATTGCAACATCTGTGTCATTTTGACATTGGCATCTGTTGATTGTCTATTCTCATGTGAATTGAGATTTTCCTGGTTCTTCGTAAACGGAGTATTTTTTGGATCGCGTCCTGGACTTTTTGAGTATTATGTTATAAGACCATGCTCTTATTTAAGTACCTATGAAAGATGTTAATATTTTAGCAGGCAATTAACCTACCTGGGCTAGGCTGCAAGTTAGGGCTGCAATTTCCAACCCACCTGGGTGGGCTATGCTTCCAATTTCAGTTGAGTTTTCAAAGGCTTTGTGTTGCTATTTATATCTAGCCCAAATGTGTGCTGTCTAGTGGTCAGTGTGGGAATTAGGCAATGATGGCTGTTGAGCTTCAAGTCTCAGTTTTTGGCTTCGTCACTGGTGTAGTGATTAGGATCAGATCCACACATGCACAGCTTGGGGCTGAGCCCAGGAGTTTATAAACATCCTACTGGGGTCACTTTCTGAGCTCCTCCCTCTCTGCAGTCTCCTCAGTACTGTATGACTCCCTGGGGTGCCACCCAGAAATCAGGGACTTTAGTCCCCTACTTTTGCCCCTGCTCTGTGCCTGTGTCTTCTCCCAGGGCCAAGCAGTGAGAGAACAGGAGAGAACAACAACAATAAAGCAATGTAGGTTTGTTCGTCTGGCACCACTGCCACTGGTTACTTGGCATCTGGGCCAGGAGAGAAGGGAGAGGGGCAAAAGAAAACCCCTTTGACCTTAAGCTGTTCCTCTCCATTCCATGAGCACAAACCAGAGTTTTCCTGCATCTTTCTCTGTGTACATTGGAGCTGGCATTTGGGGGATTGGTCTGTGTGGTGTTTAAACTGGGGGACCCACAGGAGGGGCGTAGTACATGCACCATCGTTTTGATGCTACTCTGGGTTCGTTTTTCTTCTGCAATCTGCCTGCTACTGCTTACTTGTCAGCATCTTTTCAAATAGCTGCTCTATGAATCTGCCCACGTTTTATAGCTGTGTTCACTGGAAGAGACAGGCTGGGGTGTGCTTGCACCATCTTGCCCAGTGCTGATGGCTCTTCCTTTTTTCTCTTGAGCTCCAGTTGTTCAACATTTCTCAGCACACTGCTGGTTAATTGTACCCAGTGAACATAAGCAAGGAGACCCCTGATGCAATCTCTCTCATTGCTTTCAGCAGACCTACCCTGTTTTCTTTCTGTGATTCTTTACCAGTCTGAGCCTCGATAACCTCATTTGTAACTTGCGGATAGTATTAGTCCATGCCTCATGGGGACATTGTAACGGTTAGATGAAATAACAATCCTTAGAACAGTGCTTAGCATACAGCACTTGCTCAGTCAGGGGGAAGCGCTTTCATAACCAGAGAGGTATCTGTTCAGCCAGAAATGAAACCCAGACACGGAGAGGCCTCATGGCAGAGCGGCTTAGAGCTTCAGCTTTGGGGTCAGGGACACATGCCCAACGCAGCCACTTACTATGTGACAGAGGGCAAATCACGTCCTCTTTCTGTGCCAGCTGTGAAGCGCCTAATGATAGTGCATACTTCACCGGGTTATTGGGAGGATTAAGAAAGATAATACATGAAGTATGTCTTACAAATATTGGGTATTATTAACATGGTATCAACCTAACTTTGTGTCTACTCTGAGCTAGGCCACATGGGCCATTTAATGTCTAGTTTACAGATATCATGCCTATAGATGACTTATATAGCCACACACAGATGGTGTATTGTATTGTGTGTGTGTATATGTATGTATGTGCATGGATCTATATCACATAATTGTCGACACGCATTATATATATAAAGTATCTATTCAGAACTCTGCTTGGTGTGTGTGTGTGTGTGTGTGTGTGTCTACACTCACTTCATTCTGGGAGTGTATGGAACTTGCTGTCAGGCTTCCCTTCTCTTCCTGAGACACAGCCCTGCTTCACTGCAGACCCAGAAGCACTGCCGTGATCTACTTTAAAACACTTGACAATTCTTACTGGACTATAAGGAAGAGGAGTTAACAAGGACACAGTTAATCTCTCTAGATTGACAAAGGGCTCTGTCACTTCCTGCTGATAGCTCTAGTCCGCAGTTCCCTTCAAGTTAATAGCTTGTGACTTTGGGCCTGCCCTTTCCTTGAGCTGGGCTGAGCGCTCACGGGAGCGGCATGTGCGGAGCTTATGTTGCAGATGGCTGCTGGAACGTGGATTAAGAGAAGTGGTTTTGCTGAGACATTGTTTTGTGGTTTGTCCAACACCCTCTTTTCAGGGCAGCTTCTAGTTTTCCGCCTGGGGTGTCCACTTATATTTTTAATTTTCTTTTTGTACAGCCGTTTCGAAGGGAAAATGGAGATTCCACTTTAGAGCTTTGACAGAGTGCCATATTTTAATATTTGATACTCGAAGCAGCAGCAGCAGCAAGGCTCTTAATGGCTGTTGGCTGCGACCCCAGCAGGATAGCGTGGTTGTGTGTGGTTGGGGACACAGCGTGGTGTGGTGAAGCGAACTCTGCACTTAGTACAGAATGTCAAGTCCGGGATCTGTCCTGCTTCTTGGAGCCACTGGGCAAATCCACCACTGCTCTGGGTCTCAGATTCTGTCAGCGGAGTCCTGTGAGGGGAGGGGCCCCGTCGTAGAGCTGAGCAATCGCCCCAACAGAACAGATGGGCGACAGCAATGGCAGAAAGGGACCTCAGGGACCTGCAAGAGCACATGTTGTCTTGGGGACACTCACTGGGGAAACTAGAGATTTAAGTTTCTGAAATTCCCTTTGCTTTTCCTCCCACAGGCTGATGGAAGTTGAGGCAATAGAGGTTCTCCGAAATATGGAGGCTTGAGCCCTGCAATTTCAGCAGCCTTTTAGTTCCAAAATTTGGGGTTTATCCTGGGAGGGATTGGATGAAAAGAGGATGAACATTAGCGAAGCTGCTGCAGATACGTTTGGGGGCCCCAGGCAGGAGGGAAAAAGTCCAGTCATTTCACCTCGCCACTTTTGTTTCCTCATTTGTGAACTGAGGAGAATGAGAGCCACTACTCACGGCTCTGGGCAGCTATGGGCAGCCAGTAGCTGAAAGGCTGGAGTGAGGACCTGGTAGCACTCTCTAGCAGATGCAAAGCCCCATGTGGGGGCCACACCCTCTAGGTAACAGTAGTTGAGGACAACAAAGAGACTGAGAAGTGACTCAAGGTAGGCAAAAATTGTCTAGTATTTAGTAATATAAGTGGAAGCATAATTACCTCTAGCGAGTTACAGAACATGGATGGTTGGTGTGTCATGTTAATTTCCAGTTTCCTTGTCAGGAAGCAATTGGGGAAAGCATTTAGCTCAGTGTGGTTTGCTGTTCTAGCCCACTCTGCGTTTCTCTGCCTTTTTCCTAGTCTAAGTCCTGATGATTCTCTTCTGTGGGTCTCATGCTCTTTTTGTCACATGCCACCCTGCTGTGGGAAGAGTGAGTGTCTTTTTTTGTGTGTGTTAGGAAATTCACTGTCATCCAGCAAACATTTATGAAATATGGCCTCTGTCCACACAGTCAGCTGGAGATTGAGGATGCAGAGTATTACATAATTCCCATGAGGTTGGTGAGCTTGTGGAGATTTGGGGAAACGGTGCACCTGGAGAGAGCAAGAAGCTCTGTGCCTGCCCCGGACCTAGCGCCTCTCTCCTGCCTGCTGTGCACTCACATCTTTCAGTAACGTCGTCTTGATGGGCTGTAGGGTTCAGTGAGCTGGAGGCCTCAGCTACCCTTTGAGAAAAGTTCGACAGAGTTCCCTCTCAGGGGCTCACAGCAAATTTACCCAGGAGACAAAGAAAGACTTGTGCACAGACACAGGCAGAGGAAGGTCGCAATTTGAAAGGACAAGGAGAAGGAAAAAAGAGAGGCACCGTGGAGGCGGGAGAAATGTGGGGACTACAGTGATGTAAGGAAAGAATTAATTAATAAAAAAAAGAAAAGGAAAAGGAAAGGCCTGTGTACAGTCACACGTGTACAGTCAGGAGAGGAGAGCAACATTTTTCCAGGGTAGAAACTGTACTGAGTCAGTGTTCTTCTTTGGGGGAGGGGTTGATGCCTTTGTGGAATTATTATCTATTGTTACGTTTAGGGTGTGACTAGGTTGATTTGTAAGGACTGGGGATTCTCTATAATGGCTCTCAACTTGCATATACCCATACCCTCTTCCCCCCTCAACCCTGTGCACACCTGTGGGTGTTTCCCACGGCAGTCCTCTGTAGTGGCTGACGTGTCACACATATCCCCATTCCCCAGGCTTGAGGGCTTTTCATTTCCACAGCTGGGCTCTGCACATGAAAGGCCTGCCATTCTCACTTCCTGCTCCCCTTCCCCATGGTACTGGTACCAGTGACTTCTGTTGGTCCAAATCCAGGGGCTGTGCCCAGTTTGTACATGCTGAATATATACGCAACCGCTGAAAGGAAAGGAAGAGAGGGGCGGTAATACAGTGCTGCTGAGCTGTTGGAGGACCAGATGAGACACTGTATGTCAAAATGCACAGCACAGCATCTTGCAAAAAGGAGACACTCCAATCCATGTTTCCTTCCTGCATATGAAACTTGTTAAAGTGTAGACACCCAATAAAAGCTGGTTTTCTATTTTCCCACTTGGCAGTGGCAGTTATTTATGTTCCTGGGAGATTTACCTTTGACCATGAGAGGATAGCAGGGCTTTCCCTGCACTGTTTCCTACTCAGCAGAGCATTTGTCTATATAGTCAATTTTTTTTGGTAACGATTGATTTATTTATGCATACAAGAGCTGGGGTGCAGGCCAGACGTGCGGGGAAGTGTGTGTGTGGGGTTAAGAGGAGTCACCAGAGAGAGAGTGGGGTGCAGAACAGGCAGACTGACTGAAATACACTGCTGACAGGACAGCAGGAGAGACAGGAGAGGTCTGCTGTCTCCTATGGGTCACCTCCCTGGCCGGGGATAATGGGGATTTCTGCAGTGGCTGCAGTGTTGAGACTTAACCCCTTGCACCACCAGGGGGGCCCTGAATAGTTAAATTTTGACTGTATTACAAGCTGGTGATGTGCGCAAAACTGTTTTAGGCACTGCGGGAAGCCAGAGGTCAAATTCTCTTGTTCTTTGTCTGGTAGGGTATTAGACACAGAATTAAGGAGCTGCACATAGGCAAACTGCTCTGGGCAGTGGTGACAAGGAGGACAGGTAAAATGCCCTTGCCATTCAATGGAGGCAGAAGCCCCAGGAGGTTGGAGAAATCAGGAAAGGCTTCCTGAAGGAGATGACATCAAAGATAGTTTGTGAAAGGAAAGACTTTCAACATGTGGAGATGGAGAGACTGCAGCAGTTCTCTGCCTGTAGGGAATGTTTGCCTTGGAATTGTGCCTAGTCGTCAAAGGCCTTTTGAAAGTCTAAATAAAGTAGACACACTGGTTCCTCTTTTGCCAAGAGCTCTTTTGCGCTCTTGGAGAACTCTGCAGATGAATGATACAAAAGCAAACGAAAAATCCCAAAGTAAGACACTTAACTAGGCCACAACAGCCTTATTTGACTTATTGAGCTGGTATAATTTCTTTGCTGATAGCTGAACACTCTTCCAGCAAATATTTACTGAGCATCTATTATATGCCAGGCTCTGGCATTGTTCCACGGCACTGGGGCATATGAACGTGAATACAATAGGCCATGGTCTTAAAGAGCCTCTATTCTGTCGCGATAGAGGTGAAACCGATGTGAAAACCGATGTGGTAACCGATGTGGTAAGGGATCTGATCAAAGTAGGATGAATGTGCAGCGATGGGGGTGATGAACTAACTCCGCAGAGAGGGTGAAGGACGATGTCACAAGGAGACTGCTTTTAGGCAGACTTGAAAAATAAGTAGGATTTCTTGAGGTGGAAAAGGGAGAAGTGAATGGATGAACATGAATTGACATGAATCAGAACCCTTAACCTTCAGTGAAAGTTTGTGATCCAGGTATTACTATTCCCATTTTACAGGTGAGGAAACTGAGGTTCAGAGACACTATGAGTCATCGAAGATCCCAGCGTTTGTCAATGTCAGAGTTAGGCTTTGAATACAGACCTTTCTGGCTCCACTCTATGACGCTGCCTGCATGAGGAGGAAGCAGAGGCCAGTGGGGTTATGGAAAGATGTAGGCAGAAGCAAACTTTAGCTGGGGATCGATTCTATGGGACTGGGATCAGCTATGGCTAAGACAGCTTTTATATATATATATTTGGAAACATTGATTTACAAACTGTTCTGGCTTCAGAGGTGTAGGATCCCACCTCCTTGGAAGCATGCTACCACCAAGACACCCGTCGTCCTCCACCATGGTTGTGACTGCCTGACTTTGGAGCACTTTAGGGAGGATTATCTGCTTACAGATCTGCTTTTCAGATGGGAATCGTTTCATATCTGCTTACATTAACTCTAATATTCACTACAGCAAGCATTTATTGACTGAAGCACAAGAAATTTGGGTGTTTCACCATCTTCACAATTATTTGTACTGTGATAGATTGGAACGATTCTCAGAAGACACGCTTTAGCTCTTCAGTTAGCCAGAGTCACTAGATTGATGATAGCTATTTCCTGGTCCTTACAGACAGAGACACAGCCAGAAAGCAAGGCTGAAAGAACTGGTTTTTCATGAACTAGCTCTCTTGAAAGTACAAAATGTTATATATTTAACAACCACATTAAATCCTTTCTTAGGTGACACAAAAATCACACAACCTACATTCTTTCTTTTGGAATTGACCCTGAGCTGCCCAATATGATCATCACAAGCCACCGTTGCCATCAAATACTTGAATGGAGGTCGTTTAAGCTAAACTACGTTGGAAGTATAAAATATATGAAAACATTGGAAAAATTGCTTAGAAAAAAGGCAAATGCTCCATTAATTTTTAATATTGATTACATATTAAGGTGACAATATTTTGGATATATTGGATGAAATAAGATATATTTAAAAAATTTTAAAAAGTTCTTTCTTGTAAAAGAGGTGACTTAAGTAAATAGAATGGTATACAAATAGAGAAGATTATAGAAAATGCTTATATATCTAAACCTCAAAACCTTCATATATGGATATGTGAGTAGTTAAATAATTAAGTACAGTAGCTTGACTGATATAAATGACCCCAACGCAAGGTAGCTCCCTTCCTCTGTTAACAAAAACAAACAAAAAACTTCCCCCTTTCTCATTTGGGCATAGGAAATATGTTTGGATAAGAACTGCTGTGGTTGTTAGTGAAAAGAAAAATAATGTAACCCTGCCCATTTTGCTGATGGCAACAACCTTAATAAATATTAGGAGGCAGAAAGCAGAGAAAACAAGTTTGGGATGAAATAGAAAAAGATCTACTCACACTGGCTTATGGTTAGTCTCTAAAATGACTCCCAATGACCCTAGCTTCCTGGTAGCCATGTCCTTATGTAACAGCCTACCCTTGCATGTGACTCAACCCAGTGACTTTTAATGAACAGAATCTCATGAAAGTGATGGGATGTAACTGTTGAGATCAGGTCACAAAAGACCACAGCATGCTTCTTGCCTCTTTCCCTCTCTGAGCCCTTATTCTGGGAGAAGCCAGCTACCATCTTTTGAATAACCCTGTGCAGAGATCCATATGGCAAAGGACGGATGCTTCTGGTCAACAGCCAAGGAGGATCTGGGCCTTGCCAGGCCCATGTGAGTGAGCTTGGAAGCAGAGCCTTTTCTAATCAAGCCTTGAGGTGACTGCAGTCCTGGCAGACACCTTGATTACAAAGTTGATGGGGAGAGACCTCAGCCAGAAGCATCTAGCTAAACCTCGGCAAGATTTCTGATCCATAGAAACTGTGAGATAAATATTTGTTGTTTCCAGCCATTCACTTTGGGGATAATTTGTTATGCAACAAGAGAAAGTGAATACACCACCAGTATGGAAGAAGTGTGAAGAAAGGAGTATAGAATATCTGATTGACTGGGTCTATGTCTCTAACACTTAGCATAGTGCATAGTGCAAATTAGGCTTTTGATACAAGAAGGAAGGAATGAATGCATGAGAAGGGCAAGAGAATGATCCTTTTCCTAGCTCTACCATTTCATCATCAGGACCCTAAAGCAGCTCCTCTTTCTCATAGAATCTTTTAAAACCTTGTCTGAAAAGAGTTGATGTACTTCTGACTCATTCTTCTAATCACAAGACCTAAAAAAGAGTCCAGAGAAGCAGGTAGGGAACTGACACTGAGGCATCTTCCACTTTCATGAGAGACACATTCACCCAAAGCATTCTCTCTCTCTCTCTTTTTTTATTTTTATAGTTTTTAAAACAATTTATTTATTTATGCATACAGAACAGGGATACAGGCCAGAAGTGCAGGAGGTGAGAGGATTCACCAGAGACAGAGTGGGGAGCAGAACAGGCTGACTGACAAAGTACACTGCTGAGGGGAGCAGCAGGCATATCAGGAGAGGTCTGCTGTACCATGTGGGTCACCTCTGGGGCAGGGATCGAACTCATGCTGAAGTGGCTTTCACTTGTTAGTGTTGCGCTTTAACCCACTGTGCCACCAGGGAGGGCCCTCTTTTTTTATTTTTAGACAATTTTATTGAGGTATAATTTATCCAAAAAATATGCCTAAAAAAAGATTTGTTTATGCATACAAGAACGGGGGTACAGGCCAGATGTGTGGGGGTGAGAGGATTCATCAGAGACAGAATGAGGAGCAGAACAGGCAAATCAACTGAAATACACTGCTGAGGGGAGCAGCGGGCCAGACAGGAGTGGTCTGCTGCACCATGTGGGTCACCTCCCTGGATCGAGCCTAGTGCTGAAGTGGCTGGTGATAACTTCGGAGTGCTGTACTTTAACCTTTCATGCCACCAGGGAGGGCCCTCTCCCAAAGTATTCTTGTCTATCGAGATGTAGCTCAGCTTCAGATAGAAGGTACTTTTAACATTATCAGCTCTAAAAAAGGAAATAGAATTCCCATCTCCATTTCAGAAGCAGTTCATTTGGAACAGGTCCATTGGGTATATTTTTCCAGAACAAAGGAAGAGTTGGGTTTAAAGAACACTGGCAGCTTTGCCCTTTCTAGAAAGGAATGTCTTGGAGCTTGGAAGTACCATTTTTGTTGTTTTTCTTTTTTCCTACCCTTATCCAGCAAGGTTTGAAAAAAAAAAATTGGGAGCATTGGTTTTTCACACAGATGGACCCCTGGAACTCTGTAGCCAATCATCTCCCCCATACTATCTACTCATACTGCCTGCTCAGGCTAGTTTCCGCCTGCCTTTGTACCATTACAGCACAAAGTCTTTTTTGCTCTCAAAGTCCTGTGAGAGGAGAGGACATTGGCAATGTCAAATATTAAAAAAGGGATGTTAAAAATAGAGGCTAATTCAGTCCTCCCTGGTGGTGCAGCAGGTTAAAGCACAGTGCTAAGAAGCTAAAACCACTTCAACATGAGTTCGATCCCTGCCCCAGAGGTGATCTACATGGCGTGGCAGACCTCTCCTGACCCACCCGCTGCTCCCCTCAGCAGTGTACTTTGTCAGTCAGCCTGTTCTGCTCCCCACGCTGTATCTGGTGAATCCTCTCACTGCCCCTGCACCTGTGACCTGTACCCCAGTTCTGTAAGCATAAATAAATAAATCTTTTTTAAGAAATAGAGGCTAGTTCATGTTAACAGATGGGACCATTATCACTTAGAAAGACAAAGTCTCAAGTGGTCATATTTTCTCCTGTGAAAATGAAAGAAACTTAAATAAAACAAGCCAATCAATAGTTAACACTTCATGAATAGCAAACTGATATGAAAAAAAGACATTTTATTTGTTAGTGTTGTACTTAAATTTATTCTTACCCAAACAATCAGACTTCTCTGATCAAACTGAATGCAGATGGAAACATGCTTTTTTTTTTTTTTTAAGATAAATGTTGTGAATATAAGCACTTCAGGGTTGTTTACTTAAAAAATTCAGAACTTAATGCAACGAACTTATGTATAGTCTTTTCTGTGGACATATTTTCCATAAGGTGTTTATGATCTATGAGTGATACCAAATACGATGATAATGGCATCTTTCATAGAGTGCCAAGTTGTTCCACTCTTTCCCCACACCACCACTTTTAACCCTCACAGGTAACGTTTCTCCAGGATTGTTATTTAACTTAGAGATAAGGGAAATGACTCCTAGAGAGGTCAAATCATTGGTTTAAGTTAGACATGTACAGCTTACAGCAGTGACATTGGGAATAAAGTCCGGGTTTGTCTGATGCTGAGTTTCTTACTGACAAAGGACTTTGTGATATATTAACAGTTTCTTCAATATAAGTTCATTAAAGATGATTTTGGTAGGAAAACCTGTTGGGTAGCCTTCAAGACCAAAGTCTTGGGCTTCTCCATCGTAGGAAGCAGAGTAGGGTTGCAAAGTTGATATTCTAAGGAACTGAAGGGACAGCGTCACCAGGTGTGCACTCTGAAGCCCCATTTCACTCCTCAGTGGAAAACTCACGTGACCCAGATGCAGTAGTGCCGACTGACAGATTCATAGCTTTCCTTTGGTTCTACAGGAGATGGTGAATGATTGTTATTTTTTTAAAGATTTATTTATTTATGCATACAAGACTGGGGACAGGCCAGAGATGCGGTGTGGGGTGGTGGTGGTAAGATGATTCACCAGAGACAGAGTGGGGAACAAAACAGCAGATTGCCTGAAATACACTGCTGAGGGGAGGATCGGGCAGGTTAGGAGAGGTCTGCCACAACATGTGGGTCAGCTCCCTGGCTGCAGTGGCTTCCGATAGCTTCATCGCACTGTGCTTTAACCCATCGCGCCACCAGGGAAAGTCCGAATGATTGTTTTAAGTCAGTACAATGTAAGTGATTAATTCCCTAACAGGACAAGACAGAATGTGGTAAGTGGCATAGGAGAACCTTCTAGAAAATGTCACTGGGGCTCAGATATTAGAAAATAATAGAAAACAAAGCTTGCATTTGCAGAATGCTTCATTTGTGCCAAGCACTATGCTAAGTGCCTTGCACGCATCATCTCATGCAATCCTTAGAACAAATAATGAATAATGTGGGTACTTTTGTTATGTTCATGGAAAACTGAGAATTTCCATATCTTTTTCAAGGCCACACAGCCAGTGAAAAGGAGAGTTAGATTCAAACCCAGCATTGTCTGGTGACCTCAGAGTTTCTAAGTGGATGACTCAGGGAAATCTTTATAAAGCACGTGGTGTTTAAGATGGACTCTAAAGGATAAGTAGATGGCCACAGGCCAAGGTCATTCCAAGTAATAATGACCTAAGCAAAGGCATGCTTGTGGGAGTGGGTGGGAGAGCAAGTGATGTCACGTGAGCTTTGGGTGGTCACAGATTATAAAGGAGAAGAGCAGACCAAAGCAGCATTTGGAACCACGGTTTGAAGGTCTCTGGGTTCCAAGCTTAGAACATTTTTTTTAACATCACAAGTAAAACTTTTTATTTGTCACCATTGAAAGTCTTAATTTTAAACAGATTCCTCAACTGCTGGTTCATAGCCATCAACTCATCCAACTCCAGCCCCTATCTCATTCCTAGTAGCTTTTCTGAAATTATTACCACCACTGTGAGGCTCTTTGAGTTTTCCCTATTCCAACTTGGGCTTCTTCAGCATTTCACTTTTGTAACAGTGACAATCATAGAGCAGGTAAATAGGTTGGCATGCAACTCTATATCTCTCCCAATGTGTCTGGAATCAATTTATTGACCACCTCTTTCAAGTCATGTCTGTACCTCTCAGGTGATGATTTCCATCTTCTTCAGGATTTTTTTAAAGATTTATTTATTTATGCATACAGAACTGGGGTACAAGCCAGAGGTGCAGGGGCGGTGAAAGGATTCACCAGGGATAGAGTGGGGAGCAGAACAGCCAGATCGACGAAGTACACTGCTGAGGGGATCAGTGGGCGGGTCAGGAGAGGTCTGCCACGCCATGTGGTCACTTCCGAGGCAGGCGGGGTTCGAGCTCATGTGGAAGTGGCTTTAGCTTCTTAGTGCTGTGCTTTAACCCGCTGCGCCACCAGGGAGGGCCCTCTTCAGGATTTTTAAGGGACCTGTTGGTGCTGAGCTTCTGCGGTCTTATGTGTCTGATTGTTGTGTTTTTTACTATTTTCAGCACAGAATAGATAAAGCAAATAACCAACAGTCTTGACATCAACATGGGCCTCATTCATGGTCAGCCATTTTTTGACCACATAGCACATTTTATCTTGGATAAGATCCATGCCATAAAAGTTAGTCAGATAGTTTTCGCCATGAATAACTAAAGAAATTAGCTTGAATTTTCTAAATGCAACTTCATTATCTTGAACGTCAGCAAGATTTACTTCAAAAACATAACCCTGAAGTCCATCAGATGCCATCTTGGATCTTTGAGTTCTCATGACTAGTGTTTTTCCAATGTTGCTTGCGTTAAACACAGCTGACAGTTTCACATCATAGCAATATTTCTTAGGAAATAGATCAACTTTCTTCTTGACTCTCTTTTGGTCCCCTTTCATAGTTGTTTGTTTTTTCCAGCTACTATGGTGCTGCTCAGACAGACACAAGACAGCTGAAGAATTTGTATTCTGTAGCTGTATGGGCTTGCTGGGGCTGTCGTAGCAACGCATCACAAGCTGGATGTCTACAGAGCAGACATTTACTGTCCAGAGCTATGGAGGCCTTTAGTCACAGATCAAAGTTATGACAGGTTTGGTTCCTTCTGTGGGCTGAGAGAAGGATATACTTCGGGCCCGCTTGTAGACGACCTTTTCCCTGTGTCTTCACATTGTCTTCCTTCTGTCTGTGACTGTGTCCAAATCTTGTCATAGAATAACACTAGTCAGATTGGATCAGGGTCCAATCAGGGTAACTTAATTACCTCTGTAAGGAATCTGTCTCCCAATAAAGTCATGTCATTAGGTACTAGAAGCTGGGGCTTCAACATAAGAATTTACAGGCGGTGGAGGTGTGGATATGTGCCCACAATTCAACCTATTAACACTAGTCAGGCAGATGGTTCAGCAAGTTTATGGAGACTGGTTTATTTTTAAGAAAACTGTTTAATGTCAGACTTTCAAATCAGGTACATAAAATGAAGTGATGCAAATCATATGAGTAAAGAGGATAATAAATTCCATAATGCATTGCTTTCATGAGAAGAAAAAACCTTTCTATTTCAAAAGAATAACTGCAGACATTTTTTACATTAAGAAAAAGGGGCAGGGCCCTCCCTGGTGGCGCAGCGGGTTAAAGCACAGAACTGAGAATCTAAAGACGCTTCCGCATGAGTTCGATTCCCGCCTGCCCCAGAGGTGACCCCATGGCTTGGCAGACCTCTCCTGCCCGCTGCTCTGCTCCCCTCAGCAGTGTACTTCGTCGATCTGCCTGTTCTGCTCCCCACATTGTCTCTGGTGAAGCCTCTCACCGCCCCTGAGCCTCTGGCCTGTACCCCAGTTCTGTATGCACAAATAAATAAATCTTTAAAAAAAAAAAAGAAAAAGGGGCAGTTGACTGGTTGTTTGTGGATGGTGACTAGACACTTGGTGTGGGGAGATATATACAGTTGCTGACATGGGAAACTGTACCCCCAAAGCCTACATGTCATGTTGTAAACTTATATTATCTCAATAAAAAGGAAAAGGAGTAAGAAAGGGGGACATCATTTATGTCCAGGGAGATACCTTTGTTTAGGAAATGTCTCCATGACCCTGGAGCTTGAATGGTGAACCCCCATGCAAGTCCTGGACATTGAAAGAGCAGAATAAAATGAAAGAATACATTTTCAAGATGAGGAAATTGAGGCTTAAGAGGTTAGTTGACTTCTTCCAGGCACACTGCTAATAAGTTGGACTAATTCCAGAAATCTGGGACTTCAATTCCTTGTTTCCTACTAAGCTCTTGATAATAGGAACACCTTGCCTTCTCATAGCCATTCCATATAGAATCTACCTAACTATGCAGTGCCCTAACTATGCAAATCATTCTACTAAAGAATGATTTGGAGAAAGGATATGAAATAAGGAGGAAGGAAGGTGAGAATATGGAGAGGGGGCGGAGGGAAGAGAAAGGTAGAGGAAACAACAAGGAAGGAGAAATGGAGCTGGACCTTTGGTATGGGGGGAATAGACGGGGAACCTAATACAAGCACCACTGTAAGTTTTTTTTTTTAAGAGTTTATTTTTTTATGCATACAGAACTGGGGTACAGGCCAGAGGTACAGGGGCGGTGAGAGGATTCCCCAGAGACAGAGTGGGGAGCAGAACAGGCAGATCGACATCGACTAAGTACACTGCTGAGGGGAGCAGCAGGCGGGTCAGGAGAGGTCTGCTGTACCATGTGGGTCACCTCAGGGGGCTGGGATCGAACTCATGCTAAAGTGGCTTTAGCTTCTTAGTGCTGTGCTTTAACCTGCTGCGCCACCAGGGAGAGCCCACACCCTAAGTTTAGCCTCAAGTGGTACATAGGGAAAGAAAACAAAGAAGAAAATTAAAATGACAAAAATGTTTAGACTCTAAACCAAATTATTGGTCACTACAAGGGAAAAGGATGTCAATTCTATGGCAAAGGGCAGATTTGGACTAATAGTGGTGAACTGAATATAGAAAATATACATCGATTTATAGTGATGCGCACTAGAAACACAGTGTTATAATGCAATCATTTCCATAAAAACTAAACTGTATATTATATTGTGAGCAATATGGTCCCCTCCTTTCAAAAACAGTTGTACATGCAATCCCCTTTTTCTAGTGGTGTTTGGGGGCATTGCTTAGTGAGGTAGATTCTATATGGAATGGCTGTGAGAAGGCAAGGTGTTCCTATTATCAAGAGCTTAGTTGGAAAGAAGAAATTGAAGTCTCAGATTTCTGGGATTAGTCCAGCTGATTAGTGTGCCTGGAGGAAGTTAACTAACCTCTTAAAACCTCAATATCCTCATCTTGAAAGTGGGGACAGAAATGGGACCTATGTCCTAAAGTTGGTGTTTGTGAGGATTAAATGTGGTGGTATGGTTGTAAAATATTTGGAGCAATGCCAGACCCATAGTTAAGTGCACAATAAATACTAGCTGTGGAAAAAGTCAAGGGGTACTTGGAATGGGGGCTCAAAACATATTTTCCCCATTAATTATTGAAAGTCAAAGCCGGGAGGAAGGAAATCTTAGGAACACCCAGCCTGGGAGCATATGGGTGGGACTGTCGGAGGGAGTGTGCAGAAGAATGAAATTAACAGAAATTCCTGGAAGAAAAGCAAGGCGCAATATCAGCTTTAATTAACTTGATCAATAATGAGTTCAACCCGTCTCACAGTTGCTCTTTCTGCCTTTCTTGCAGTTTGCTCTGTTTTCAGCAATTGTGCAATTGGGTAAGTACCTACCATATTGATTTACATTTTAATAAATGGTAAGAATACAGAAAATCATGACATCTATGTGCCCACCACCCATTTCTATCAGCTTGGCATTTTGCTTGGCATTCTTTATGCCCTTGTGTTTACTTATTTTTGTTGAGAAATGAAATGTATATACATATAATCCTCCTGGATTACTTCTTCCTCCCTTCCAGTCCATGAAAGGGTTTCCCTAGAATATGTTTCTATGTAACACAACACGGATGATGCTTTCTAGTTTTGTGCACAAACAGTTCAGGATCCTGAATTAGATTTTTATCATCCTTATGTATATTTTAATGAATTTAACTCCTATGACTGTGTGCATAAACTATTTTCTTTTACAAGTTTTAAACCCTATTAATGTTACCACCTTGCATTTAAACTTGCAATTTAGTGTTATTTATTTATTTATTTATTTATTTAGTTTTGGTGACCACTTATGTTGTTGAAGTCATCCATACAGATAGCATAACATGAAGTTCCATTGTATAAAAATGTCACAGTTTATATTTTCTCCTGTTGGTGGATATTTAGGTTATTTGTTTTCCTTTTTTCTCTATTATTTTTTCTTTCTTTATTTTTAATATATTTTCACATCATTCTTCCTTTTTGTACAATGTATGCTTTTCCATCTTGCTTGTAATCCCCATGGACTTCCCATCACTAATCCATTACCATAGTCCCGTGTGCTCTTCCCACCCCTGTCTTGATCCTGTTCCCCTCGCCCCCCCATGTAGAATATCTCTGGTTTATAGTTGTTTGTTGATTTTAGTTTTTACATTATTACCATTACTTTTTTCTTTTTTTTTTTAACCTGATTAAGTTATTTCTAATTTTTTTTTCTGGTGCTACAGCAAACATTCTTGTATATATTGTGAATTGTGTAAGAGTTTCTCTATGGACTATACAGAAGTGGAGTTGTGGAACTTCAACTTGTCGATACAAGTTGCTCTCCAAAGTGATTGTACTGCTGTGCTAAATCCACCAACTTCTTTTACATCTTCTGACAATTGTTATTGTCAGATTTTATGATGTTTACCAATCAAATAGTTGGAAAATATTATTATTCTGTTGTCTTAGTATTAGTATTAGCATTTCAATAATTATTGGTGAAGTTGAGTAAAATATACTCATGAACTTATTGACCATTTGGGTTAATTCTGTGACTTAGCTATTTAAGTTTCTTAAATATTAAATGAAGTAATATGTATACACAATTAGAACAGTGCCTGACACAAAGCACATGAAAAATATTAGCTATATTGCCTGTTTTTTCTATTGAATTACTTTGATTTGTAGTTTTATATACTTTCATATAAATCCTTTGTTAGATCATTTGCATACAATGTCTCTCAGTAGTTTTTACTTTCATTTAAAAAAATTGAGTGATGATGCTTTACAACACTACATATGTTTCAGCGGTCTACAACAATGTGTAAGTTTGAGAAGTACAGGTTGATATCTCTTTAAATGTTTGCTATCACACCACACCCACCACCAAAAGCACCCATAATGTTCTGCCATATTCCATTGAACACCCACTACCCTACCCTTTGTTCCAACCTCCTACCCCTATTTGATAATCTCAGTTCTGTAGTCAGAATCCAAGTGTGTGTGTGTGTGTGTGTGTGTGTGTGTGTGTTTCCTTTATGCTATTGCTTTATATTCTACATATGAGTGAAGCCATCTGGTATTTGTCTTTCTCCTTCTTCCTTATTTCACTCATCATAATCCCCTCCAGTTCTATCCATGTTATTGCAAATGGCAAGAGTTTGTCTTTATTATAGCTGAGGAGTATTTTATTGTGAATATATGCTATATCTGCTTGATCCACTCATTTGTCATTGGACACTTAGGTTGTTTCCCTACCTTGGCCAATGAACATAAGGGTATATATACCACTTCAGAATAGAGTTTTTGTATTCTTTGGGTAGATATCTAGGAATTGAATTGCTGTATCATATGGTAGTTGTATTGTTAACTTTTTGAGGAACCTTTAGACTATTTCCATAGATGCTGTACTAGTTTATATTCCTACCAACAGTGGATGTGGTTTATGTATTTTTAATTCTTATACCATGCATACATTCATTTTAGATTCAATGAGTCAAATGTATTATTCTTTTCCAATGTGTTTGTATTTTGTGTCCAGTTAAAGACATCCCTACTGATATTATAAAAGGCCTTCTTTCTTATCAAAATTTTTAATTTTTACATTTAGGTTTTAAAATCTATAGAGATTTTATTTTTGTGTATGGCATGAGGTAAGAGTTCCTTTTTTTTTTATCTTTTCAAAACACCATCTGCTTCTTTTTGCCAAATACACAATTACTGAATTAAAAAAAACAAAAAAAAAAAAAAAAAAACAGCCAAAAAATCCTGGGATTACTCGAAAGTATACCAGTGACTTTTCATGATTAACTTTAGGATTTAATATT